>NC_133774.1:59639811-59647409 GCF_003597395.2 Chelonoidis abingdonii | reverse complement strand
CGGCTGTGCATGTGGCGCGCACACACCTACTGGAATGGATATGAGCAATCACTCGAAGAAGAACAAAGAAGTCCTTAAGCTTCTCCACAATGTCTTCATCCTCCTTCATTGCATTCTTTATTCCCTTGCAGTTTTCTCCCTAGTATTCAATAGTGGATTTAGAGAAAATTATTCCTTTTGGACTTGAGAACTGGTTTCCGGTGGTAAATAATGTCTTTTCACTGTAGCTCTGGCCATTATATCCCTCCCTCCGTCACTTTTTCATCCAAAGGGTCAATACTTTTTCACTATAATTTTCAACTCTCATAATATGTCTATTCATAGACAACCTTGCACTTATATATATGTCTAAGTAAGGAATCTCTGTATGGGTAATATGTTTGTACATAAATATAAAAATTAAAAAGACATTTTCTAAGTACAAAGAGTTAGAGAGCCAGACTGGCTCAGGGCACTTGGGAGCTGAAACCATCTCAGACTGTCAGATAAATCACCTGTGTTTTTGTCTGGCTAGCCTAATTTTAATTGTGTCCAGTCAAACAAAAACATTTCAAGTGGAGGAAAGGCAGGAGGACACATGTGTGCTGACTGACCCCTGCAGTACTGCCAATACCAAATATTTAAAAATATTATGACTCAGTCCTCCGCCTGCCAAAATCATGACCCCCGCCCCCATATAGTAATCTGTCTCTTTTTTCTTTGTTGTTTAAGAGCTGTCAGGGTTCATTCAGGTCACTTTTTCTAACTTGTCTCTGCAACCATGAAAGCTAGTGTTATAAGGCAGCCCCCGCCCCCAGCAGGCCACAGCATGACATGCCCAGCTCAGTTTCCCCTTCAATAGCTCCCATAAATACTCAAAACAGTCCTTCTGAGACACTGGGTCTCATCCCAACCAGAACCAGCAGCAGAGAGGGAGGCTGTTAGGTAACATGGAAAGTGGGAAGGTGTGAGTGAAATCAGGAAAGACCTCTGTAAATGGCAGAAATGGCAGGTGAGAAATCTGAACTGAGGAGATTGTTAGTGATCTGGAGAGTGGGATGTGCCCTAAGGTTGTGTGGGACTGGAGTTGGAGAATATGCACTATGGGTGGAGAATTTACTATAGAAAAGAGGCATATCTTCTGCGGCCTATGCTTTTAACCAAGGCTACAATTTGGCTGCAGACCTCCATGACTTCAGCCCATAGCAGCTGGGAGCTGCCTGGTGGTCGGGAGCTATGGAGTACCCCTTCCACTCCCCCGTTGCTGCAGGTGTGGTGGTCCCTGAAGCTCCCCAGTCCCCATGAGCGGAAGAGGATCCCACCCCAGCTCCCCAGTCCCCATGAGTATTGGGGGAATCCCCCAGCAGCTCCCCAGACTCCACATGCAGTGAGGGGGAACCCTTGCAGCTCTGAGGGGGAACCCCTGCAGCTTCTCTGCCTGGTGGGGGAGAATCCTCCAGAGCTCCACAGTCACCACAGATGGGGCTCGGAGCAGAGGCCGCAGCTCAACCCTCCACTTTCCCTGTTTTCTCATGGACATTTTTAGTAAAAGTCAGGGACAGGTCACAGCATCCGTAAATTTTTGTTAATTGCCTGTGACCTGTCTGTGACTTTTACTACAAGTGTCCGTGACAAAACCATAGCCTTACTTATAACACAGCATCCCAGACTGTGACCCTGCCCTTGCAAAGGGTATGTTTCATAACTTGATAGCATTTCAAATGAGAATCTAAACAACCAAAAATTAGTATCTCTGCCAAGATAAGGCTCATACATAGAAGCATTTTGGCTAGCCCTAGCATGTTCCTACATCCAGGTTTTATAATGTTTGGTCAACTTAGTTCAACAAATAGCAGTTCACTATAAGGTTATAATCTATTCCAGTAATGCATTATTTCTGTTTGAAAATTAATTTTATTTTGATATCTTTTGTAAACATTTCTTTGAAATATTTACTTTATAAAAGCAAAAACAGTATAACACCCACTGAAAATAAGAGAAGACCTGGCAAGAAATAAATGCATAGGAAACATGTATTTATTAAACATTAATCTACTTTATTCTATTTTAGCCACTGTCGTACAGTTTCCCACAATGGACTGCAAAAGGCTGGAAAGACACAATTTTCCCTTACAGAAACCGAAATTATCCCTATCATACCTGTAGAAGTAGGTGGTACTCCCATCCTCCTTCTGAAGAGTCAATATGGGCCATATAGGTTCAGAACTCAGCCCCATCCTGGGGTTTGGTCCGTTGACTGTTTAATATGAAACAAACTCTCTCTCTCCCAGGTTTGGTTGGTCCTATAGGACTCCTCAACCCCACAGCCTAGATTCCTCTGACCAGAGGGGTCACACTGATTTTCCTTTATATCTGGAGTGGATTAATGGAGCTTCATGGACCACAGTGACTCAACAGGACTTAATCAGCATGTATCTGCAAGCTTTTTAGCATCCGCTAACACAAAGGGTCAGGAAAAGAATTTAGCTACCCTGTTACTATCATGCACATCTAGGTGTTTTCTAACTTTATATTTAATGACTTTTTAACTAGTTTACATGGTAGAAAAACAAAGCTCATTGATCTGTAGTTCTTAAGATCAGCCTTAGGGTCTTTGATAAAGACTTGTACATTTGCTACTATCCAGTAGCCATTTTTCTAAATGAGAGATTACATATATATATTTATACCTCACCCACTAAATACCATATGGTCCCAGTAACTTATTGCAATTTAAATAAAAATTTTGTTACAAGAGCTTTTTGATACCTCAGTGGCCGACAAGACTGCATCTTTATTATGCATAGAGGGCCTCTCGGCAAAGAGTGATGAAAAGAAGTCCTTTAGTTTCTCTCTTCCTCGATTGTTCTCTTTACTCCCTAATAGTTTAGGTGACCCACTGAATCTCTTGTACGCCTCCTATTTCTGAGCCCTGGTCTCACTACGAGTTTAGGTTGAATTTAGCAGCGTTAGATCGATTTAACCCTGCACCCGTCCACACGACCAAGCCTGTTTTGTCGACTTAAAGGGCTCTTAAAATTGATTTCTGTACCCCTCCCTGATGAGGGGATTAGTGCTGAAATCAACCCTGCAGGGTTGAATTTGGGGTAGTGTGGACGCAATTCGACAATATTGGCCTCCAGGAGCTATCTCAGAGTGCTCCATTGTGACCGCTCTGGACAGCCCCCTCAACTCAGATGCACTGGCCAGGTAGACAGGAAAAGCCCCGCAAACTTTTGAATTTCATTTCCTGTTTGTCCAGTGTAGAGAGCTGATCAGCACAGGTGACCATGCAGAGCTCATAAGCACAGCTGACCACGGAATCCAAGAATTGCAAAAGAGCTCCAGCATGGACTGAATGGAAGGTACTGCATCTGATCGCTGTATGGGGAGATGAATCTGTGCTATCTGAACTCCGTTCCAAAAGACAAAATGCCGGAATATTTGAAAAAAAAATCTCCAAGGCCATGAAAGACAGAGGGTCCTGCAGCAGTGCCACGTGAAGCCTACCAAAGAACCAGAGAACCAATGGCTACTTCGGATCAGAGCCCCAGACATGCTGCTTCTATAATGAGCTGCATGCCATTCTAGGAGGTGCCCCTACAACTACCCCACCCCTGTGCTTCCCTCCTCTCTCACCCTTCTCGGGCTACCTTGACAGTTATCCCCCTATATGTGTGATGAATTAATAAAGAATGCGTGAATTTGAAACAACAATGACTTTATTGCCTCTGCAAGCGGAGATCAAAGGGGGCAGGGGAGGGCGGTTGGCTTACAGGGAAGTAGAATGAACCAAGGGGGCAGGTTTTCATCAAGGAGAAACAAACAGACCTTTCACACTGTAGCCTGGCCAACCATGAAACTGGTTTTCAAAGCTTCTCTGATGCACAGCGTGCCCTGCTGTGCTCTTCTGACCATCCTAGTGTCTGGCTGCACGTAATCAGCGGTCAGGCAATTTGCCTCAACCTCCCACCCCACCATAAACATCTTCTCCTTACTCTCACAGATATTGCGAAGCACACAGCAAGCAGTAATAATAATGAAATCAGTAAACTGCACCAGCGCGCTGTTAAACATCCAAAGGCACATTCTACCACCATTATGCACTTGCTCAGCCTACATTTGAACTGTTCCTTACTATTGTCCAGCCTTCATGAGCCACGGGAACAAGGGGTAGACTGGGGTAGATGTGACCACATGGTGCTGCCGACAGAGAGCAGCCTGAGGTGGAAGCCTCCAGCTGGCATGATATTCCAGGCAGGACTGAATCTCCATTAGATGAAACTTAAAGACAATGACCTGGAGTCATTCCCATTTTTGTCCAGGCACCCCCAACCGACCTCACCAAGGCCGGCCAGGAGCACCCATGTCTGCCCAAGTGCCTCCGACCAACCTAAACGAGGTCAGCCAGGAGCACCCACGAGACAACAATGACGGCTAGCAGTCGTACTGTACCATCTGCCTTCCGCAAGGCAAGGCAAGACAAGGGGATGCTGCTGTGTAGCACCGCAGTACCGCATCTGCCAGCAACACCCAGGAGACATATGCTGACAGTGAGCTGAGTGGGCTCCATGCTTGCTGTGGTATGTCATCTGCACAGGTAACCCAGGAAAAGAGGTGAGAAATGATTTTTTGCCGTTGCTTTCATGGAGGGGGAGAGGGGGGCTTGACGACATGTAACCAGAACCACCCATGAAAATGTTTTTTTCCCCATCAGCCACTGGGAGCTCAACACAGAATTACAATAGGTGGCGGAGACTGCAGGAATTGTGGGATAGCTACCACAGTGCAATGCTCTGAAAGTCGACACTAGCCTCGGTACTGTAGACACACATCACTGACTCAACAGGCTTAGTGGGGACACACACAATCGACTGTATCAAATCGATTTCTAAAAACATCGACTTCTATTAAATCGACCTAATTTTGTAGTGTAGACATACCCTGAGACTCCTATATCAGAGGAGTAGCTGTGTTAGTCTGGATCTGTAAAAGCAGCAAAGAATCCTGTGGCACCTTATAGACTAACAGACGTTTTGGAGCATGAGCTTTCGTGGGTAATACCCACTTCGTAAGTCTATGTACACTCTGTTAGATGCTCAGTGCCATATCCTCCTCCCCCACTTCAGAAATTCTACACCTCTTCCCTCGGTTCCATCACACATAAACATCAAGATTGGCTTCATGAAAATGATACTGACTTAGGGAGACTACTGAATGACAAACAACAGCTCTATAAAGCTTTTTTAGGAGACAATACTTCAACATCTAAGAAGGCAGCCTTCAACAAGATCAACAGGACTGTCCAACGCAAACTTAGAGAGATGCAAAATTCATGGCTGAGCAATAAGGCAGATGAGATTCAGTCCTATGCAGATGTGAATGATATGAAGAACTTCTATGATGCTCTGAGGAAAATCTATGGGCCTTGGTCATCAGGAACGTCACCAATACTATGTGCCAATGGCACCAGACTGCTCATTGATAAACAAAAGATATTGCAAAAGTGGACAGAACACTTTAACAACATCCTCAATCAACAATCATCTATTAATGAGGAGGCAACTGATTGACTGTCCCAGATGGATATCAACATATTGCTTGCTGATCCCCCAATGCTGACTGAAACTATGAAAGCGACTGACCTACTGTCAAATGGTAAAGCACCTGGAGTAGATTACTAGCAGAAGTCTTGGAGGCTTGCATATGGATCAGAAACTGACTGAATTTTTCCAATCAATGTGGACTCAAAGAACTATATACCACAGGAGTACAAAGATGCATCCATTGTCCACTTGTACAAGTGGAAAGGTAACACAAAATCCTGTAAAAACTAATAGGACATCTTCTTGTTGTCAATAGCTGGCAACATTCTCACCAGAATTCTGCTGAATCACCTTGTGCCACACACAGAACAAGGGCTCCTACCTGAGAGTCAGTGTGGCTTCAGGAAATGACACAGGACAACAGACATGGTGTTTGCAGTTTATCAACTTCAGGAGAAATGCCAGGAACAGAACTCCCAACCTGTATGTGACTTTCATGGACCTGACAAAAGGATTTGATACAGTCAGAGGGCCTTTGGAAGATCATGGCAAAATTCAGTTGCCCTGAGAAATTCACTGCAATTCGGGAATTCCATGATGGCATGCTTGCACGTGTTATTGACAAAGGTAAGTCATCTGAACCATTCCCAGTCACCACTGAAGTCAAGCAGGGCTGTGTGTTTGGCCCCAACACTCTTCGGTATGGTGTTTTATGCTATGCTTACAGATGCCTTTTGTGCCTGACACACCAGGATTGGCATCAGATACTGGACTGACAGCAAGCGTTTCAATCTGAGGAGACTATAGGCCAAAACGAAGATACAGGAAGTGACTGTTCATGATGTTCTGTTTGCTGATGACTGTTCCCTGAATGCCAGATCTGAGTCTATTTCTCTTCAGCGAGCGACAGTTTGGGTCTCACAATCCACATCAGGAAGCAGACGTGATGTACCAGCCTACTATCACAACAAATGGCCAAATCCTCCAGGCAGTGGACAAGTTCACCTACCTCAGCAGTACACTCTCACATGCATTTCACATCAATGATGAAAACCAATGCCAGAATTGCCAAAGCAAATGTGGCCTTTGGCACACTATGTGCAAATATGGCACAGAGGGATTAGTCAACAAACAAAACTGAAGGCCTACAAAGCCATCGTGTTGCTAACTTTGATGTATGCATGCAAAACTTGGATGGTGTACAGATGCCATGTTATGAAGTTGAATCACTTTCACATGGACTGTCTGAGGAAACTGATGAGGATACGATGGCAAGACAAGGTTCCAGATACTGAAGGTCTCACACAGGCAGGCATTCCAAGCATCCATATTCTGTTGATGAAATCACAGATGAGATGGGCAGGTCATGTCACCAGAATGTTAGATGAGCAACTGCCAAAGAAAATCCTTTATGGTGAGCTAAAAGAGGGAAAGCACTCTCAGGGAGGCCAGGCGAAATCATTCAAAGACTTCCTCAAGTTATCCCTGAGGCATTTCAACACTGACCTGAGTTTTGGGAAGATCTCACTCATGACCATTCTACCTGGTGAGGTCTCATCCACACTAGAACTACAGTCTGTGAGCAGAAGAGTCAGCAGTGTAAATCTCACAGCAGCATGTCTTCTGTTAATAAAATGTAACCCTTCTGGCCCTCTGAGTTGGCAGCAACAAGGGCCGGATTCAGTATCCATGGGTTCCGTTTCAATAACACAATGCATAACCGGCTCGAGCCCCAACCCAGTGACCTGGGACACTTACATACCATTTCCCCGGGCGCCTCTAGGAGGCAATACTTCCCCTCTCACAAGCACGGAGTCTGAGTGTAGCAAAATCCTTTTAATAAAGGAGGGAAACAATGTGGCATCACATTGGAGAAACACCACAAACAGGATTATAACACAAATCATAAGCAAAAAACCCACCTCCAAGTACGTTTGACAATGTCCTTTCCCCCTTAGGGTCTTAAGTCCAATCACTCCAAAGTCCAACAACCCAAAAGTCTCTGGTCAGTGCCACCCCAGAGTTCAAAAGTTTATCTGCAGAGTTTTACCCCCCTGAGCCTGGGTGGAATGG
>NC_133774.1:59437944-59639786 GCF_003597395.2 Chelonoidis abingdonii | reverse complement strand
GCATAAGAAGATTATCATTCCATTTATTGACCCAATGAATCAGCTCGTATTTTCTTAATCCTTTATGATAAAGATCCAATTTCTTACTACAGGAGAAAGTAATAAAATTAAGCGAATAAAAAAAAATTAATGTATTTTTTGTTTCTAAAAGACAGCGATTGTAAAAAAACAAAGAGGAAATTCTTATGAGATATCGCTTTGTACAAGCGAGAACAAGAGAGTTCTTAGAAACGAGAAAAAATAACTGGGCTCAACAGCTTCTGCAAACCGAGTATAAAATTTATAGACTTCTTAATTGTGGCCAAAGTTTGTTCCTATATTTGAACAAGATCAATCGTAATAACTTCATTGACCTAGTAGAACTATAGATGAATAAGAATTTGGACAACTTTGAAACTGAAAACAGCGAAACTCTAGGAAATGGAAATCGATTACTCCGAGTTGAACATTATGAGGGTGGAAATTTACCAATCGTCCAGCATCTGGCCTCAAAAGAGAACTGAAAGTGATCTGAACTAGATTTTCTTTCATTTATACATGTGGAATTCTGATATTTGGTTGGTATCAGAGACAATCAACTTCCTCTACTGGCAGCCTATCCATCCTAGTTATTTTCTTGTCAGTATATGCATTTCCTGTGACAAGCATACTCCTCGTGCATAGGATTTCATAATACTCTATTATCAATTTTAACATGAAAAGGACTGTCGAATTTCTAATAAGGGTGCCTCAGTATTATTGCATTTTGTAAGTGCGTTCTCAGAAAAGCTTCAAGTAGTTAGCGTTCACCTCGGTAAGTACTCTGTTACTTCAGTGCCTTCACCTGGAGGCTCATCGTTCTTTATTGGTTACTTGTCTTGATATCAGAAAGATACTTCTTTGGCATAAGATTAAACCTCTTGAACTCCTGAGCAGATTGGTGAGAGAAAGGTCCTAATCACAAGTGCGTGAGTTTGGCAAATGAAACGCGCTATAAATATAATTGCAGGAATTTGCATACAGTATCTATAACAGAATGGACGAACCATAATTTATGCAAAAGTTAGAAGTTGAAAAATAATTAGGCGTAACCGTTGGTATATAGTGACTTTAAGCACTGAGAACACTAACAGTATTAGGCTCTGGTTAAATTCTGAGCACTTGGGCTCCTCCCACTGTATAGGCAGATGCGAGTTGGAGGTCTTTGGCTAGATGAGAACTTTGCATTGTATGTACGTACAAATCCCACGCTTTTGCAAAATTGTGAAAATCTCTCAAGTATAATAAGAGGGATAAATTGTCAAAATGAACGCATCACTAACGAGTCCGGGAGTCTGATTTACACTGGTGCTTGCCATATATAGAGCAAATTTGTAATACTTAGGCTAAATAACAACTCAACCTTTTAATAATCGTGCTGTCACAGGTCTTACTTTCTTGTGCTTCAAGTATCCAAACAAACCTACGGAATAACAGAAGAACATGAATCTAGAATTAAGTTGAACAATTGAATTAGGTTAATGAGCGACGTGAGATCCATGATATTAAGAATGCAGTAGGTGTTGATGTTAATATAAAGTAAGACATTGTAATGCAAAGGTGGCGCTAATGTACTTTTGCCTCGACCACGAACACGGCAGTCACGGTAGGTCTTTCGGTATCGTAGATCGTCACCGCCTTTGGGAGTCTGTTTGTAACGGCTGCGCGATTTTTGGGCGGCATGCAGGTGGGCATGGTCCAACTCGGTCCCGCACTCTTCGGTGTACCCGCTGCAACAAATACAATTAGGCCCGCCAAAAGCACGGACGGTCAAAAGTCTCCAGCAGTGCCCTGCCTTGAAGGCAGCCTGAACTTCGCACTCGTCACCAGGCGAACCGACCACTGCCGAGCCCCACCCAGAGCACCCCCAGAAGCATTGCTGTCCCATGGCACGTGCTTGTGCAATCGTCCTCTGACTGCCCCTGGTTGTATGTTAACTTTCTAAAGAAGCTTGACTAACTGAACGGTGAGGAAATTCAAATGAATTTCTACTGGAGAATAAGGGGGGTGAAATACGGAAATTTTCTAGGAGGCCTTGTTGAGAAAGCATCGAGGAGGACCCGGGAAGACCCCAGTGTCTAGCCCCCTAATCTACCCTAATGGAAACTCCTAGATCAAAAGACTCCCTGAACTGTTTACAATTGTATGGAATGAAACTTATCTTGATCTATAGTTCTGAGCACAGAAGGCAAGTTAAGAATCTGTGACCACAAAAGAGACCCTAATTGAGAGAGGGGAGTTGGAAAGAATCAACCTGCCAGAAATACTTTTGTTGCAAGACAGTGGTCAGGCGTATCTCCTGGTAACCTATTAGTATGTGTGTAGTTCTTTTTATATTAGGTAATGTTTTCTCTATAGTACCTTTACTTATGAATAAAATTAGCTGTATGAGGAAGTGCCCGTATGGTACCAACTATTAACAATAGAAGTGTGGGAATCACACTGTTAGCGGACCCGCTGAAAGAGAAAGTAAGAGGCTTGCTTAGGCAGAGCTCTGCTGGGAGATGTTGTTGCTCGTGCCCTTGAAGTTCGAAGATCAGCCATGACATTTCTCTATTAGGTATTGTTCTGTAAAACCAGGTGCCAAAGGTTGATTGCGGGGGGCCAGTTGTGAGCTTTGACTGTCTGGGCACACTGAAAGGCAAAGAGATGCCGCTATAGGTGAATTGCTGTGAAGCAGAGTCAGGGATGAAGATTACCCTGACATCTGGTGTGAATATGGGAGAGTGTGAAAGCAAATTTCAGGGAGTGTGGAAAGGCAATTTCAGGTATTTTTGTATTGGCACACGCCAACCTCAGCCTAGCAATAGCCCAGGGCACTGGATGGTTATTTTGACAGCCATCGTGGATCACCAATTCTTTGTTAATCTGGGAGCATGAGAAGAAAAGTGATTTACCCAACTGGAATTAATGTGAATGAGGAAACATGAGAGCTGCTTTATGATAGAAATGACTCACTCAAATTAAGTATACTTCGCCTAGACAAAGGGAACATGGTTCCAAACCGCAGTGAATGGAATGATCAAAGGGGGATTGAGAAGAGGTTGGGGACTGGTGTGTGTACCTGATGGTATGGGCCCCTACACCTGAGGGCCTCGGAGCCACAATACTGAACATCCCTCCTCTCAACTGTTAGAGAGAGTAGAGCTAATAATGTGATCCAATAGGAGGAGTCCATAGGCCGGCTGCTGAAGCGGAGTCGGGAGTCCAACTGTCACCACGACCAGGCCCAGCTGCTGACACAGAACTGAGGATAGTTGCAAGCATGAAAATCACTGAGTGCTGTGTTAATCTAGTAGGGGAAAGGCCTGAAAACTCTGATCGCTGACGGCTGGCAAGAGCGGTAGCATTTGCAGGCAGTGTGGAGCAGCCCATGTGAACAATGTGAGTCGAAGGTGGAGACGGCTAATGAGCGGGACGCTGGAGTGGGCTCGCGGGCTGGCGAGGAGCGGCATCAGCGACTGTGTAGTGGAGCTGGTCATAGGTAGAAGCTCGCAGCAGAACCCACTGAGAGGCGGAGCAGTTGGCCCTTGAACACGTATAGGTGCCGCCTGTAAAACCACCCCTGTGTGGGCGCCTACCACCGTGTGGCGCTCCTCCGCCAAATCCAGAAAGAACCAGCAGAACCTATGAGGCACTATTGCGGGTGATCATGGGCCCCAAGACATAGTGTGCTTTCCTATCATGAGCTAGGCGCATGCAATTCTCAGGGAAGGTTGTCCCTACCCAAATAAATACTTACCCCATCGCCTTTGGGTGCTTGTTCCGTCCCTCTCTGTCCCTAACCCTTCCGGTGCTTACTGAAAGTATCATCCCCACTCTTATATGATGGTTGCAATGAATAATAAAAGAAAGAAAAGAAATGCGTTGGAATTTGCAATCTACATGGACGTGTGTGTGTGCTTCTTGGCACAGCAGAGAGGTAAATGACTTTCAACGGGGTGGCAGGCGCGAGGGGCTGCGGGTTAGTTTTATACAGGGAGTAGGAAAATTAGAGCCAAGGGAGGTTGCATCATAGGAAAGATAACAAAGCAGAACCTTTACCTGATATTAGAGCGCCTAGAGACACAAGACCATGAACAAACTGGGTTTTCAAAAGCTTCCTCTGATGCACAAGGTGCCCTGTTTGCTCTTTCTTCTGGGAACCAATCATAGTTCTTGGTTGCACGTAATTCGCAGCGGGTTCAGGCATTGGCCTCCAACCTCCCCACCCACGCTAAACCAGTCTTCTCCCTTTTTACTTCTCCACAAGATTATTTGCGAAGCCACAGGCAGAGGGTTATAATTTAATGAAATCAAGTTACACTGTCCTACCAGCGTCGCTTTGTTTAAAACATCCAACGGGCAATCTAACCACCTTATGGCACTTGCTCAGCCTAGATGGAACTTTCTTAACTTTATTTGTCGCCAGCCTTCATGAGGGCAAAACGGCACAGGGTGAGTGGATTGACTGAAGTGCTCGCCCAAAGATTGGTGTGCTGCTCGAAAAGGGAGCAAGCACTTGAGGTGGAGCCAGGCATCAGCCTCGCAGCTTGGCATAGACAGTAGTTGATATCGGCAAGAAGGAATCGCCTTCAGAGAAGCTCTCCCATTAGATGAAAACTTACAGACAATGGGACCTGGGGGGGTCCTTCCATTTTTCTGTCAGGCACGCCCACCGGAACCTCAAACCAGCGATCCGGGCTCCGGGAGCTACGTGGTATAGCCCCAAGTGCCTCCCGGACCATCCTAACGGACAGAGAGTACGGCCAGGTGGACTTATCCCGCGAGGAAACAAACAATGACGGGCTAGGCAGTCGTTACTGTCCATTCTGCCTGTCCGGCAAGGGCAAGGGCAAGACCAGAAGGGAGTGTATGCTCCGGTTGTGCATGTGATAGAGACACCGCAGTACCGCAAGTCCGCCAGCAACTCACCCCGGAAGGCGGACTCTAATTCATTGCATATGGACCAGTGAAGGTTTGGGTGGGCTTTCCCATGTCTCTGTGGTAATGTTCATTTTCTGACAGGTTACCAGGAAAGAGGTGGAGAATGATTTTTGCCGTTGCTTTTCATGGGGGGGGAAGAGTGGGTTGGAGACATGTTACCAAAGGAAAGCAACCAAGGGAAACATTGTTTTTTTTTTCCCATCTGGCCTGGGAGGGTTAAACACAGGGATGTTCCTAGGTGGCGGGAAAGACTGGGCGGAATTTTGTGGATAGCTACCACAGTGCAATTGCTCTGAAAGTCGGGAACTTTAGCCTCGATTCGGGACAACAATCCACTGGGAATCTCAACAGGGGATTAGTGGGGGAAAAACCC
Source organism: Chelonoidis abingdonii (assembly GCF_003597395.2). Classification (NCBI taxonomy): domain Eukaryota; kingdom Metazoa; phylum Chordata; order Testudines; family Testudinidae; genus Chelonoidis; species Chelonoidis abingdonii. Next base: position 59,634,469 of record NC_133774.1, on the reverse strand, counting down.
CCAATCGGACTTGTATTCCAAATCGATTTTCTTAAAAACATCGGATTCTTTAAATTGACAATTTTGTTAGTGTAGAATTACCCTGGCTCTATATCGAGGGGAGTTAGCTCGTTGTTAGTTCTGGGGATCTGTAAAGCAGCAAGGTTCCTTTTTTGTGGGCAATTATGAATACACGGTTTTTTTGGAAGGCAGATGAAGCTTTCTGTGGGGTAATACCCACTTCGTAAGTTATGTACAACTCTTGTTGGTGCTCAGTTTGCCCATATCCCCCCTCCCCCACTGTCAGGGAAATTCTACACCTCTTCCCTCGGGGTTTCATTCACCACCTTTAAACTCAAGGGATTGGTTCATTTGAAAATGCTTACTTTGACTTAGGAGGTGGGGGGGATTATGGAATGGGAAACAAACAAGCCTTCTCTAAAAGCTTTTTTTTGTAGGGGGACAAATACTTCAAACATCTTAAAAGAAGGCGCACAGACACATATTCAACAACAGTAATCGGACTGTGACGGGCAAAATTAAAGAGAGATGCAAAAATTCATGGGCTGGAGCCAATAAGGCAGATGAGATTAGTTTCCTATGCAGATGTGAAATGATTGAGAAAACTTTCTTTGATGCTCTGAGGGAAATTCTTATGGGCCTTGGTCATTCAGGAGTTCATCCTAATACTAATGTCTGCCAAGATCGGGACCGGGATGTCATTGGATAACACAAGGATATTTGCAAAGTGGACAGCCACTTTAAACCAAAATTTCCCAAATCCACAATTTTTCATCTATTCATGAGGAGGCAATGGACTTGCTTTTGTTCCCAGATGGATATTCAACCCATAATTGCTTTGCTGACTCCCCCCCAATGGGCTGACTTTGAAACTATGAAAGCGAGGGGACTGGACTTACTGTCAAATGGTAAAGCAACCTGGGTGATTACTGAGCAGGATCTTGGGGAGGCTTGCATATGGGATTTCAGGGGAAACTGGGACTGAATTTCATCAATGTGGGGACTCAAGACTATTATCCACGGGAGTACAAGTGGCATTCATTGTTCCACTTGTAAGTGGAAAGTACAACAAATCTTAATGTAATAACTTTAACTTCAGCGACATCTTATCTTGTTGCAATAATGTGGCACAACATTTAGTTCCTTACCCGAATTCTGCTGAACTTCACCGTGCACACACTAGAAAAACAGCTCCTACTGGAGTTCAGGTTGTGCTTCAGGGAAAAATGGACACAGGACAACAGACCATTGGTGTTTTGGCAGTTTTATCAAACTTCAGGGAAGAAACTGCAGGAAACAGACTCCCAAACCTTTGTATGTGCTTTCATGGGACTGGGAACAAGGTTTGATACATCAAGAGGGCTTTGGGAAAAGGGATTCATTGGCAAAATTCAATTGCCAGAAATTCACTTGCAATCGGGGAAATTCCATTATGGGCATTGCTTGCGTGTTATTGACAAAAAGGTAAGTTTTTCTCTGAAAGCATTCCCAGTCACCATTGGAAGTCAAGCGGGGTGGGTGTTCTGGCCCCAACACTCTTCGGTATGGTTTATTGCTATGCTTTAAACAGATGCTTTTTGCCTGGGGCCACACCCCGGTTGGGCTTCCAGAATTTCTGGACTGACAGCAAGGCGTTTCATCTGAGGGAGACTATAGGCCAAACGGAGATACAGGGAAGTGGGAACTGTTCATGATGTTTGTTTGTTGATGGGATGTCCCTGAATGGCAGATTCTGAGTCTATTCTTCTTCAGCGGAGCGGTGACAGTTTGGGGTTTCTTTCACAATCAACCATCAGGGGGAGCAGACTTGATTGTTTAACCCAGGCCCTACGTATTCAACAAATGGCCACATTCCTCAGGCAGTGGGACAAAGTTTCAACCTTACCTCAGCAGTACACTTTTCACATGGATTTTCAACTCAATGATGAAAAACCCAATGGCCAGATTCCAATAGCAATTTTGTGGCCTTTGGCACACTTATTGTGGCCAATATTGGCCAACCAGAGGAATTCAGTCACAAAAAACTGGACGGCCTTACTCAAAGCATCGTGTTGGGGCTCTTTTGATGTATGGGCATGCAACTGGATGGTGGTTAACAGGGCCATGTTATGAGTTGATCACTCTTCCACATGGACTGTTGAGGAAATGATTGGAGGATACGATGGCAGACCAAAGGTGTCCCAGGTACTGAAAGGGTCTCACTCAGGCAGGGCATTCCCATAAGCATCCCCATATTTGTTGTTGGAAATCCACCAAGATTTGGATTGGGAGGTCATGTCCAACTCAGATGTTATGATGAGCATAAACTGCAAAAAAGATAAAATCCTTTTATTGGTTTGAGCTTGTAAAGAGGGAAAATAGCACTCTTCAGGGGAGGGGGGCCAGCGCGGGAAATCTCAAGGGGACTTTCCTCAAGGTTATCCTGAGGCATTTTCAATAAAAAACACTTGACCTGAGTTTTGGGGGAAGTAATTTCTTCACCTTCTGGACATTTACCTGGTGAGGTTTTTCATTCCCCCTACTAGGATTTTAAAACTAACCAGTTTCTTGTGTAGGGCATAGACTGATTTTTCTTTTTCCCTCTCGTTGAATTTCTGTTCTTTCTGTCAGTCGTGTAAATCTCCACCAAACAGCAGCATTGTTCTCTCTCTAGTCTAATATGTGTAACCTTTTCCTGGGTGCGTACCGCTGTGCTCTACTCACGAGGTTTAGAGGCCTATTCTTACTTGGAGAGGCTAAAGCCCAACACACTAGTGGGTGGCCGGGATTCTAGCTCTTCCCTTATGGAGGGATTTCCGTTGTGAGAATATAACACAAAAACCAGCAACTTTCGGGTAAACCGGAATCTATCGAGCCGTTCCAGCATACCCCCAGTGGATATGCGTGTGGGGACATCTCTCTACTACATTTCCCCGATCATCCCGTGGGAGAAGGCCGGCCTCTCTCTTGTAAGGATTAGGGGAGTCAATATTTTTCCCCTCTCCTAACTAATATGGTCATAACCCGGTATTGGAGGTGTCGGGATGTGTTTGCATAAAATAAATCTCTTCATTTTTAAATGGGAGGGAAACTAGCATAATATGTTCGTTTGGGTGCATTTTCATCGCCATCTTGGACAAACACCACATTACAGGGGATTTAAACAACAAAATATAAGGCAAAAATGCCACTCCAAGTACGTTGGGACAGGATGTCGCTTTTCCCCCCTTAGTCTGTCTTTAAAGTCCCAACTTATCCTTCCTCTCAGCATGTCCTGTAAACAACACCAAATAAAGTTCTGCTGGTTCAAGTGACCCAACCCCCATGGATGTCTTTCATCTCGCTCTTAATTTTCTGGCCAGGGTTTTTACCCTCACTTATGAGCGCTAGAGTAGAATAGTTAGACATTCAAGTGGATGTTACATGACAGTCTTTTACCTTGTGGATGTGTGGTTTAATATCATATTGCTAGCGGGATTGGAAGGGAATGTGCCCATATAACCAGGTTGGGTCTTAACAGTTTTTAATTTTAAATTATTGCAGCTATTTTGGTGGGGCCCACAACAGGGTCTGGTAGGATTTAAAGGGGGCACCTACTCTCTATGTTTCTAAGGGCCATAACAAACTGCTCGATGCCTTTCTCTGGTTTTCTTGCATTTTGTACAGCGTTTCTCATTAAATTTTGACTCCAGGCCTTCCACCACTTTATTTACCAAAAACCGGCTTGGTTAGTCTCTGCTCCTCCCTGCGAGCACGCGAGGCATCAAGTTTCTCCAGGCACACTCACGCTCTCCCCCGCAACAGCCGCCATCTCACTCTTCTTGGTTCACTTGCTTTCCCTATAGTGTGGCTGGCTCTATATTAACCAACATGCTGTCAATCTGGTTCGTTCCGCTCCTGCTACTTAGATATATATGCCGCATTACCTGTAGACTCGATCTTGCTATGTCATTTTCAGGCTCGCTCCTTTATCATTAGGGTGTAATCATCTTGCACTCTTAGCTTGATTTCGTCGCTCGACAGCACGATAGCAAATTTCCATGTCCCCGTTTACCAAAAAGGTGAGCTACTGGGTGGCTGCCTTACTTGCTGGTGCCACCTTGGCGGCTAAAACGTCCCCTACAACCCGATGTGAGATCTTCAGTCTCAGCAGCCTTTAGTTGGACTCCTACTGCAGAATCAAATTAGCTCCTACTCTTTAACAGTGGAGGGATGGAGGAATGTAAATGCATTTGGATAGTTTCTCAGGTCCCTCAATGAGGGGAGCCACCATGACCATCAGGTACACACCACCCAGTCCCACCAAACCTTCTCTCAATTCACTGGGTTTCTTGGAACCCACACAGCTTCATGTCCCTTGTTCTAGCCGTACTGACTTAATTGACATAGTTGAGTCATTTCTATCATAAAGCAGTCTCATAGTTCCTCATTCACATAATCAGGGTGACAACACTTTATTCTTCTTGCCCCAATAACAAAGAAATTGGTGATCCCAGAGCTGTCAAAATAACCATCCCAGGCTGCCCTGGGCTATGCTAGGTGAGGTGGGTGTGCCAATACAAATACCTGAAATTCCTTTCCACACTCCCTGAAATTCTTTTCACACTCCCCATAATTCACCACCAGATGTCAGGGTAAAGCTCATCCTGACTCTGCTTACACAAGTAACCTATAGCGGCATCTCTTGTTCAGTGTGCCACAGACAGTTCAAAGCTCAAACTGGCCCGATCAACCTTGCACATGTTTACAGAAACCAAACTAATCAGGGATGTCATGGTGATCTTCGAACTCAAAGGACGAACAACAACATCTCAGCAAGAGACTCTGCCTAAGCAAGCCTGCTTACTTTCTCTTCAGGGGGCTAACAGTGTGATTCCCCACACTTATAAGGTACCATACGGCACTTCCTATACAAGCCTATTTTATTCATAAGGTAAAGGTACTATAGAGAAAACATTAAAATAATAAAAGAACCTACACACATACTAATAAGCTTACCAGAGATCAATCCAACTGTCTTCAACAAAGATTCTGGCAGGTGAATCTTTCCAACTCCCCTCATCTCATTAAGGGGTCTCTTTTGTGGTCACAGATTCTTAACAGCCTCTGCTCAGAACTAGTACACAAGAAAAGTTTAGTCCATACTTTAAACAGTTCAGGGAGTCTTTGATCTGGAGTTTCCAGTAGTAATTGGTAGACAATGGGTCTCTCCCCAGGGTGTAGCTTCAAAAGGCCTCCTAGGAAATCCATTTCACACATATCCCAAACAATTATTTGAATTTCCTCACAGTTACAGTAGTCAAGCTCTTAGAAAAGTTACATACAACCAGGGGCAGCTCCAGGGACCAGTGCACCAAGCACGTGCCTGGGACAGCAAGCTCTGGGGGGTGCGGGGGGCGGCCTGCCGGTCGCCGTGAGGGCAGAAGTCAGGCTGCCTTCGGCAGCGCACCTGCAGGAGCTCTGCCGGTTCCGTGGCTTTGGCGGCAATTGAGTGGCGGGTACACCGAAGGTGCAGGACCGGTGGACCTCCCACAGGCATGCCGCCAAATCAGCGTTACCAACAGACCTCCCACAGGCGCGATACCGAAAGCCACCTGACTGCCGTGCTTGGGTCGGCAAAATACATAGCGCCACCCTTGCATACAATGCTACTATAATACACAAACAACTGCATTTTAATATCATGGATCCCAAAGGTATTAAACCTAATTCAATATGGTTCAACTTAATTCAATAAAGTTTATCTTAATTCCGTAAGGTTTGTCTAGGATATTGAAGCACAAAGGAAAGTAAGACCTGCTGACAGCACATTATTAAAAGTTGAGTTTTATTTAACTAGCTAATTACAAAATATTGCCATTTGGCAAGCACCAGTGTAAATCAGACCCAGACTCTGTGATGAGTTCATTTCTGACAATTTACCACAACATATACTTGAGAGATTTCAAAATTTTGCAAAAGAGTGGGGATTTGTACGTACAACAAGCAGCCTACATTAGCCACAGTCCAATGCATTAGCCTAAAATATGCCCAAGTAGCTCAGCAAATATTAACCAGAGCTAATTATATAGTGTTCTCAGTGTTAAAGTCAATATATACCAACAGTTACCTAACTTATTTTTCAAACTCTAAACTTTAGCATAAATTATGGTATCTCACTCTGTGATAACTGTATGCAAATTCTGACTATTTAATAGCAGCCAGTTAAATTGCCAAAATACACCTGTGGAATTAGGACCCTTTCCTAACAAATGCTAAGGAGTTTCAAGAAGGCTTTAATCTTTAATGACCAAAAAGAAAGTATCTTCTGATATCCAAGACAGTAAATCACAATAAAGAACATGAGCTCCAGGTGAAGGCAATGAAGTAACAGAAGTACTACCCGAGGATGAACGCTAACCTACTGAAGCCTTTTCTGAGAAACAGCACTACAAACAATGCAAATAATACTGAGGCACCCATTATTAGAAACAGAACAGTCCTTTTCATGTTAAAAATTGATAATAGAGTATTCAAATGAAATCCTAGGCACGAGGAGTATGCTTGTCAACAGAAATGCATATACTGACAAGAAAATAACCTAGGATGGATAAGGCTGCCAGTAAGGAAGATGATGTCTCTGAATAACCAAACCAAATATCAGAATTCCACATAAATGAAAGAAAATCTATTCAATCACTTTCAGTTCCTTCTTTTAGGCCCAGAATGCTGGACATGGTAAATTTCCCCCCTCATAAATGTTCACTGGTAATCGATTCCATTTCCTCAAGTTTCACTGTTTTCAGTTTCAGTGCCAAAGTCTATTCATCTATGTTCTACTAGGGTCAATGAAGTTACTTACGATTGATACTTGTTCAAATGAGAACAAAATTTGGCCAATAAGAAGTCTCTTTTATAACATCCGGTTTGCAGAAGTATCTTTTGTACAGTATCTCGTTTTCTAGGAACTCCTGTCTCCTTGTAACAAAGCGTATATCTTTATATAATGACTAGATTTCCTCTTTGATTTTTATAAGCGACTGTCTTTTAGAAAAAAATAATTAATATATTTTTTATTCTCTTTATTTATTCTCTCCTTAAGTGAGAGATTGGTCTTTAAAAATACAGACAATACGAGCTGATCCTACATCCACTGAGGTCAATAAGGATGATAAATTCTCTTCTCAACTGCCCTAGAGTAAATATTGACTAATTCTACTGAGAACTACAATTGACCGAAGAAGTAGGCCCATATCTGCATTTGTGTCTGTATTTCTTTAACCCAAGTACTATTTATCAGCAGACAGAAGACCAACACTAAGGAAGAGTGATTGTGGAAGACTCCTCTGGACTAATGCAGCAGCACTCTGTCAAGACCACTACAGATTGTTTTATTTACACAGGGATGAAACTAAGCATATATTAACAGAAGTGGATATCTGAGAAAGGGAAAGAAAATAAAACTAACAGGGATTTCAACTGCAGGAAACTGGGCTTTCTAGAGGACTTAGCTGCAACAGTAGCACAGATCTAGCTTCAATGTTTATCATTAAAATTGGTTTGATCAAAAACAATGAATACAGCAATGCTGACAAAGCTTAATACCGCTTGAAATATAAGAGGGAGATAAGTTGAGAACTGGCACACTTTTTGTCTATGGCAAACATTGCTGAAATATTAGATCACATGATAGGTTGAATAAATAGAAACTGGTATGCTAAATATTAACTCTGTTGGGTCTTGGCAAATGAATAGGGTTTGATGTTTAAGGTGTGCCAACCTTTCCTGAAACATTTGCACACACACAGAGTGAGCCTTATTGTATCTCCTTGTCAGAAACTGGCACACCTTGTTTAAAAAAAGAAAGAAATGAATCATAGAAGAACATAATTGGAAATGTCACATTTAAAGCAGTTAGGCTGTAGTTTACAAAATGAAATAACTAACTAACTAACTAACTAACAAGAACAAAAATAAACCAAGCTGCTAGATTTCAGCAGCACAGATTTTGGAAGAGTAAGAAAAATATTGGTCAAAAAAGAATTGGATATGGGAAAGGAGGGAAAGATCATATATATTGTGACAAAGTTCCAAGCCTGTATTGGTGGGTATCACATTTCTGGGCAGATTCGGTGACCTCAGAAACTCGTAAGTGACTTTCCTTTCTCAGTGTAGTGGCAAGAGTCAGAGCATATTGAGTTACTTTCATCATCGGCCAGTATGGGAGATGGGAAACGGGAATACCCTCCCAGTCCCTGTTGCGCCCTAGAGCTCAGTAGGTGCAGCTCCAGCCCAGAGACCCTAATGGTAGCAGCTGCTGGCAGCTCTCTCTTCACCACTGACGCTGCTTTGATTCCCTGGGCCACTTCCCCCGTGGTTCCCTTTTTCAAGCTTCACCCTTACCTCAGGATTCAGCAATGCTTTCTCTCCGCCAGCTCCTTTCACCTTGGCTCCCTGGAGGGCACTGGAAGGAGAGCTTTTAAACAGTATAAATGGAACCTTGATTGGTTCCAGCTGTCTCCATTAGCCTAACGGCCTTAACTGGTTAATTGGCATCAGGGGTCTTAACTGATCTGGAGTAGCCTTTGTTTGGCTATCCAGGGAACAGGGACCTGCTCATTCTGAAGGCTGATATACCTGCCTTCCACCACTCTTATATTCTTCTGATCTGAATTTGTCACAATATGCAGAAAATATTAAAGAATTTATAGCATGATCTAGTGTACTTTTAAGAGCAGGTACCTGTCCAAACCTCATCTCAAACACAATCAATACATTATGCATAGTCTAAAACTCATCTGTGTGCTGGCATTTTGTTCTACTAAACAGAAATGAACAATGAGTTAAAGTTCAGCTCAAGCCTTCTCCCCAGGCTTATCTGCTTCTAGGTTTCCTCCCTCTGTAATGTTAGCCTATACCCTAAGGTTATATTTCTCCCAAAAAACACTCCCACTCTCTTCATATATTGATGACAAGCCATTTTTAAATAAAGAGTCAGAAGACTGTACTCAGCATTCTCTAGCATGATTAACACTTCATAACAGTGTGAGAATGTCACACGAACATGAGCGAGACAAGGTGGATGAGGTAATATCTTTTACTGGACCAATCTCTACTGGTGAAAGAGACCATCAACAGAAGTTGGTCCAGTAAAAGATACAGGTCTGTGGCATCTTACATGCATTTAACATGCGAGATTTCAGCTTTGCGCAGTTTGGAGAAAGAAAAAAAACAAAACGGGTGATTTCACCAGCGTGAGACGCGAATCTGATGTTTCCTCTAAAACATTTTGGGCGGGGGGACTTGACAGCAACAGCATGTCTTTAGGCCTGTGATAAGGTTCTCCCCTACAGGGCCCCCCAGAGAATTCAGGGGGCCTGGGGGCCTCGGAGGTGGGGGGGCCCTGCTTCAGCGGTAATTCGGCAGTGGGGAGTCCTTCCGCTCCGATACCCGCCACCGAAGTGCCCTGAAGACCCGCGGCGGGGGCCTCCGCCGCCAAATTACCACCGAAGACACAGCTCTTTGGCGGTGGGTCCTGGGGCGGACCCCCCGCCACTGAATTACCACCAAAGACCCAGAGTGGAAGAAGCCCCGCAAGAGTTTTCCAGGGCCCCCAGAGCGAGTGAAGGACCCCGCGCCAGGGGCCCTGAAAAACTCTCATGGGGACCCCTGCGGGGCCTGGGGCCTGAAGCAAATTGCCCCACTTGCCCCCTTCCCTCCCTCTGGACGGCCCTGCGCCCCTACAATAACCCTGGACGGTTGGCAAAAAAAAAAGAAAAAAGTTTAAATAGTGTGTCTGCCCCCGAGTGTGAGATGGGAGAAGCGAATCTGCTGTTCCCACTACAGTACTCAGTCCCCCTATGCCTCTCATACTGTGCACATCTCGCCGCGCTGAGTAAGACTCTACTGTGCCTGTACTGTTTAAAGAGATAGTACATATTTTTCATACTGTATAACATGGCACCTACTTCATCTGGTGCTCAATTGAAGAAACAGTGATGTGTTCCAACACTGGAGGAAAAACTGGCTGTGTTGGACTTATTGAGAGACAGTATGTCCATCGCCAACATGGCGCGTAAATACGGCCTCAACGAATCTAGCGTCTGTGCCATCAAGATTCGAGAGACAGAAATTCGTCAAGCCGTGGCATCAAGTGCTCCAGTAACTGCTAAGGTGATGAGCCAAGTGCGTGACAAGACTTTAGTGAAGACTGAAAAGGCATCAAACTTATGGCGGGAAGACATGAACCATAAATGTGTGCTTATCAATGGCAACATGTTGCAAGAAAAGGCTCTTAGCATCTATGCGCTGTTCAAACCTCCCGCCAAAGAGGGACAGCCTTCTGATAAGAAGGAATTCAAAGCCAGCCAAGATTGGCTTAACAGTTTTAGGAACTGCTTCAACCTCAAAACGTGCAGACTACTGGTGAAGCTGCATCTGCCAATGAGGACGCAGTAAAAGCCTACCCCAAACAATTAAAGAAAATCATAGAAGAAAGGGGCTATCTTCCAGAACAAGTTTTTAATGCTGACGAGACTGGGCTCTTCTGGAAAAAAATGCCCACTCGCACTTACATTTCGATATCAGAAAGACAAGCCCCTGGCTTCAAAACAGCCAAAGACCGTGTGACTGTGTTGCTTTGTGGCAATGCGGCTGGGCATTTAATAAAGCCGGGCCTGCTCTATAGGGCTCCAAATCCCCATGCCCTAACAGGCAAGAACAAAAATCTCCTGCCTGTGTTCTGGCAATCAAATAAAAAGGCTTGGGTGACGGGAGCATTATTTCTAGATTGGTTCCACAAGTGTTTCATTCTGCAGGTCAAGCAGTACCTTGAAGAAAACGATTTGACTTTGAAGTGTTGCTGATTGTAGACAATGCTCCTGGCCACCCTGGGGCACTCCGGTTTGCGCATAATGACGTTGAAGTCGTCTTTCTCCCCCCCAATACCACCTCCATCCTCCAACCTCTCGACCAAGGCATCATTAGCTACATCAAGGCCATGTACATGAGGCTTACATTCTCACGGATCCTTACCGCTATGGATGCTGATCCCAATGTTAATGTGATGGAGTACTGGAAGTCCTTCAACATTGCTGATTGCATCACTTATATTAAACAGGCAATGGATGCAATCAAGCCTGAAACAGTCAATGCATGTTGGCAAAACCTATGGGAAGACTGTGTGAATGATTTTAAGGGTTTCCCGACCATTGATAAAGAAGTGCAACTCATTGTTCAGGTGGCCAGGCAAGTGGGTGGTGATGGCTTCGTTGACATCCTCTAGGAAGAAATTGAGGAATTAACTGAGGGCCATACAGAAACATTGACTAATGAAGAGTTAGAGGAAACGATAAAATCATCTACAGAAGACGAAGATGATGATGAACACGAAGAGCCAGCAACTTGGAATCTTCATAAATTTTCTGAAGTGTTCCAAGCAGCGAAACGCTTGAATGATTTAATTTCTGAATATGATCCCTCTATGGAACGAAGCCTCAAAATCACACGTAGTATTATGGATGATTTGAGACTGTACCAAGAAAAGTTTGAGGAGCTCAAGAGACAACAGCGACAGTTGCCAATCACCATGTTTTTAAAGAAAAAACAACCACCAGCAGCAGAGCCTACACAATCAACTTATCAAGCTGAACCAAGCCAACTGCTTTGTCTATGACTCGCTCTACGTCACCCAAGCCTGGTCCATTGTCTCTTGGATCGACATCAAGCCCTGACAACTCAATAATAGTGTTGTCAGGGGAAGAGGAAGACTAATCATTGGAGTGTGTACAGTACAAGACTAGCAAGAATATCCAGGATGACCGGTGACTGTTCAGGTTTACAGTACTGCACTGTACTATTTTCATTTTTTATTCTTTCATTCTTCTGTCTCTCTGTTATGTTATTAAAAATACTGTAAAATTATGTTTTGCATATGTAGTCTTTATTATATACTGTACTGTACATTGCTGTATACAATACATAGTACTGTACAGGGTTGTATACACAAAATTGTACTTTATGGGTGATTTAAGGGATTTTCAAGGGTCATTTTGACTATATGCGGTTTTCGCTTTATGCGCTGACCGCAGAACGTAACTCCACCATAAGATGCGACAGACCTGTATTACCTCACCCACTTTGTCTCTCTAATATCCTGGGACCAATACGCTACCACACTACTCTCATTCAGAAGTAAAGAGGCTTTTGTTCACTCTATCTTGAATTAAGTCCACTTCTGAATAAGAGCATCTGCATAGGGTTTAATGTGCTTCAATGTATGCACATTAATAGTTAATTCATCTTAACTTTCCTGAGTGTCCCCATATAGACAAGTAGACAAGCACTGAGTTGGAGCTTTCTGATTTCCTAACTATATAATTTAATCCATAATTAAAGTATTGCCAGAGATCACTTTCTCTGCTATTAGCAGCACTGAGGTGAAAATGTAGCAGCCATTCTGTGCAAGTCAATTATTCAACAGCTTCCTAGGGGGTGGGGAGGGGTGTTGATTTTGTTTTATTTTTAAGAAGGGATGAAGACTAATAACTTCTCAATTTGAAAGTACTAAGAAATTAAATTCTACTGTTGAATTTATGAGAACTAGAACTTGGCTAATAGGACACCGGCATTAATATTTCTACCCTTGTAAAACGTGCTGTTGTATCTTTCATAGCCACAATGGGCCAGAGCAGGGCTGTCTGGGGGGGCGAGGAGGAAGGAGTGGGGCAATTTGCCCCAGGCCTCGGGCTCCGCAGGGGCCCCCACAAGAACATAGTATTCTATAGTATTGCAACTTTTTTTTTATGGAAGGGACCCCTGAAATTGCTTTGCCCCAGGCCCCCTGAATCCTCTGGGTGGCCCTGGCCCAGTGTGTAGAGTGTGAAGTGCTCTCAATAGCAGCCTAAGGCCATAATGAAGAACTGTGCAAGTGCACACACAAAAACAAACAACACCATCTATATAGACTCTCCAACACCACTGCCAACAACAATTGAGTTTTTTTTATTCAGTACTAGTTCTATTTTTCAGGTCATTTTTATTTCTAAATATCACAATCTTATTACACAATTTGCCTCTGGATTGTATGGAGAAATTAAGTTTGATCCATTATAAATATTAAATCATTTAATCCTATTTTGTAATTAACAATACTGGTTGTTTTATCAAAAATAATGTCTGATATAGTATCAACACACTGCTACATTAATGGTTGAGATTTTCAAAGTAGCGTAAGGGATATAGACATCTTCACTTAACCAGCTTTAAAATCAGAGACTTAAGATAAAAATAGATTGACCTTCTTATCAAAGAGAATGTGAAGAGGTGACTTGATCACAGTCTTCAAGAAGATTTCTCATAGTAGAGGGTTCTAAGTTTATCAGCCAAAGGTATAAAAAGATCCAGTGTCTGGAAATTGAAACTAGATAAACACAACCTAGAAGAAAGGCATATATTTCAAACAGGAAGGGGAAATGACTCAGTGGAGTTGACTGATTTACACCAGATACGGTTCTGGGCCCATAATGTTTATTCTTCTGTACTGATCAAGTACCATTTTTTTCTATATTTCTACAGAGTCCACACTCTTACAAGCTATCACATATTTGTCTGGAACACCATACCTAAATAGGATCATACTAACTATGAACAGGTCTGGCTGAAGCCCCATTGTTGATCTGCAGAATTACACAATAGAAAATTTGGATGTTTAATACTTTTAAAATTTGCATATGTATTGTACCCACATGCAAAATGTAAGGGTGAAAGGAAGAGATGAAACTTTGATGATGAGATATTAAACTTTAAAAAAAATACTTGAAATCATATAGTTATTTGTGTCTGTTCTTCCAGCCTCCAGAGAAGGAAAGAAAAAAAACATATTGAATTTGTCAAACTATTTTTCTTGAATGCTTACTTTGTAATATGACAATACACCAGAATTAAAAATGAGAATATTAGCAAATAAGGTGAAGTCTAAGCTACAAAATTAAGTCAACCTAAGTTAATACCGTAATTAAATCACTTTTGTATGTCCGCACTACACTTCATGTGTCTGCGATGTGAATCCTCACCAGGAGCGCTTGTACCAATTTAACTGTCAGTGTGGGGCATTGTGGGACTGCTTCTGAAAGGCAGCAACAGTCGATGCAAGCAACGCAGTGTCCCCACCAGGGGTGGCCAACCTGTGGCTCCACACCCACGTGCGGCTCTTCAGGAGTGAATGTGAGGCTCCTTGTATAGGCACCTTCTCCAGGGCTGGAGCTACAGGCACCAACTTTCCAGTGTGCTGGGGGGTGCTCACTGTTCAACCCCCGGCTCTGCCACAGGCCCTGCTCCCACTCCACTCCTTCCCATCGCCTCCCCTGAGTTTGCCATGCCCTCGCTCCTCCCCTCCCTACCCTGAACCTCCTGCACACCACGAAACAGCAGAGCAGGAGGTGAGGGAGGGAGAGTGAGGAGCTGGGAGCGGGGGGTGACGGGGTGATGACATATTACTGTGGCTCTTTGGCAATGTACATTGGTAAATTCTGGCTCCTTCTCAGGCTCAGGCTGGCCACCCCTGGTCTACACTGACACTGAGTTGACCTATTTACATCGACTTAAGTGCTACGCCTCCCATGGAGGTAGAGTTAAGTCGATGTAGTCGGTGAGTTACATCGGTGGAACTACATTTTAGCGTAGATACTTACAGAGAGCTAGGTTTCTGAGTGGCAGCCATGTTAGTCTGCAAAAACAGACTAAGTTTTGAATAATAAAGTGAACCAGTGAAGTGGGTTTTAGCCCACAAGAGCTTATACCCAAATAAATTATAGTCTCTAAGGTGCCATAAGGATTCTTTGTTGTTTTTACAGAGAGCTAGGTTGACATAAACTGTCTTAAATCAACCTAACTCTAAATGTAGACGAGAGCAAAGTTTCTCTAGTTCTTAAACTTGGTATTAGAATACTTTTGTCATTCAGAGTAGATTTAGTCTGCTGTAGTTTTAAGTGACATGCAATGATATATGGCCAACTATTATGAATTAATGCACTCTAACTGGCTGAGATTGCTCATTAGTATGGAGACTAAGTAACTTTTGGTAACTGTGAAACACAGATTCTTGCTCTCTGAATGGTTATTGCTCTGTGAATTCCATAACCACAAATCCATAATGTAGTTGGCTTCAGCTCCTTTCACTCCTCAATCCTTCACCCCACTATTCTGACACAAGACTAACTTCACATTGCTTCTTTCCTCTAACGAAACCTATGGGATGCAATGGCATCACTGGATTAACTGGAGGGATTAGAGGAGGAAAGAAAACAAGATACTCAGGCATCTATGATAGGAGAGGGTTAAAGGAAGGGAAAGGAAGAAAAGCTGAAGGGAGGACTAAGGTCCTTTGTCAATTTTCTCTTGGAAGAAATCAGTGAGGTCCTGTGCAGAGAAAGAACTGGAAGACGAGAGGAATGAATCAAAGGTGACAAAAAGGCAGATGGGATGTCAGAGTCTATTATATTGGAGAAGTAGAGTTGTTTAACTGGGAAAATGGCAGTACTGGAGGTGAAGAGAAAGAACTTGCAGTGGAGGAAGTCAGCCAGTTCATAGATTTCCATTAGAGACATTCCACAGCATGACAGCAGAAGTGGAGGATGTGGATGTTGGAGATGAGTCAGGACTGGTGGATGACAGCATGAACCTTGTGATGAGAAAGAGAGAGAGAGAGGTAAAAGTCAAAGCTGGGGGACAGTGAAGTATGGAGCGATTCAATAAGAATATCCATGGAAACAAGGGAAGAGAAGGGTGAGAGCAGACAAGTCATCAGTACTGATGTCCTGGAAAGGCTGAGTAACAAGAATGAAGAGGGGACTAATGGGAAATGCTGAAAGAGATCAGATGATGGTCAGTGAAGGACTGGATAATATTTTTTCAGTGAACAGTAAATTCATCAAAATACATTTTTCAGGGCACAAACTATTCATGACTTTGGGTCACAAAAAACTTGAAAAAAATCAGGAATGTCAAAATGTTTTGTTTCAACATTTTCTAAAGAAACCATTTCAAAATGCTCACTCAAATCAACATTTGTCCAGTAAACCTTTCCAACCTCCCACATGCAGGAATCTGCCACTCATGCTCATGTTGATCTGTACTTCATTACTTGAATAGTCTCCAAGAAATCAATAGAATTGTTCAAAGGGCAAGATATTATTCAGTACAAGTAAAGGGGGCAAAATCTGACCCATAATCTGTCTATAAAAGTATAAAATATAAATGATGAAAGCCACCTGCTAGCAGACTCAATCCAAAGAGCTTATCAAAAATGACAAAAATGTAAAGTATTGGTAAAGTTATTCTTGAGGAAGAGAATGCTTGTTATTTGAAAAAACGATTAGATAAAGGACTAGAAGAATAGTTAATAGAAGACATAATAAAAGTTTAACAAGAGTTTGAAAGTTAAAAGGACCAAGAATACATTTTAAAGGGACATCACACTGTCAACTCTTTGGCCTATGACATAATATCAGAACGTTCAAGTTCTTTATATATTCCTGATGATGTTTAGAAGCTTTGGGGTCAATCCTGTAAGGCATCGAGTGCCTCAATTCCCAGTGAAGTCAATGAAAGTGTAAGGTGCACAGCACCTCCTATGAGGCAGTCATCACTTAGTAGGATCTGCCGATGTTGAGATCATCACCATGGATTAACTTAATTATCAAGTATCAGAGGGGTAGCCGTGTTAGTCTGGATCTGTAAAAGCAGCAAAGAGTCCTGTGGCACCTTATAGACTAACAGACATACTGGAGCATGAGCTTTCATGAGTGAATACCCACTTTGTCAGATGCATGTTAATTACCAAGGGATCCTGTGAAGTATTGAGTCTGTCTGCCCCCACTGACTTCAACAGATGTGAGTAGAATTGAAGGTAGGTGCTCAGCAGCTTGCATGATTGGACCTTTACTGAGTAAGGACCTTTAGAGAAGTAAGAGGGTTCTAAAGATGTTCTATTGCCCACTTCCATTGTTTTCCCCAATTTCTTTTTCCCTGTTGATCTAACTGAAAGCATATCTGACTTGACAATAACTGTAGCGTTGTGGTGGTATTAGGCATTAGAGACCTTTACCTTCAGTCCTAGAACATTAAACTACCACTTGTCAAGCGGGCAGGAAGTGTCATTTTTAACAGGTGGCCAGTGTTAGTCAGTGGAATTGGATAGGCAGTAAATTGCCTCCTGGCCACTACAGGACGCACAGCATCATTCTTCAAGATGACAAATGGGACATACATGATAAAAATTAAGCAGATGAAGCTCTAACTATGCTCAATTTATTAACATAACCTGGACCATCACTGACGGCCTGAAATCCAAAATTCACTACTCATATCAAAAGTTTCCTAATTCTTAAGACAATGGGAAATGTGACATGGACTGGATGGAAAAATACAAGATTGCAAAACCCCCCACAGTAAACCCTTAATGAAGGTTTTAAACTAACATGAACCCATTAAAAAATGTCACATTTAATGAGTGCTTAAATAATATAATTAATAATGCTGTAATTGGACCTATTTACAACAAGAAAAATCTATTTAACACTGTCATCACTTCCGGCAATACTGGTTACTGAATAGTGCCTCATTCCTAGTTGTTATTTAAAAAAAAAAAAAAAAACAACTTAAATAAGCCAGAAATAATGAGCAAGTTTAATTCTTCCAGGAACTGCAGCCCAAACTTTTAATTCTTTTTCTTATACAATATTGCTGCCTATATTTAATTACATCAGGGGATATAAAATTGCTATTGTCCTTGTGATGTCTTGGAACCTTCTGTAACTTCTTGGCCAACTTATTCAGGCAGGATCCAAACTGCATGCAATTTCACAGCAATTATCACCCCAAGGACACAATCTACAATGAGCCTCTGTCATATATGCATTCACTTTCAGAGCTAGCATTTTCACGGACCGAAAATTGGGCCCACAGACACTATCCACACGATGCAGATTAATTTTAACATGTACAATTTTATAAAACTGAGTTAAAGTATTTAAAAATAAATAGTTTATCAAAGAACATTCACCTACTTACCCAGTGGAAAGAGCTGCAGCATTTGCTACTACAGCACCTGTTTATAGTATCCTGGAGCCCAAGCCATCTTTCTTACTTTAAAGAAATGTACTTTAGCCTCTCAAGTGATCACAAAATCATACTGTCCTCTCCCTTGTCCTTCCCTTTTTCCTCTTCCTCTCTTACGGTTATATCCAGCTATTTGTTCTCTTCTTAATTTAAGATTGTAACTCTTTTGGACAGAGAGAAAGAGGCTTTATTTGTATTTTAGTGCCATGTACATTTATGGTGCTATCGATCATTAATAATAATTATTAAAACTAATTGGGAATGTCAAAATATTGTTTGATGGAAAATATAGCTTCTGCAAAACCAAAATTATCTGTAGTTAAATTTCTAGTGTGGAATTTTCCATTGGGAAATTGAAAATAAAGTACTTTATTTCAGATCAGGTTGACCAAAATCAAAATAATTTCAGTCTGTTGAACTGAATCTCTCTTTTAGTTGAGAAGACAAGGTTAATCAAGGGAGTCACATGACCCTACTCCATCATGCCAGATGCAGTCCACCCAGGCAGCCTGGCCCACAAAAGAGTATGGGGGCATGAGACAATTAAACTATCATTCCCATGAGGCACAATGGCAGCTCAAGGGGACACAGATTAATGCTGAACCAACCCAAAATGAAACGTTTCAACCTAGTTCAACCAACTGGAAGGAAATGTTTTGACATTTCCAAACTGAAAATTTAAAAACTTTCATTACAGTATTTCCAATTTTAAAATATTAGAATTTCCCAGGAGATGTAAATTCTAATTTTATACCACTCTATTATTGGGTTCAACAATGGACACCTGAGACATACAAAGTTGGTAATGTAACTCTTGAAAATAGTTATTGATCAGACTGACTCTCTTTTTAAAATATCTCTATTATCTGTAATTATAAAATCAGGTGTTCTGCCCAATGAATTATTTATATAAGAGGAAAATTATTTATTTAACATTAACTGACACACACAAATAAACTGTCTTTTCTTATTTACGAAAAACTACACCTCTACTTCGATATAACGCTGTCCTTGGGAGCCAAAAAATCTTACCGCGTTATATGTGAAACCGTGTTATATTGAACTTGCTTTGATCAACTGGAGTGCGCAACCCCCATCCCCCCACAGCACTGCTTTACCGCGTTATATCCAAATTCGTGTTATATCGAGTGGCATTATATCGAGGTAGCGGTGTATTACTGGTTTGACTTCCGATGCATTTGGAATCTAGTCAAACAAAGACTTCTGCCACAGCTACTGATCTACAAAAGCTCTTTGGGGGCCTTCCATTCTACATAATTTTAAAAGCTATGCTAACATAATCATCTTGTATTGTTTGTGGTACAGTTTACCTTTAAAAATTCACTTCTACTAATTCAGTTTACACCATGACAGTAGCCCATATAAACCACCAGGCACAACAAATAGCCGTCACCTAAACACAAAAGCAACACAGTTCTATGCTTGGCCAAGCTTCACCTAACCTTGATCCTATCAGTGCACAGGAAGGGATCCCTAAAGAGAACTGGCTTAACCACTCTCCAAGCAGGAAATAATTTGGAATGGTCTCTTAACAGTTCTGTTTTCCAGGCCATTTCCAAGATCACTCAGACAAAGCCAGATGGATCTATCTGTATCCAGCAAGAGCACGTAGGGAGTGTTACTATAGAAAAACCAAGAATTTTACAAGGGAGATTGACCCACAATGACTGAGGATATACCCAATATTGAAATACATATTTAATTAAATAAAAATTATTTTTGATCTAATCTCATGTAGTCTGCAAAACTCTGGCATCTTAAGAGGAAGTTAGCATACACTGCTAATAGCAGGATACAACTGAAATAAAACAGCCTAGGAGGAATCTAGGAAAAAAAGAATTTTCTCCACTGGAACAATGGTAAGCAAAAATATTTTAGTTTAGTCTTCTCTTTCAGCCATTACTGACATAGAATGTGAATAGAAAGGAAGCCTCCAAGGACTTCAACCGTGTGTATTGGATCTAACTTGGCAGACGCACATGAACTGAAACAGGGTGTAAATCAAACAGAACTGACCAACTGCAAGGTTGGATTGCTTCCTTTTTTCTAGTTTCTCACAAAACTGTTTGGATTCTGCTTCCGTTTTAGTGCAGCACAGCAACCAGTTCTGATGGAAGCTTCCATTCTCTCAGACTCGCTTGTATTTATCACAAGTCATTTATGTTGTTATTCCTGATCCTATTAATAACTCGACACAATGTGCAAACTACATTGTTTCATTTTAAAGAAAAGGAATTTCCCTGTACCACGATGCATCATTTTTGCTTCAATCTTTTTCTATTTAATTTAAAGTGAGAGATGTTAGAATCATAATAGGGTCACAAAAAGTTTATGACAGAGAAGACTTACCAGAGTTACCATGTCAATCCTCATGCAAATACAAGATACGGAGATCTCTCGATAGGAAGTATATCATGTACTACATTACTTGGTCTTGACCAGTAAAACTAAGTCAAGTTACATTTTGTATGAACTGTGCAATCACATTTACCTAGTGAGAGAAAGAGAGTGGTTGAACAGAAAAAAAAAAGGTAGAGTCAGAAATTCAGTTTGAAGGGGCTTGGCAATCTCACAAATGGATTTTGCAAGAAGCATGCAAAATTCTTAATTCTGGTCAAGTCTGCTCTAGACTAGTATTTCAGCCTCCAGGAGGAGCCAGAAAGCATGTGTAAACACACACACTGATTCACTATGGGTTCCATTAGAGTCTTGATTAAACAATTGGTTTATGCTGGTTCTTATTTTACTTCAGTCAGTTAAACCTACCTGTCACGGGGTTACTGGCCTCTTTAAGAGAAGCTTAGGCCCAGGCTACCTGAAATAAGCTAATTTAAGGGGAATGAGCCTCTCTAGGCAGTTAATTGACTAATGAGCACCTAGGCCTGATAAAAGGTCATCAGGGTGCAGTTGCATGGAGGTGCGTACAGAGAGAAGTTCTCTCAAGAGGAGTTCCCAGAGATCACAAGCCCCAAGGAAGAGGGCTGTGCAACCCTTAGCTCAAGGGGAGAGACTACATTTCAATTTATCTGAAATTAATAAGGAATTAAAGCAGGATTTTTTTCTTAGACTCTTTTGGACTCTGTGGAGTACTTATGGGGCCCTGAATGAAGGGAAACTGAGGCAGGATGTGCCTGCAGCACCACACTAGGTCAGCAGGGAGTGCTACAAGGCAGGGATGCCATGCAACACCATCTTTAACAAACAGTACCAAAAATAATCAAACTAATATAAATTAAAAGAACAAAATGACCAGCATAATTTTAAATGTGTTTTAAATTCTGGGTTTAATTTCGGGCCTGCCCATTTCCCTTTTCCCACTAAGTCTTTAAGGCCCAATGATGCAAGAACTTGAAAGTTTACTTGGAGAATGGTAATGGCACGCAGCCCAGATTCTTTCACTTGCAGGCTGCCAGTGAAACCCAGCCTAAGGTGGTTTCCCAGTGGGAAAATATTATTTACTTGAACACAGTAAAATAGAAACTAATCAGTCCTTCCTTTTTATTCTGTCATTTGGGCTGGGTTTGAAGAAGAAGGGGTCAAGTGATTATATTAATGGTAAGTACATTCAGGTCATGTGATACACACCTAGCTAAAACCTATATTCACACAGAGCTCTGGCTCTGTTTCTCACTGATCAGGTAAAATAATCCTTTAATATAGCAGCGGAATATTGAACCGAAACAGGGTCGCAGACACATTCCTAGACACGTTTCTGTTAAAAAAAAAAACTAGCTCTTTAGATCAGCACAAAAAACAAACCAAAAAAACCCACAAACTCCTAGCGCTGATAAGAAACAAACTGGTGCCAGCAATCTTTATACACAAGCACCACTGAAACAGAAAAAGGCAGCTTGGCAAGCAGACTTGAGGAAAAAATTACAACCTTCCCACAGTAATAAAAAAGAGTTTGAACTTTTCCATTCTTGTCCTGGTGGAGTCTGAGAATCAGAGAGTGCTTGTTCAATTAGCTAAACTGAGAGAAGAAACTTAGCAGGAACATAAAAACAGACTCCTGGTCCTGAGGATTAAAAAAAAAACACCAAAAAAAAACCACAAAAAACCCACACCCTACAAATTGAAGAATGAGCAGACAATGATAAGGACAGAGGTCACAAGAAGAGAATTATAGGATGAACCTGCCTAATCCTCTCTCATTTTTTTAATCATCGTCCCAGCTTTTATTAAAAGGGCACTCACCCTTAAACTTAGAGATAGTGAGAGACTACAGTTTACACCAGTTCGTTCCACAGCTATAAAGGCAAGTAAGTTGTTTTAGTTGCTTCAATTAAAACAGAAATCCATTGAGCAGATCAGTAAGAACATCAACTTTTTTCAAGATTTCTCTATGTATTCCAGGGAAAACACGGAGGCTGTGACCAATGAGAAAGCACTTTACAGATCACAGTTGCCAATTATTCCGGATTTGCCAGGGATCTACCGGAGTCAGCATCAATCTCCTGGTGACTACTGAAAGCAATCCGGGAGATTTTAATATGCCACTAAAAGTTTGGTTGGTGGAGCAGCGGGGCTAAGGCAGGCTCCCTACATGCCCTGGTTCAGCGCGGCTCCCAGAAGCAGTTGGCATGTCTGGTTCCTAGGCGCAGGGGTGGCCAGGGCATCTCCATGTGCTGCCGTTGCCCTGAGCACCAACTCCGCAGCTCCTGTTGGCTGGGAACCGCGCGCGGCCAATGGGAGCTACGGGGGCAGTGCCTGCAGGCAGGGGCAGCACGCAGAGCTACCTGGCCACCCCTAAGCCTCAGAGCCTGAGGGACATGCTGGTCACTTTCAGGAGCCACCCGAGGTAAGCGCTGCCCAGTTGGAGCCTGCACCCCGAATACCCTCTCGCACCCAAACTCCCTGCTCCAAGTCTGAGCCCCCTCTTGCACTCCAAACCCTTTGGTCCCAGCTGGGAGCCCCCTCCCTGCACCCCCAAACTGCTCATCCCCAGCTCCACCCCAGAGCCCACACCCCTAGCCAGAGCCCTCACTCCCTCCTACATCTCAAAGCCCTCATCATCAGCCCCTCCCTACAGCCCACACCCACAGCTGGCACCCTCACCCCCTCCCACACCTAACCCTCTGCCCCAGCTCAGTGAAAGTGAGTGGGGGGGGGGAACGAGTGACGGAGGGAGGAGGATGGAGTGAATGGGAGCAGGACCTCAGAGAAGGGGCAGAGCAGGGGCATGGCATCGGGGAAGGGACAGGGAAGGGCGTGGGGCAACGGTGTTTGGTTTTGTGTGATTTGAAAGTTGGCAACCTAGTTACAGATGCAGCACTATTTACTTTAAAAGTATTCACACAACCAGATAAAACACTGAAGTAGGCACAAGAACTACTTACACCATCAGTGCTGGATAAGCACTTCATTATATTATGCAGGGTTTATGTTCACAGGTCCAAAAGCCTGGGGGGGAGGGGCGGTGGAGAGGGAATATGTAAAATGATAGAATACACTAAACAACAATAAGGGACTGATCCAAAGACACTAAAGCTAATGGATAGACTCCCACTGACTTCAGTGGACTTTGGAGAAAGCCCCAAAGGGAATAGGTCCAATCTGTTTGGGCTTAAAATCACTGAATCTAAATTTGAGTTCATTTTACAATTAAAGAGAAGGCTGACTAAGCAGCCCAAGTTAAAACTGAAAACTTTTCTTTAATATGCATTTGTTTATTATAAACTATTTTTTCATTGTTAAGTTGGGTAGGTTTTCTGAAGGTACCAGTTCATTCCTTCATTATATGAGGGTCCACTGTATAAAAATGATTTTGGTACTTGTGAAAGTAACACATTTTATTAACATGGGAACCAGTTTAATTTCTGATCTCAGAATGTCCAGGCCCTGCAGAATCCAGTCAAAAAAAAAAAATACTCATTTCATTAAAGAAGAGAGTGGAAATTGTCCTGCTGCAAGAGAGAGAGCCAAAAGAAACTGAGAACAATGAATTAGAAGCGGACTGAGTAGGACAAACATTTTACATATCAGTTTCCATAAAAAAAAGGCATGACTTTTTAAAAAAGCTTGTCCATTACAGTGGACAAAGCTTCAAAAGACATTGATAGCATATTTTATATCAGGTATCTTAGATGGCAATAAGCCATTGCCAATATATTGTCAATATATGTAGCTCCAGTAAAAACTTATTTCTAATATGTAACAAGATGCTAGGTTAAAGATTAGATACAGCACATGATCCAGCAACAGACAAGGTCTTGTATCTATACTGTAAATCTCCTTTGCCAGCAGAGAAAAATCAGCTAGATTCTTTCCTCTCTGATGACCATTCACACCAAATGCCTGAAGACATATAATGGCAGATCATTAGCTTGATTTCTAACAGTGGAGATATACTGATCTACACAAGCAAAATTTATGACCCTTCAAACCTAAACTTCAGTTTTTCTAAGGCTATATAAGGGGAATTTTCATC
Source organism: Chelonoidis abingdonii (assembly GCF_003597395.2). Taxonomy (NCBI): domain Eukaryota; kingdom Metazoa; phylum Chordata; order Testudines; family Testudinidae; genus Chelonoidis; species Chelonoidis abingdonii. The sequence goes on along the minus strand of NC_133774.1, from coordinate 59,609,943 downwards.
TGCCTCTGATGAATCAGATCTTGCCCACTGCTGGAAGCAGGATACCACTGTTCATGGCCCAGTGACCTGATCAGTATGGCAAATACTACATTCCTATGATATAAGGCTAACCTGACACGAAATGTTTCTGTCATCACACAAGTGATGACAGGTCAGGCCATTTAGACTACTACTCTAATAATGCAACCAATCCAAGAGAAAGATCATTCAAACCTATCCAACTAAAAATCAGCACATTGCTTGTAGCAGTGAGATTATGTTTTGAACTCCATTTGCTATGCATCACAGCAACAAAAATCCTCCAGACATTGCATTATGCACATTATATTTTGCTGGGCATAAAAGCTACATAGCTGGTAACTGCACATTTATTCCAAAAGGAAAAGCCAAAAACACATTTATTGCAACTGCAGAATGCCACAACTAAATCCAATGACAGAAGACTGGTAATATTTGAGTGTGTGACCATTAAAATTATTCCGGTGGGTTGTGAAAGACAGAACGAAGCAGTAGTGTGCTAACACACTAGGGTGACCAGATGTCCTAATATTAGGGGCTTTACTGGTATATGCAACTATCCACGCCACCCTCCACGGAAAAAAAAGTGTCCCGATTTTTCACACTTGCTATCTGGTCACTCTATAACACACACTGACTGAACAGCTGGACTAGTGTTCTAACATAAGAAAATGTTTTGCTTAAGAATTCCATCTTTTGTGGGGGGGAGAGAAGAAGAATGCAATTGACAGTCTGAGATGACTAATGCCACAGTTCTAATTTTATCATTGGTACTTGATATACTGTACAATACTGTCTGCCTTTGAGACAACTATGCCACAAAGCTTTGCAAATCTCTTAGCCAAAAAGGATCAACTGTATTTAAAACTATATTCAACAACTTTGCCTAGCTAATTCATTTATATTGACCCTAGATGCATATCACAATCCATCTGCAACTGAGTCAATGAGTAAATGCCAGCTCATGGTGTACTAAATTCCATATCATGTTGTAATTATCAGATAAAAGACTATTGTTTAACTTTGCAAATATGATGAAAACTGGCCTACACTGCTTGGACAGAGATATACCTAACTTAACAAGGAGGCAGGGACACCAACTGGAAAGTAGAATTTTAGGTCACCAATTTAGAACACATCTGGTCTAGTCCTGTGCCCAGACAAGATTAGAAATACTGAAAAGAAAATTATAGGAACTAAATAAGAGAAATGGATTGAGTTAAGTAGATCTGTATCCTATATAAAAATAAAGATTTCCACTCTCAAATCAGAGAAAATTATAATCAGTTTCTGCTACAATAAGAACATAAGAATGGCCATACTGGGTCAGACCAATGGTCTATCTAGCCCAGTATCCTACCTTCCAATAGTGGTTGGTGCCAGATGTTTCAGCGAGAGTTAGTAGTTTGGCAATTTGATATTTGAATTGCTTCAGAAGTCTTGGATGAATGCCATCTGGGCTTGGTTCCTTATCACTGTTTATCATTTTCATACCTTAGTCTGGGACAGTTTCTCAGATTTGGCACCTAAAAAGAATGGCTCAGATGTGGAAATCTCCCTCACACCCTCTGCAGTGAAGACCGATGCAAAGAATGAATTTAGCTTCTTTGCAATGGCCTTTTCTTCCTTGAATGCTCCTTTAGCTACTTGCTTATCCAGTGGCCCCACTGGTAGTTTGGCAGGCTTCCTATTTCTGATGTACTTCCAAAAAAAAGGTTGTTAGTTTTTGTGTCTTTTGCTAGTTGTTTTTCAAATTCTTTATTGGCCTGCCTAATTATACTTTTACACTTGACGTGCCAGAGTTTATGCTTCTTTCTACTTTCCTCAGTAGGATTAGACTTCCACTTTTTAAAGAATATCTTTTTGTCTGTAATCACCTCTTTTATTCTGTGTAGCCATGATGGCTGATTTTTTTGGTCCTCTTGTTTTGTTTTTTCATTTGGGATATACATATAGTTTGAACCTCTGTTATGGTGTTTTTAAAAAGTTTCCATACAGCTTGAAGACATTTCACTCTTGTGACTGCTCCTTTCAATTTCCAGTTAACTAGCCTATTCATTTTTGTGTAGTTCCTCTTTTAATCAAGTTACATTCTACTGTGGTGGATTTTTTTGGTCTCTCTCCCACTCTGCCCTACCACACCCCACACCCCCACTCCAGATGTTAAATGTAATTACATTCACCAAGGAGTTCAGCTATATTGATCTTTTGGACCAGATTTTGTGCCCCACTTAGGACTAAATCAAGAATTGTCTCTCCCCTTGTGGATTCCTGGACTAGCTACTCAAAGAAGCAGTCCTTAATATGTCTAGAAATTTTCTCTCTGAATCACATCCTAAGGTGACATTTACCAGTCAATATGGAGATAGTTGAAATCCCTCATTATTGTTGGGTTTTCTGTTCTTGTAGCCTCTCTAATGTCCCTGGATATTACATAACCACATCATTCTCTTAGCTGGATGGTTAGTAGTATATTCCAACTGCTACACTCTTATTATTGAAGCAAGCAATTTCTATTCATAAAGATTGGACGGTACTGTTTAATTCATTTCAGATTTTTCTGTGTTTGACTCTGCTTTCTTTCACATCATATCATTCCCCCACCAGTATAACATACTTTAATATAACTGTGTCTCATTGATTATCATGGTTCCACTAAGTTTCTATGATGGCTATTGCATCAATATCCTCATTTAATACAAGGGACTCAAATTCACCCATATTTGTATTTAGACTTCTTGCATTTGTATACAAACACTTATAAAATTTGTCAACATTTAGGTGTCTGCCTTCATGTGATGTAATTGAATGGGACTCTTTTTCATTTGACTGTTTCTCTTCAGTTCATATCTGTATCAACTTCTATCCTCTCCTGTTTAGTAGGATATAGAGTATCCCTTTTAATAAATCCTCCCCTAAGGCATGTCTGTCCAAAATGTGTGCTCCTCCACACCTGTCAGCTTTCCCCTCGTCCTTAGATTAAAAACTCATTTATGACCTTTTTAATTTTACATGCCAGAAGTATGGTTCCATTTTGGTATAGGTGGACCCCATCCTTCCTCTTTATGAGCCTCCTTTCCCAAAAGGTTGTTCATATCCTAATAAACCTAAATCTCTTCACTGAACACCATTGTCTCACCATGCATTTAGACCCTGCAGTTCTGCCTGTCAAACTGGAAGTATTTCAGTGAATGCTACCATGGACTTTAATCTCTTTCTTATCAGCTAAATTTGGCCTCCAAGACCACTCTCTTACCTTTCCCTATGTCATTGGTATCTACATGTACCATGACTACTGGCTCCTCCTCAGCACTCCACAAAACTCTCAAGAGTCCTGCGCAAGCAATTTACCATGTGGTTTTCCTGGTCATCACAAATCCAACTATCTATGTTTCTAATAATCAAATCCCCATTTCTATTACCTTTTTTTCCCTAATAATGGGGCTCCCATTCCTGGAGGCGTATTCTCAGTGGGAGAAGATACCATGACATCATCTGGAAGGAGGGTCCCAACTAGGGGATTGTTTCCTTCCACTCCATCTTCGTGTTCTGCTTCCCTCACCTTTCAGCCTCCCCAACTGCACTAAAGCTATCAGACTGGAGGAGGGACCACTCAGCTGTGTCCTGGAAAGTCACATCTATATACCTGTCTGTCTCCCTTAGCTCACCCAGTTCAGTCACTCTGGTCTCAAGAGCCTGTACACAGTCTTTCACAGCCATAGGTTACTTGCAGCGAATGCACACACACATGCCATCTGCCCACGAGGTAATTAAACAAATCCTAAAAGCAGAAGTAAATAAATGGATAAATAAATTGGAATAGTAAAGAAAGCACAGCTAGACAAATGCAAAATTTATAGGCAAATATCAAATCTGACTACTACTTATAAACCGAAGACATTAGGGAACATCCTTTTACATCATGTCAAAGGAATACCATGTGCAAACTTGCCTCTGGCTTTTACATAGTCCCATTGTGAATTAAATAACAGAAACTGCATGGAGCACAGTGATATAAATTGCAATGATCTTACATTTTTCTTTTTTAGCTTTCTTCCTATAATATCATTTCTTAATAGTACCTTCTCAGCAAGATTTGGGGTCCCTCACTGTTTTTCAGGAAACTAAAACTAGCAAATGGTTTTGTCTTTGGAAAAACAAATTATGACAATTATGGTTTTGTCCAACACCTCAGCTTCTCTCTAGTCCACATGCTGTATTTGCTATTAGTTAAGAAAGCCTTGATCAGGACTGAAAATCTGTGTATAGCTAAATCTTCCTATATAATTGCTTCTATTGACAAGGGGAAAACACATGCACCCAGTCAGAACGACCTTTCCATTACAACAACAACAAAAATGGAAAAGACACAAGTAAAGTCTCCAGAAGACACAACACAGTGCAAGTCACCACACTGCTCCTTTGGAGCTGACTGAATCTGATATCCCCAAAATGGCAGTTCCAAGGGTGATTCCTCACCCTGTAAAGGTTCCAGTCACACAAGACAAACTAGAACATATTCTTTATAAACAAAAGGTAGAATTAGCGAAGAGTCCTGTGGCACCTTATAGACTAACAGACGTATTGGAGCATGAGCTTTCGTGGGTGAATACCCACTTCGTTAGATGCATGGGTAGAATTGGTGTTTTCATTTGGAAATATGAAGAATTTAGATAAACTAAGCCTATTGCTACAACTAACTTACAGTTAATTTATAACCAAATTGTGCCTTGAGCCCTAGGAAAGCAAACTGGGGGAGAGGGTGGATGGATCCAGATAGAGAGACAATCTTTGCACTCCCATTGGTACAAGGAATGTTCTTGGTTAGTGCTGACTCCCAAGGGAAGAGGTTCAGGGTAGAAGCATGGAATATCCCTGTCCTGCTCCACATCAGTCAACAGCACTCACCCGACTTAAAAGGGAGCACACGTGCTAGTGTATAGCACAGTGCTCTAATGGAGCAACCCAAGTCATTTGTCTCTGGCAGACAAATATATTTCCCACAGCTCCAGCTAGGGTAGTGCAATTTCGCACCTTTAAGGCACAACAGATCCCTGGCATTTAAACTGTTTCGGGGGAGACACCTTGCCTTCAGATTTCTCTCTGTCACCATATAAATAAAGTAATAATAATTGTTTCAGAATCTGATGAAGCAAATCTGTGTCAACCACGATCTGAGGATAAAATGTCAAAAAAATATACACCCATCATTTCTTTGTTTTAAAAAAATGTTTAAAAAGTATTGGAATTTTAATTTGGCAGATCATGCACTAAAATACCCCTTAGCATTATGGAATAGTTAAATGTTTTCAGTATTCTAGGAAGTATTTATAGCATGTTGAAGCTAACTTTACTATTGCCATTCAAAAAAAATAATTTCTACCTTTTCTCATTGAGAAATGGAGTTATTTACAGGAGTCTGCGAGCAAAATCAGCCCCAAGGCCAGCATGATTGGGCAGCTCAGTGTCTCCAGACATAATGAAATGGTTTCTGAAGCTTTATATGCTCTTGTAGTGAAGCTTTGTATTGGTACTCTCCATTGTGAAAGGCAAGAGAAAAGAATGATCAATTTCTTTCAGGCAGATACGCTGAACTGCAGAAGAGTGTTCTTTGGGTCTCAGTTTCCAAAGGTGAATGATCTGATAATGAAAAACTTAATTCTGAAAATGCTAGAATGCCCTTACAGCTGTGTGTCGGGGTCAGAGACTGCAGCTGGATTTTAAAAGCTCTGAGAACATTGGAAAATGTGTCTACTGGGCAAGATCTCTATCATTTCATATTATTATTATTATTTTAATACGCATACTTTCTAAGCTTCGGAACCTCAAGGGAACTTAATGAAAAGCTGTGAAAAATTCTGTAGTGAAGGAAAATAATTAAAGCAGTAAGAAAAAACAAGTTTCTCAATTATATTGGGCAGTTTCTAATAAATCCCCCCCACTCTCCAAACCAAGCTAAATAGATCAGCTGACGTATGATATGCTCTGCAGACTGATCCACTGTGACACTCAAAGCATAGGTATTTGATGTAGGTACCGCTTCTCCTCCCCCTCAGCCGCTCCCCTCCCCTGCACTTTCCCACTATCACTTTAGATGAGAACACTGGGCCTGATTCTCTTCTCATTTCCATTAACTGGACTTCAGTGGAGTTACTCGTGATTTGCACTGGTGTAAGAGGTGATATAGGGTATGGCTACATTAGAAATGTCAAAGCACTGCAAGTGTGAGTGTAGTCAGAGCCGCAGCGCTGGGAGAGAGCTCTCCCAGCGCTGCTTGTAAACCACATCCCTTATGGGTGTAGCATGCAGCGCTGGGAGCCGCGCTCCCAGCGCTGCTGCCCTGATTACACTGACATTTTACAGCGCTGCATCTTGCAGCGCTCGGGGGGGGTGTTTTTTCACACCCCTGAGCGTGAAAGTTGCAGCGCTGTAAAGTGCCAATGTAGCCAAGCCCTTAGACTCTCCGTTTTTAGACTGCAAGCATACAGCAATGGACTTGCTTGGTGTGTCAGTGATAATTAATGAATATTAATAATTACATCCAAATTCTGCCTTCAGTTACACCCCTCTAGCTCCACCAAAGTCAGTAGGGTTGCATGATATAAAAATTAGGGAAAAAATTGCCTTAGACTTTGGAATACTCTCTCCAGAGAAGTTATTTATCATTTATATTACTGCAGAACGTAGAATCCCCAGAAATACAGTGGCTGAAAAAATTCTGATAAAACATTCCTTCATCTGTTTGACACTAGTGCCCTGGCACTGTCGTATGGGTGTTGTATTTTATACACATTACAACAGGGATCTTTCTAGTAGCTGGAAGAGAGTCAGTAATATCATCATTTGGCCACTCTTTCCCCCCTTCCTCCCCCCAATCTCAACACCTGGAAGATCATCTGAAAGGCAAAGATTTGGAACTAAGGAGATTGGTCCCAGGCTAGAAGGGAATCCAGTCTGTATACTGGGGAACTGTAAGCTGTCTGCACCATTTGTTCAGATAAGAGGCTGTTTGATTCAAATCTTGCTTAGTCTGTTTAAGTTAGAATTTAAACAGCACATTTATTTTTATTTCTTAGGTTATCAACTTTGACCTCTATGCTTGCTACTTATAATCACTTAAAATCAATCTTTCTGTAGTTAATAAATTTGTTTTATACTTTACCTAAGACAGTGTACTTTTGGTTAAAGAGTTCGGGGAATTTCAACTCAGATTACAAAGGCTGATGCTTGTCCACTTTCCTGTGAAGATGTGGTGAACTTATTAATGAGCTTACATTGCCCAAAGGAGCCTTGAACCGTGCAAGCAATATTTCTGCGGAACTGGCTGAAGCCTCTCTATTGATGGTTCATGAGTGGCTGGGAGACCATTCATGTACCTCAGCTGAGTGTGTCCCTGCCATGGCTGTGTAAGTACAGTGCCTGTCAGAGGCTTGTAACTGGACATTAGCATCACAGTGTGAGAGATGACCCAGGCTGGTGGATTTGGAGGACTCAGTGGTCTCACAGGTCAGGCTGCACCCCGGGAACCCTGTCACAGTCTGCATCACAGTTCAGGGTGACTACACCTGTATTCTCCTGCCCCACCCACATGGTCCACTCCAGGAGAAACCAATCAGGTCTCAGATCTCAAGCTGCAGAGTCCCCTGTCCCACCCCCTTTTGACCAGGTGGTTTCATGGCTGCACAGCTCCCTGCCTTACACTGTGATATCCCCAGCAAGCCAGTCTGCCTAATGGCCAGTGCCTGTGCATTGCTTTCTCTCCAAGTCCTATGAATAGTGCATTGCCAGCAATGACAAGTTACAACACAGCTCTTTCTTTAGTCTTAAGGCAAAAGCATTACAGAGAAAACATATGAAAGCTTACCAGAGGTCACTATTCAATCTAGAGGTGGAGTGCCTCAGAGATGGGGCTCTGCTCCCTTTTGCAGAGAATTTTGAATTTTCTAGTCTTCATTCCCAAACAGAACTAAACCAAATTTTGAAGTATCAAAATCCTCCAGAAAACACAATTACCTTCCTCCACCCTGTTCCAACCAGGATCCCATTTTGCTAGGTGCTGTAAAACACAAAATAAAATGACAGTTCTGACTCTAAAGAGGTACAGTCTACCTTTAGAGTATGGAAGCCTCCATACTAAAGTCATTTAAAACAGGCCTAGCTAAAATAACCAAGAATATATTGTAGAAAACAACCCAACATTGTCAATTGGCAGAGGAGGAAAAGATCATCTTTCCATTGCTGATTCATTAGAGTCTAGGGTACATGAAGTGACCAGTGCTTTTGGCTTGCTATCCACTCAGGTCATGCCATCCATTTCAAACTCCCCAATCTGCTACTACTCCATCCCTAACCCCCATTCCAAGTGATACCACTCCTATTCATAGAGAAACCCCAAACTTTTCTCTCTGACTTTATGGCTCCCCACTGAGGTAACTCGCTCCAAAATAAGTAGCTCCTTTGAACAAAGACCATTTATCTGCTCTGAGCGCAAAGGCCATGATATGGTCCCAAGAGATTATTTTCAACTCAGTGAAATAAAAAGCATCATCTTTTTCCAATTACACTAGCAATCTAATATCATCTGAATGATGAACAAAATATATTGCTATATACATTGGCTCTGATCCTTTGTTACAGCTTAGGAGTGCAAGGCGTGGTATGGAGGTAGAAAAGTGGCTTTAAGCTACGCTTTTGCCTCTCTGATCCAGAACAACCAATATTCCAGGCTGGTCCACTGACATAACCTGAAGCAGCTTGAATGGTTTTCTAATTTATGTTGGCTGCCATGCTTCAGCCAGATGTAAGGGAGTTCCAATCATCAAACCCCCTTAAAGCAGCAGAAGGGATTGACGGAGAGGTTTAGAAGCTGCTACACCTAAGGATCACTTTATGCAAGGGTGATTCTCCCACAGCTAACTGTGCCAGTTTTGGGGCATTTTGTACCAGCAGAGAAGCAAAAATCAGCCCTAACGCAAGACCACTTTGTTTAATGGCATCTATAAGTAAACAGTGGCCAGCTCTAAAATTTTGACTTTACCTTATGACAGGAATAAGCAGTAGTACAGATTTTCCCTGTATTTCGGATGCATATAAGCCTCCTGAATATTGAAAAGGTATCTCCAATGGAAAGAAATAAAAATAAAATTATATTGAAAAACTGAAAAAGAAATCATTATTTGGATAATGAATCTAAATTTTAAAAAATATATACAATGACTTAGAATCATAGACTCATAGAATATCAGGGTTGGAAGGGACCTCAGGAGGTCATGTAGTCCAACCCCCCGCTCAATGCAAAGACTTCCTACAATGCAAAGATGGCCTTAGTCTTACTAATCTATCTGTTTAAAGTTACTGTTTCATTGTTAATAACCAAATAAAAATAAGCCTTTTTTTACCCAACAGCAATTATAATGTCTTAGGCAATTTATATAACATGATGATTATTTATTAAACATAATGTTTCTGCCTTTTCTATCTTTATTTTATGCTTATGTTTAAAATGTACATAAATGCTTCATATAGGTACTATAATTTTAATAGTAAAGTCTAATTTTAATAATTTTAAATAAATTTAGCCTAATTCTGCAATGTTTTGCATTCATGGTTAACTTTAAATACATGAGTAGTACCAAGGTATAGGATCATCATGTGCTTAAAATGAAATATGGGTATAAAACATTGCAAAATCCAAGGCTTAGTGCCTAATGTAAATCACTTTAATTAGAGACCACTACAGAATGTTAATAAAACATCTGCTAAGAAACGACACATTCCTGCAATAATTGCAACCACTGTAATCATCTGCAATTAAATAGGAGTTTAGGGCACTCAGCAGTTCAGAGATGTTCAGTATCTCACAGGATCAGACCTTAAGATACATGTTAAATATCTTTTAAACTACCGATAGAACCTAATAGAATACAGGCAATCTGAAAATTTGATAATTAAGCTAATACTAGAAGCTGGTGTGTGATCAGGAACAGTCAACATGGATTCACCAAGGACAAGTCATGCCTGACCAACCTGATTGCCTTCTATGATGAGATAACTGGCTCTGTGGATATGGGGAAAGCGATGGACGTGATATATCTTGACTTTAGCAAAGCTTTTGATATGGTCTCCCACAGTATTCTTGCCAGCAAGTTAAAAGAGTATGGATTGGATGAATAGACTATAAGGTGGATAGAAAGCTGGCTAGATTGTCAGGCTCAGTGAGTAATGATCAATGGCTCGATGTCTAGCTGGCAGCCGGTATCAAGTGGAGTGCCCCAGGGGTCTGTTCTGGGCCAGTTTTGTTCAACATCTCCATTAATGATCTGGATGATGGAATGGATTGCACCCTTGGCAAGTCTTCAGATGACACTAAGCTGCCGGATGAGGTATATATGCTGGGAGTAGGGATAGGGTCCAGAGTGACCTAGACACATTGGAGAATTGGGCTAAAAGAAATCTGACGAGGTTCAACAAAGACAAGTGCAAAGCCCTGCACTTAGGACAGAAGAATCCCATGCACTGCTACAGGCTGGGGACTGACTAGCTAACTGGCAGTTCTGCAGAAAAGGACCTGGGGATTACAGTGGATGAGAAGCTGGATATGAGTCAACAAGAAGGCTAACAGCATATTGGGCTGCACTAGAAGGAGCATTGCCAGCTGATCGAGGGAAGTGATTATTCTCCTCTATTTGGCACTAGTGAGGCCACATTTGGAGTACTGCGTCCAGTTTTGGGCCCCCCACTACAGAAAGGATGTGGACAAATTGGAGAGAGTCCAGTGGAGGGTAATGAAAATGATTAGGGAGCTGGGGCATTTGACTTTTGAGGAGAGACTGAGGGAACTGGACTTATTTAGCCTGCAGAAGAGAAGAGTGAGGGGAGGATTTGATAGCAGCCTTCAACTACCTGAAGGCAGTTCCAAAAAAGATGGAGCTAGGCTGTTCTCAACGGTGAGAGATGACAGAACAAGGAGCAATGGTCTCAAGTTGCAGTGCGGGAGGTCTAGGTTGGATATTAGAAAAAGCTATTTCACTTGGAAGATGGTGAAGCACTGAAATGGGCTACTACAGAGGTGGCAGAATCTCCATCCCTAAAGATTTTTAAGGCCTGGCTTGACAAAGCCGTGGCTGGAATGATTTAGTTGGTGTTGGTCCTGCTTTGAGGTGGAGGTCTCTCCCAACCCTAATCTTCTATGATTCTATTTTTTGGGGGAGGGGTATAGATGAAGTATGTGGAGTGAAACTTCCCCTTCCAATCCAAGCTTAGTGGGACTGCAATGCAACTGCCCTGCATCCACCAGATCAGCCTGCACACCAAAACAGCAGCTACTGTCCCTCTAAGATGCTTGCACAGAGTGTTAGGGCCCTGAGATATGTGTATTGATAGATCTTCTCCTAGTAACTGCTCCATCAGTCACTTTCCTGGCTCCCAAACCCTTAACAGTATCACAGGAGAGTATAAGTAACACAAAAGGAAGCTTGCCTGGGTAGGCACATAGGGGTGGGCAGTGGAATGCAGGGGTAGGATAGAACCCCTGGCTCTCTGCAAGATCCTTGAGCAGAACAGTAACCTATATGGGACTGTTAGAACCAACATAATCTACAGCAGCCCTTATGCTGGATGCTGTTTTAGGCCCCAACCAGTCTAAGACAGAGGGGCTGAACAATGTCCACCTTCTCTCCTCCCCCCCCCAACCATATCACCTCATTTACACCAAATGACACAACAAAGACTCTGACTCTACATCTACTTATAGAGATAACAAGAATTATAACAAGAATTTTGTTTTCTTTCTGCTTATAAAGAATACACTAATGTATAGAATCTATATATACTGTATGGGGTTGTGTGAATGTACTGAAAGAAAAAAAGCTATTGGGCCATACTCGGGTTCTACAAAGCCTGTATAAGTGTGCTTGGTGAAGGGAACCTATGGAGGGCTGAAGGGATGAAGTCCTCTTTCCTGCCCAAATCTAGCAGAAAACCGGTGCAGCTACTCCATTTCACAATCCATGGACTGCAGTAGTCTCCACCCAATGCTGAAGACTACTCAGGCTGTAGTAGTTTTATCCAAGTCTATGCCTCCCCAACCTCTTCCCCCCCTATTTAGTAGCTTTGGCCATGGTCTCATGGACATGAATCAACTGGACAATCCCCAAGGCCCCAAACGTTCCAGGCTCTGTGAGTCACCTCAGAATGGGGCTTTCAAGTGCACAGGATACACAGTCTTCTTTCAAGGCCTGCCTCCACACAATAGTTGAACCTTAATGCTTTTGCAGTGTTTTGATCTTTGCATACTTGTGCAGTGGGCGATAGGCGGCGACAGGATTTAACTCATTCTGCTTTGAAATTCTGTTATGCAATATTCCTGTGCAAATTCCACTTGTACCCATGTGCTCTATTTTTTCATGGTAAGTGGGTGCTCTTCCTTGTATATATTTACATTCCAGGCACAATCACATGCTGGCATTCATCCTTCAGATTTCTAGTTTGGCCCTGAGTTTCAAAGTCATCCAATACACAAACTGCTTGGAATAGAATGGTCTATAGGAAAATTGTATTAAATGTAACCTTAGATCACAATCTGATCAACTGTACCATTTCATAAGACTTTTTCCAAGTTAAATATCAGTTTGTTTACTGGGTTTGTCTGTCTTTTTTCTACTTAGGTTTTTTTTGGGGGGGGAGGGGGTTGGCAATACATTAAGTCAGTCTGGAGAAGCAACTAACATTCAACATATAGTATTCACTGATTATACTGCAAAAATTCTTTAATCATTCATTACCTGTTGTTTCAAAACTCATAGTCTGATATAGTCATTCTTAAGGGTGTGTGTAGCATCTAGTATCTGTATTGGTCTCTGGAATGTTCATGTTTATATTCATTTAAATATTTTTCATGCAATTTTTGTTTTATTTCCTCTAGGGAGATAAAGCAGGTATGTTATGTGCTCATATGAAATCAGACAAAAATCAATCTTTCTCATGGCCTGTGCATTATATGACTTGTTTGCATTGTTTCTTATTTACAAAATTAAATAATTTTTAATGATTTTAAAATAGCAGTTTTGATTAATATCTCTTTTGCAAGATCATGCAAAAAAAAAAAATTACAACCACCAAAAAGTAAAACTCGACTGCTACCTGCAGATAGAACTGCTGTGGTCACAAAGTCATCTGCACAAACTTAATTACAGTAATGAGTAATTTGGTCTTTATGAATATGTTACTCCACCACTTCCGGCTGCAAATTGTACTTCTCGTTTAGGACAGCATCTGCTATCTCAAACATGCAGCCTTCAATTCTGGCCTCAGTTGTACCTTTTATCAAATTCCATCAAGTCAGATGGGTGGTGTAGGTGTTGCCAGGCATAGAATTTATAGATGAGAGAAGAGTAATTAGGGTGGGGATAGTGGGAGAAGGTCTTCATTTATTTCTGCCAAGGCACTGGGGAAGAGGTTGAGGAAAGTTTTCAGTAGACAAATGGGGAATGGGAAATTTGCCAAATGGAGGCAGCAATGGAAGCTCACACAAAGAGGGGGATGGCACAAGGCAGGACTGCAGTGGCTAGCACAGAACGGAGGGAAAAGAGGGGAGGTAGGCTCCTGTGAATAGGAGAGAAAGGTGAGCAATGTGGGTGTAATGCTACTGGCAGTGTCTACGCTGAAATCATGGGGTGTGATTGCAGCACATGTAGACATATACAAGCTAGCTTTCATCTAGCTAGCTCAGGTAGTGGAGCAGTGAAGCTGTGTGGACTTCAGCATGTGCTCAAGTAATTAACTACCCAGAGGCAGGCTGTACAGCATGCTTAGAAACCTATGTTGCGTTGGCTTACCCACTCCTGTTCCAAAGCTAGCTAAATAAAAGCTAGCTCACGTATGTCAACACGAGAGACACACCCAACAAGTGGTTAGAGACAGCAGCACCTCTGTGCTTTACAGTGAGGTAAAGTCAGACAACTTGGGAATGCCACTGCGTCCTTCCACATGTGGCCCCCAAATGTTTATAACAGAAATGAGCTGCAAGGCAACAAATCTCAAGCAGTTGTGGTTTGCAGTGATAAACAGATTATCCTTGACACCATCAAAGCTATTGGCAATGAGGACAGGGTATTGTGAAAAAGCTAGAGATGTGGGAGTACATCATAAACATATGTTATGGTATTGTTCGTACATCCAAAAGTTTTGGCAATCACTAAGATACAAGCAGATATCAACAGGTTCTGCACTGATGTTACATTCAGTTTCATAACTGAAATAGGGATCAAACAAGGTAAGGGTGAGTAGTATCATTCCTAACAGCGGCAAAAGTAGTAATACGTAGGCTTTAGAAGGATGGCAAGTTATCAGGAATATAAATAATCACGTAAATAAATAAATAAATAAATACATAAATAAATAAATAAAATTAGCCGATACACAAATAACATGTTAGTTGATAAAAAATGTATATTGTAAAGGATAACTTAGTTAGAATACCTGAAACAGTTCTCTTCATTATCAGCCAGATCACTCAGACAGAGTTAAGGGCATGGATTCCCCCTCCTTGCATGGATGAGGTAGAGGTAACAGAGATATTTCCACAGCACCATTTTTTCCTGGCCTAGACCCGACTATCAGGAATCAGGGCCTGCAGCAGAGCCAGTCTCTGAGATTTCTACAAGGTATGGCAGGCATGTAGTTGGCTACAGCACCTGACTCATGGGAAGAAACCAGCAGAACAGCTCTTAGGCACAGAAGCAGTTTGCTGGCTGCTCAAAAGTTGCCCATGGGCTGTCATTGCTCCTGCCTTGTTCCAGTTCTGTTACTGTCTTGTTCTAGACTTGGGCCCAGCCCTGCCTCAGAGCCAGTTTTGCCTCTCTCCAGGTAACTAGGCCCTGACTCTCAGCTGTGATTCCTGACTTTGGCTCTGACATCTGGCCTCCTGTTCCTGGCTACTGACTCCTGCTCCAGCCACTAGGCATGACTGCCCACGACCCAGTCTATGACACTGACAGAGCTCCCTCCATAACATGTAAGCTATCTGTTATTTAGGTTTGGGTCTTGTCCTTAAAGGTTCATAGCCCCAAAGTGCTTCAGGTTTATGCTAAATCTCATAGTATAGTGCTGCCACTGAGAGCTTCATTTGCACAGACTACCTACCCATTATTTCTGTAGAAAAAATTGGGAAGTCACCATAACTATACATGAAATTAGATTTAGAAGGGCAGTAAGCTCCCGGCGAGACTCAGAAAAGGTATTAGAAATGAGCTTTTGGCCACAACGTAAGAGCCAGGTCTCTGCTCCAGGGTCTGCCTGAGTGCTCTTGGCTTCCCTCCTGTGGGACTTCACAGCAAGGGGCAATGCAGAGTGAGAAAGACAAGCTTTTAAGCTTACACAGACCTAAAGAAGAGCTCTCTGAGAGCTCAAAAGCTCATCCACTTTGTCTTTCTAATATCCTGGGACCAACACAACAACAAGGCATAGAAATTGTGAATTGTAAGAAATCTTACAAGTATTTTTCATCTGATCTTAAAGTAAAATGTTGAACAATTCCATCTCTAACTAAGGTTATTTTAAAAAAGCAATTTAAGAAGAAAAATCACAAATAAATGACAATCTAAGAAGAAACTTATTTCCGCTCAGATTTAACTTAAGAGTTTAACACCTCTTCCTGGTGTACCTCCACTGAAGTCAATGGAGTTATATCAGGATGAATTTAGCCCAGTGGTTTAAGTGACTATAATTACTATTATTGGTAAGACTAAGTGAAGGATGCTGCTGCAATATGAGTGTCTCTCTCCTAAAGGTTGCTCCTTTACCTTTTCAAAGAGGAATTTTATTGATTAGGAGGAATGTACTGATAGAACAGGGGTCCCCAATCTTGTTCATATTTGGAACTACTTATCAAAATACGTACATCTTCTTCTGAACTAGCTCCACTCCCAGCCCCCACAATATAAATCCCACATCTTTACATCTGTCACGGAGTGTGGGGGGACACAAGGCCCTACACCCCTGGCTTCCTGCGATTCACCATAACTCTCAGCCAGCCAGTAAAGCAGAAGGTTTATTTAGACAACAGGAACACAGTCCAAGACAGGTCTTGCAGGAATGGACAACAGGATCCTCCCCAATTAGGTCCATCTTGGGATCCCAGGGGCACCACAGCCTCATTGGGGAATCGGAGCCCCGTGTGGGCTTCCCTCCATTCCCCAGACAGCTCCTGAAACCTCTCTCCCTCTGCCCAGCGTCCCTTCCCTCAGCCTTTGTTCAGCTTCCCAGGCAGAGGTGTCACCTGGCCTCTAACCCCTTCCTGGGTTCTCATGTTACATGCTCAGGTATCTTCCCTCAAGGCCAGTCTCCCATCCCCCAACGCAGAACGTCCTCCCAGGGTAACACTCCCCACTCAGCATTCAAAAACCACATTAAGAACAGTCCCAGTTCGTCACAACATCCTGTACTTATATAGATTTGTTACATAAAATAATAACATCAGGACAATGTTAAGGAAACAAATGAAAATAAACTCATCGGTACAAACTAACAATTCAAGAAATAATGTGTTTCAGAGACTCTGGAATAGCGCTATTATACATCAGCCTGGATGGCAAAAAAAAACAAGTATTAGAAAGATCTTGGTTTATATATCTTTCAACTGAGACGCACTAACTTAACTCCCATAAACTTGACCTGCTACATGCAGAAACATCACTGCTCAAAGACTTGCAGAGGCTCCATTATTACAATAGCAGAAGGCCACCTGGAAGAATTCTGTCGATCATAGTTTGAGAACCATCGTCCAAGAGAATGAATTATTCTTTTCAACCATGGACTGGTACAGCATTGGCAGTGCAAGTTTAATCAGCAACTCTGGTGAAAAGATTTGACTGCCACCTACAGTTTGCCATAGTTAATGTATCTCAATCGAAATATATACAAAGAAAGATCACTGGAATCCTAATTTTAACATCTGGGGTGATTTATTGCCACAGTCCCAAAATATATTCTTTCCTGAATCATCAGTTTTGTTCCACGATAACTAGAATACTATATCTAGATATGAATGTAAGATACCCAAAATATGAATGCATATACTTAAATAGTTAGTGCCAATTTCATTTTAGAGAGTTACATCTGAAACTGGATTATAGAGGATACCATTATGTAAAAATATAAAATCCTTTTACCATTAATCTAAATCTTTCCTAAACATATGTGACCACAACACAAGCAACCTAAGACACTTCACCCTTGTCTCTCAAAGCTTGCACTCAGATACATAGTCTGAGATATGCTAGCCACGTACAGCTTTTTTCTATCCAGTTGGCATGATGCAAGCTTTACTAGCTGTTGTCCCAAATGCCTCTATTGGTTAATATTTCAAGGTTAAAAGGATAAAAATACCAATGTTCTGATAAATGTTCAATATAAATACAAGGAAAATTTTAGCATTGACTTTTTACACAATAACTGCTCAAATATTCATTTGTTTCTTAAAATGAGCTCCCATCATACAGGTTCACTAGTCAGCAAAAATCAAAGGTCTGGGTTACCTATAAACTTCCAATGATATGTATACCATTTAAATATTTGTAGCTTATGTTACATTGCTCATTAGTTCTCACTTAGCTAAGGTATACAGATATAGCTTTTAAAAATCTTTCCTCATAACTCTATTCCCCCACAACCTGGCCCAGTCCTACCTAACAGGCAGACCATGTGTCTGCTTATGGCAGCACAATTGAGTGGGTGTCAATATCCTTTCAGCTGCTCAACAGCTGAGAAATTCAGCTGGCTTCTACTCATCAGCTCCCTCCCTCTTTCCAAGTGCTCTGGAAAGCCACTTTTTCCTTCTGAATGTCTGCTCCTCAGCTGGCCCCTCCTTCCTGCCTAAGCAGTAGCTAAATGGTTGAGCAGCTGCCCCTGCAGAGCAGGCCTTTCTTCTAATGCTTACACCCCACCCTTACTGGCAGCTTTACAGTTGATCACTCCCACCCACACAGAGCCCCCAACACAGCAGAAGGGGTGGGGAGAGCTGGAGACCCCATTACGGGTTGAAGGAGTGAATAGGGAAAGGAGCTAGATACTTGTTAAACTCATTTTAGAAAATTTCTGGATTTTCACATTTTAAAAATGACTCAAATTAGATAGTGAGGTTAACAGAATGGTAGCACATGTGAAGGAGAGGAAACAACCACATATAGAAGTTCGTATGAAGTAGCAAAGTGCCTTCAGCTGGCCCATCATTTTTCTGGCTCTTCTTTGTATTCCCTTAACTTCAAAGTTCTTCTGAAGTGCTGCCAAAAAACTGAATACAATATTCCAGGCACCGCAAAAGTTTGAACATAGACTATTACCTCCCTACTCCACAAAGTTATGCCTTTACACTGACAGCCCTGGACAGCCATGGTCCTGCAAACCTTCTAATTTGCCATCCACTATCTTCAATAAGTCTTTCCCTTATTATTACTTCCCACCTTTCAGCCTCCCACTGAGTATATGTGTTTCATGTTATTTTTTCCTGTATGTATTAACTTGCCTGTTCTGAAGCTGATTCCAGTTACATGGGGAAAGACCAAAAAAAAATGAAGAAAGAAAAAAACAAATGCAGTTCACAACCTCATCTCCCTCCTCAAAATGCTTAAATACATTAGAAGACAACAAAAATGTGAGAGAAATTGAACTAACTCACAGGTACTGTCCATTGGCTGCAGACTTTCTGCTAGGAAGAGGAATATATGGGTCTTAACTTTTGAGATCTTTGTTAGCATAAGACCTGCCTCTGATCTTTATCCAGAGGAAAAGCTCAAAAGTAGAGCTGGTGAGGAATTTTCTGAAACATTTTTCAATAGAAAATGCAGATTTCTATAAACTGAAACCATCTGTAGAAAACGGACAGTTTCAACAAATCTCCCAATTAAAAAAGAAAAAAAAATTTTTCCCAAGAATTGTGTAAACATCACGTGTTGACACTTTCCAACCAAAGTTGCATTTTGTGGATCAAAATGACTATGTTTCAAAATTTGAGTTAACTTTTATTTAAAACAATTATAATAAAAGGTCACAAGCATACGAACATAAGAATGGCCATACTGGATGAGATCAATGGTCTCTCTAGTCCAAATCCTCTCTTCTGATAGTGGCTGGTAACATATGCTTCAGAGAGAATGAAGAAAAGAGGGCAATGTATCGAGTGACCTACCCCATCATCCAGCAGTCAGAGGTTTGGGAACACCCAGAGCATGTGGCTGCATTCATGATCATCTTGGCTAACAGCCATTGATGGACCTATCGTCCATGAACTTATCTAATGCTTTTCTAAAACCAGTTATATTTTTGGCCTTCACAACATCCTCTGGCACTGAGTTCCACAGGTTGACTGCGTGAAGTAGTGCTTCCTGATGGTTGCTTGAAACATTGGTTTCATTGGCTGACCCCTGCTTATGTTACGGGAAGGGGTAAATAAACACTTCCTTATTCACTTTCTCCACACCATGCATGATTTTAAAGACCTCGGTCATATCCTCCCTTAGTCATCTCTTTTCTAAACTGAATAGTATCAGTATTTTTAATCTCTCCTCATATGGAAGCTGTTCCATACCCCTATTCAGTTTTGTTGTCCTTCTCTGTACTTTTGCCAATTCTAATATATCTTTTTTGAGATGGGGCAACCACAACTGTAGGCAGTATTCAAGGTGTGGGCGTACCACGCATTTATATAGTGGCATGATGATATTTTGTTTCTTACTATCTATTCCTTTCCAAATGGTTTTGACTGCTGCACGTTAAGCAAAGAACTAGCCACAATTACTCCAATATCTTTCTTGAGTGGCAATAGCTAATTTAGTTGAGATTATGTTTTCCAGTGTGCATTGCTTTGCATTTATCAACACTGGATTTCATCTTGCCCAGACATCCATTTTTGTAGATCCTCTTATAACTCTTCACAGTCAGCTTTGGACTTAACTATCCTGAATAATTTTGTATCCCATCTGCAAGCTTTGCCACCTCACTGTTTATGAATATGTTAAACGGCACTGGTCCCTATACTAATCCTTGGGGGACCTGACTATTTATCTCTCTCTACTGTGAAAACTGAACATTTATTTCTACCCTTTGTTTCCTGCCATTAATCAGTTACTGATCCATAACAGGCCAAAACAAACAAAACCTTTCAAAATTTTGAAAATGAAATGTTCCTGTTGACTTGATACAAAAAATTTTTTGAATTATCATTCTGTACAAATGTGAGACTGATTTGTTGTCCTGATTTAGGACAGATTTCTGTTTGTTTTTTTTTCGAATTTCATGCCATTTTCCATCCAGCTCTCCCCATTAATGACAGACAAGTGGAGACATTCTGACGAAACATCAGCAATTATCATCTGACATATAGTACTAGACTGTACACAGCACATAACTGTGGTATGTCAATATGTCACAGCAAGATAAAAAAAAACAAAACTTAAGATAGAACTTTCCAAAAACTCTAAAAAGGACAGAGCAAAAAAGAAAAAATAATGCAGCAACTTTTTAACTGAAATAATTCTATCAAGAACGAAAGAAAGAACGAAAGAAAGAAGTTTGCCAAGGCTCTCCAACAGCAGTTTTGGAAGCAATGAGTGGGTCAGAATACCAAACATCTGTTTTTAAGTACTGGATATAACCATACTTGAGTATTCCTGCTATATTGTCTTTTGACACAAGAAACCCTAATTTGTCTGCTAAAGGCATCTGAATAGTGTCTGCAATCTAAAATTGCAAAAATTATGTCCTATGCAAATACTGCTGCCAAAGTCAGAGTGGTTGGTGAACATAGCCAAGTAAACTCTAATTATGGAAGATGAGTTTCTAAAGATATTGTATGAAAATAGCTAAGCCAAATCAGAGAGCCAAGACAGGTCACAGACATAGTACAAACAGCATTATCAGGCTCAACATAATCCCATTTGGAGCTTCAGGTGACATGACTTCTTTCACAAGTGCCTCTGATTTGTTTTCTGGGAAACTCAGTATGGAATCTAGCCTTAATGCCTCAACTATGGAACATAATTACAAAAGTTGTACTAATTCACTTAATAAGCGCTCTCTTTGCTAGGCTAAACTGTTAAAGTATTTATTGCCCAGCTGAAGCACCTGTTTGGGTTTTTTTTATTTTAATTGCCCTTTCTTCTGTTTAATATGAAGGAATATGCAGCTGCTGAACCAGGCACTCTTAAAAGCAAAAGCCTGCCAACAAACAACTAGAGAGATATATGTGGAAGCGCTCTTTGGAAAAATCCACCAAAAAGTAGACACACAAGATGGTCAAGCAATATCCTTTACTGGACCAACTTCTGTTAAAAGAAGATAACTATTAATAGAAGTTGGTCCAATAAAAGTTTAAAACCTTTTATTAAGGCAAAGTTACAATAAAACATTAATGTATTATATCACATGTAACTTATTCAGGATCATGTTAATATTTCAAGAACCTGGCTAAAGATTCTGGTTTGCTGGCTGGGGGGCCTGCCTCCTGTGAGGACACTAGAAAGAGTGACCACACTTCCAAATACCTGTTCGCTTTTTGATGCTTCTCTTGTGTACATACTTGGTAGGAAACCTTTTCCATTACAAAGACAGTCCATATTTTACTATACTACAATTCCATAGGAGAAGGAGGAGTGATCACATTTGTTCAATAATTTTGTACAATACACAGTCTCGTTGCTAACAATAAAGAAATTAATTTATCATTCTGTTTAAAATGTATATCCTTTACAGGGGCATTAGGTAAGCAGGTGAGGGGTTAACAACAGACCATCCAAACACTGAGTAAAACTCAAACAATACTAGAAACCAAATATAGCTATGCAATAGCAATTGTTGGGTTAAAAAGAAATATAGGTTATCGAAAATAAAACATCCTCATTCATTCAGACCACCTTAGCGACTTTGGACAAATTTTCTAAATTCATGTCACCAGGGCCCTCTCCCTTGATACTTTAATCAATCATCAGAAATTTATCTCTACAAAATATCAAAGTGATTATTTGTTGTGGGTATTCAAATTAGGACAGCTGTTCCTGTGTACTGATTTGAAATCATAACAAGAGATATGTAATAATCTTAATAATAAATAAGATCCCATATTCTCAATATTCTGCATTCTTATCCTTCCATAATCACAGCTTCCTACAAGTTAGTGCGAGAAGAATATACATTTTTATATATACATATATACACACACACACAAAAATTTGTTCTTTTCCTGTGTTCCTTCTGTCTCCTCTCCACTAATTTATTTCAATAAACCATGTTGTAAGCACAGCTACTGTTTCATCTCAGTTTGTATTTTATGTTCCCACTCTCCCACCAAAAACTCTATTGTACCAGGTGGATAATAGATACTCCAACGATCTTTTAGTTGTATTGCTTAATGTTGCTTGGAAGTGTATAATTTTGACTGAAGAGGGGGTGCAGAAGCTCACTGTGAAGGGAGGGGAGGATGAGGAGGGGGAGTGAGGGGAGCTACTGAGACCTGGAGGGAGGGTGGGCTCCCCCTCAGAACCCTGCTGTTGCCTCTGCCCCCACCGTGGGGCATGTGCGATTTTATGAAGAGGCAGAGCCCACACAGCATTTTCCAATGTGGGGGTGTTAGCCCCCACTGACCTTCTGGTTCCATTACCTCTAATTTTTCACTTAATTATCAATATATTTTATTTATAAGTCACATAACACAATTTCTGATTTCACACATACACACACACACACACTCACACGGTATCTTGTGCTCTAGTCTGTCTGTCTCTCATTCTCTCAAAAAACAAACAAACAAACAAAAAAAACCTCTCCTGCTTTGCTCAGGAGCAACTATGGGGAGATGGGAGAAGAAAGAATGTCTGTACTTGATCAAAATTCAGAGACTTCATAGGTTTTTTCCCCCCTACCTGAGAACCCAAACAGGCAACCATCATATGAGTAAGAAGTTTAGCTGCAAACATGGAACACCTGGCACAGAAAAGATGTGAAAGAATAGCCAAAGTGAAACCTGTGGGAACAGAAAAAAACAGGATCATTCTAAGAATCACAGACAAACATCATGTCGGATGGCAAAGTGGTTTTGGAACTATTAAATAACTAAGCCCTTGATCCTGTAAAGAACTTATAAATGTGCTTAACTTTTAGTTCCCATTGGGAATACTCAATTGCACTTATAATTAAGTACGTGCTTAAGTATTCACAAGTTATGGGCCTAATGCACAATGTAGGGCATTTCTGTGCTTGCAATATTTTCACTTTGTTTATGTTTCGTTTCTTTAGTATCTGGAATGTTAGAACTAACCAATAGCCACAGATGCAGCAAAGGGGAATTTTCAATGTTGAAATGAACGCACAGTGCTTCGTAAAGTGCAGCATTGCTTTATGACAAACAACTGTACTAATCCTAATTCTGAATCCCATTTTCCATCTGTATTGTGTACGGACCTTTTATTCGTCAGTACTAAAATAGGGTGACAGAACTCTTCTCTTGACCCACCGTTAGTTGGTGCTACGGTCTGCTGACATACTGCAGCTGGTGTGACTTATTAACTCCATCTTGGATATGAGGACGGTGAAGGTGGTTTTCAGAGGATAGAGGGAACAAAGATAGGGCTTTCCTCCATGATCTATTCTAGGAATAAGCAAGCTCAGGGAGGAACCTTAGGCTGAAGCTCACATTGTATTATTATAACTGAGTTCCCAGTAAAGCCACTCCCCAGGAAGATGGCAAGTTCGGATGTTAACCCAGGATGTGTGTGCTCTGTTGAAGACAGGGTGGGGACTCAGTTCACTCACAGGTATACATTCTGAAAGCATGAAGTGGTGAATTATGGCACAAACACTCAGCTGTGAATTACTGCATCACTAGCTAGTGATATCTACAATAGTAGTGATGAGCTCAAAAGAAAACATTATAGGCCTGAGAGCCAATCTTGGGAGTCAGACACGGTATTCCTTCAGTATTCATCTTTTTTTAATATCTGTTACTTCATCTTAAGTAGGAAGAAAAGATTTGCTGTGAAAATTCCTTACAAATCCTAAATCTAGAGCTGCTGGTTGATCGCCTGTTTACCAGACATAAGTCTGAGTTTCACCCAAATTAACCTACTGAAGTCCATTCAACAGAAGCAACTTCATAGAGTAAGGGAGGCAATGATAACATTTCAAGTGATTTTGAGAACATTCTTTTATCAGAATGCAAGATTTGAACTAAATTAATTGTGTGTAACAATATTTGTTTAAATGTTTAATTGCCAGGTGACTTGCCTCTTCATTTCCTAGCAGGTAGAGAAATAAAATGTATAGTTTTGTCTGTCCTTACCCTCAGAATGGGAGAAGAGACGTGTACAACACATCTTTAAGGATTCAGCACATGCTTTTTTGAGGATTGGGCAGAAGGGAGTTTAGTTTTCATATTCTTAATTGGTCGACTGCAAAAAATTTCCTGAGGTAAATTATATCTTAAAACCCCATCTCTATAAGGGATGATTTAAAGTATCCAAAGAGGGGGTGACTTCATCAGAACAAGAGGACTGCCTCAGCCCTCCTGTAAATTTGGTTCTGAAATTTCAAACAGGGGGCATCTTTCAAGCCCACACAAACTTCCCTTTTACCAGATCACTGCATTCGATATTTTTCACAGAACAGTAGATTCTTTTGCTGTATTTATTATATTCAATTTCCACTGATGTCAATAGTAATTGAGAGTTCTTGAAGCATCTGGCTGTAATTACACCAAAATGTTCTTTGTGCAATGAAACTTTCCTGTTCTCACTTAAGCTGTGAGAAGGTACAACATTTTCAGCAAAGTGCTGTTAAAGGCTTATAAAAGTTACATGTATGGAAATGGAGTTTCACTCTATCATCATAATTCACAGAATACAACTACCAGACTTACTCTCTCATATGGATTACTTGTGGTAACACAACGAACTGATTAACAACTTTTGAAGACAAAAGAGTAAGCAGTCCTAATGGTGGCACATTTGGAAGCTCTGCCTCTTGCGTCCAAGTCCAGCAGTGGACTGGAATTATTGTGCAGGCACCGAAGAAAGAAGAACTTAGACAGTCATTCTAAGACAGATGCAGTGCTAGTACATGCCCAGTACTTTGTAGCTCAACTTCAATGGAGACTAAGCAATCATTTTCATTTCCTTGCAGTAAAGATGGTTCACTATAATATTTTCTTCTTTAACAAGATCACATCAGTCATAAACAAAAAATAAGGCTGTATCAACTGACCTGAAATACAGATGAATCCAGAAGAGAAAAAAGCTTCATTGTATGAGGACAAGTTGTCTGTCTGGGCATACACAGCGTAAATGGACATGTGAGAACAGGAGCATTGTACGTAGTCTGAAGTGTCATCAACCACTTTGCAGAACTGACTATCAGACAACCAGCTACAGCAAAAACAAAAGATTCACAAAATCCTCATTCATGAGTGTTCATTTTGAGACTGATTTCTTAAACTAATCAGTGGTTGAAGTTAAAGTGTCTTTCCTAATCCTGGAATAAACTGGTAACTGTCTAGTTTTACTTCTTACCACTGAAAGGCATTTATCCAAGACAAGAGACAACCAGCTACCTAAGAATCACTGTACATTATGCAAGTATTGAAGACCGTGAGCTTGCATATTTCTCATATTAATCAGACTCCAAAGTGACAGCACAAGTGTTACTGTAACATTCCCGTAACAACTGAAAATACCCAGGTTACTTCATGATTTTTTTTAATATTCAGTGTCTTTCAGATGCAATCATCAAAATGTATTGTCTATTTGGAATTAAATTTAAATACTGTTTCCAACTTCCTATCCTAATTGAAAAAAAAGGGAATACATTATTTGGAAAATGCATTTTTCACAATTAATTGTCACATCTTTATCTTTCAAAGCTTCTGCGACACTGATTGGACCATGTAGCGTTCTAAAAGGTATTCTACATACTAGCTTTTATCATGCAAAATGGTTTATTGCATATGGATATTCGTGTTTCAAATTTATTTAACATTCGAGCTTTATGTGGTCTTGGACCAAGTTGCTTCAGAAGTTCTTAAAAGGAATTTAGGAGCTGTCAGTGAGGACACTGTATCCTATTACTGTATAAATGGCTCGCTTTAGGTACTATACTAACTGCAAGTACATAATATTATCTAGTGACTAGATAAAAGGCAAACCCAATGGGTAAATCCATAGTCTGCTGCTGCCACTCCCCTCACAAAAAGTAAAAGCTTACACCAGTGAAGGAGTAGTTTAATTTGGCCATTATATTTAAAATGAAATAAAACAAAGTAGATCTTAGCAAGATTCACACCATTTATCACTATGGGTCATATACTCAGCTGCGTGGTGTGACAAGGAGCAAACACATGCTAACCAATCAAAGTGGGACCAGCGAACAAACAAGAAAAAGAACACCAGCTCTGCAGTGTCATGGTATGGACAAAGTGAGAGCGTAAGCAGTATGTACATTAGCTGGCAGTTTCTCTTGGCCTTGCGTTTCTTCCAGAAGACAGACTGAAGAAGGTACAGTAGACACATCAAGGATCGGTCTTGAAGGACTTGGCACAGGTTCTGGAATCAACGACTCTAAGCTCAACGTCCCTGGGGGGGGTGTGGCCCGGGACATAAGCGCTGAGATTCTACTCTGCCAGAGGGTGCTCTTCCCTAGCTCTGCCCATGCGCCACCCCCACTCCACCCCGACCCCAAAGCCCCACTCCCGTCCCACCTCTTCCCTTGAGCGTGCTGTACCCTTTCTCTTCCCTCCTGTCCCCCAGCGTGTCCTGACACTGCGAAACATCTGATCCGTGGTTGGCGCTGAGAGGGAGGGGGAGGCGCTGATTGGTGGGGACCACCAGCGGGCAAGAGGCACTGGGGGCAAGGGGAGGTTCTGGTAGAGGGGCTCCTCCTTGCCCCTCACCTGCTGCTTGCCTCCCTGTTAGCCCACCCGCCTCCCACCTCACCTTCCTGCCACCTCCTGCAGGGCCCCCCAAAGTGCAGGCCCTGTGGCAGTCACTCCAATTCACCGTACCCATGGGTCATCTCTACTTTTAGATGAAGAGAGTGTTCCAGGGAATTCTCAGAGTCCACCCCAAAATTCTTTGCCTTTAGGAGGCTTCGATACTTATGATCTTGCCGAGTGAGGTACCGAGTTCCCAGAAATCTTGTGCCTCTTCCTCAACACCAGTGACAGAGAATGAGCAGCTGACTCAGATAACTCTGGAGAGCACTCCGCACAGAGCCCTCTGCACAGACCCTGTGTCCATTCCGAAAGGTGGATGGAGCACTGCCTCCACAAGAAGACACTTAAGCCTGGCCATTCTGTCTCTTTTTGAGCAAGGCTTAACCTCCTTGTCTCTTACACAGATGCCTTCAAGCATGTTAGACAGCTGGGTTGTATGTCACTCAGTGGCATCAGTTTGCTATACCAACAACATGATTTAAGCCCCAGAGACTGAGGCATGGCGCTCCAGTAGCAGTAGTGGTACCGAAATTTAAACTGGTCAGACTAAAGACCTTAAAACTGAAACTTTTAAACTAATATTACCTAACTATGACTAAATCTCCAATTACTATTTCTAAGAAAACGAGTATAATTTACAAAGGAATCAGGGAAGAGCTTGCAATAGCAAGATTGAAATCACGTTATCAATCCTTATGGGTGGTAAGAAGAACTGAGGAGGGCTTAGGATGGCTCCACCCTTTATAACTGCATGCAGTGGCACGCGGCAGCAGAAGGTGCTCGCGCCACCCGATAGGTATCACTGAGGGAAAAAATTCCCAGCAACCGTGTGCAAGGCATTCACTCACCTACAAAGCACTAAACATGTGCAACCACTCAAAGAACAGTACTGAGTTACATATTCATTAATAGCTCCATTTTTATAAAATAACATAACCAAATATTTAGCTTTAGCAGATTCTTTCTGAGAATAAGTATGGGTACGTGACTTTGGGCCATATGAGAGATGTGGGCTGTATTCCCAATTTCTGTAGCTTCTCAGTGGGGTTTGAGCTCTTGCTCATTTATAGGAACTATAAAGGACACAGAGTAATTAATACTGGAGCAATAAAGAAACTGAAATGTATAGTCTCCCAGCTCTCAGCCCAGTGCACCTTCCCATAAACTAATGGCCATTTTCCTGAAGAAAAGCAGGAGACGGGGAGCCATTTTGTCTATGTCCCCCCCACAACAATTCTTTGTGGCATGATGGAACAAGACATTAGGGTGTTGCATGTGCAGTGCTAATGTAGTGGTCAGGATTTTTGACAGCAAGCTAGGAACAAATTATACTGAGCAAAATACAGATAGGAGTTGAAAATACAGATAGGAGTTGAAAATTTTGACCAAATTTGAATGGATTTTCATAAACCATCAAAAGATACTTCCCTGTCCCCTTGTCAAGTTTTAAGTTCTTGCAGCAAACCATTGAGTAGCTAGAACTCTTAAGAAAATGAAAATTATTTTTCAATAGAAAGTATAAGGCAACCTGAACACAACTACCCCATATATATGTATACACAGATTTATTATGGAAACTGAAAAGCTAAATTGTGATTTATAAAATGTACCTTTCTGCAGCCTGATTCCAAAGGAGGCACAGAGATTTACGTGGAACAATCCGACTGTCTGCAGAATAAATCCGGTATATAACTTCATTGTTGTCTTTCAATGGATATGAACTCTGACCCTTCAAACTCATTGAAAAAATCTAAGATAGAATAAACAAGGTAAATATGTATTCAAAATTAAAATTCAGTGGTCAATGCATAAATATAATTACCCACATCTACATGCACAGACACACACTATGATACATAACAGATATTAAACATCTTTTGACCAAAGATTAATAAAAGATGGTTACTCACCTTTGTAACTGTTGTTCTTCGAGATGTGTTGCTCATATCCATTCCAGTTAGGTGTGCGTGCCACGCGTGCACGCTCGTCGGAAGATTTTTACCCTAGCAACTCCAGTGGGCCGGCAGGTCGCCCCCTAGAGTGGCGCTGCCATGGCGCCTGATATATACCCCTACCGGCCTGTCCACTCCTCAGTTCCTTCTTGCCGGATACTCCGACAGTGGGGAAGGAGGGTGGGTGTGGAATGGATATGAATAACACATCTCGAAGAACAACAGTTACAAAGGTGAGTAACCGTCTTTTCTTCTTCGAGTGATTGCTCATATCCATTCCAGTTAGTGCTTCCCAGCCTTACCTAGGTGGTGGGTTGGAGTGAGAGGTCCGCGCGTGAGCACGGCAGACGCGAAGGCCGCTCATCTCTGCAGACTGCCTGGACAGAGCATAGTGGGAAGGAGGTAGGATGGCAGGCCAGGGTCGCTGCCGACAGATTTCCTGATGGCATGTGGCAAGAACCGCCGCCGGATGAGGCTTGAAGCCCGGTTTGAGTGCGCACAGTCATGGGCCCGGAGGAGCCTTGGGCCAGTTATAACGAGCGCCGAGCAGGAGTCACCACGAGAATCCTCTGAATGAGCCGGACAACCCCTAACATGTTAGCCCGCCACAAACGGTTGGGGGGTTTGGAGAAACAGTTGGTTGCCTTCTATAAAAGGCGGGCACCTAATGGACTATCATAAGCCTAGGCTCCAAACTTGAAGCTTCGCGTCCAGAATCTGGGTGCCTAGCATGAACCCTTCTAAGCTTACATTACAGTTAGCTTTGATCCGCTCGCACCATCCAAACAATTTCCGGGTATTGGCCCCCTCCTGTCTGCCCCAAAAACCTCCCTGGCATAGAGCCCAAGACTCATGAGCTCTGAGCTCTCACGACAAAAGGGAAATAACCCACTTCCCTTCCCCCCTGCTCTCCCACGCAGACGTTCCTCTCTGGGCTAACCTGAGAGTAACTGATGCAATCTTCTTTACTCACAATTACAAGAAGCTGAGTTCTCTATCCACAAGAGACAACCTCCAAATACAAGGACAGACAAGATTCTCTCTCTGCTTCCCCTAGCTTCGTCCCTCCCATCAATTCCTGGTGCTGCAGGCTACCCTCCGTCGATTCCCCTCCTTCGTGCCGTAGCCTACCCGAAGAGAAAAACTCTAAACAAGTCTTAAAAGAAAGCTTTATATAAAAAACAAGAAGAAAAGACATCAATATTCTTGTCACAATGACAAATACGGGCTATTGTTATAAGAAAATATGAACAACAGTCTAGATTCAAAAAGATATCCAAGTTTGAACTTCACGCAAGCTACACCTGTAATATCCAACAACATAAGCCTATATTTTTTCTACTGTACTTACAATTTGGAACAGAGATGAGAAGATAGAAAGAACCTTTCAGTAAGCGAGAGACAGACAAAGACTCAGACACCAAAAATTCCCTCCCTGACTTGAAAATCCAGTTTCTAGATTTGGTCTCTGGTCAGGTGTGTGGTTCCCTTTGTTAACCCTTTACAGGTAAAAGAAACATTAATCCTTAGCTATCTATTTATGACAGGACGTCCAATGAGTGTAGCTGTTGCTCCCTGCGAGACGAATGGGGTTTCGGGAAGAAGACAGGTAGGAAGATCTCCTGGTTGACGTGAAAGGCCGAGACCACCTTAGGGAGAAAGGCAGGGTGCGGTCTCAGCTGTACTTTGTCCTGTGGAAAACCGTATACAGGGGATCCACCGTGAGGGCCCGGAGCTCCGACACCCGTCTTGCGGAGGTGATGGCCACCAGGAAAGCGGTCTTCCAGGAGATATAGAGAAGGGAGCAAGTTGCCAATGGTTCAAATGGAGGGGACATGAGTCTGGCCAGAACCAGGTTTAGGTCCCAGGTGGGGGCGGGGCGGCAAATCTGGGGGTAAAGACGCTCTAGACCCTTAAGGAACCTAGTCACCATTGGGTGAGAAAACACCGAGCGGCCATCCCCTCCTGGGTGGAAGATGGAAATGGCCGCCAAGTGAACCCTTAGAGATGACACCGCCAGGCCCTGTTGTTTAAAGGACCAGAGGTAGTCAAGGATATTAGAGATGGAGACTTCGGTGGGAAGGAAGTTCCGATCCGCACACCAGCACGTGAAACACTTCCATTTGGCCAAATACGTCGCTCTAGTAGAGGGTTTCTTGCTTCCCAGGAGCACCTGTCGCACTGGGGTAGAGCAACGCATTTCCGACCGGGTCAGCCACTCAGGAGCCACGCCGTGAGATGCAGCGACTGAAAGTCTGGGTGACGGAGCCTGCCGTGGTCCTGAGTGATCAGGTCCAGGTGAAGAGGCAGGGGGACAGGGTCGGCCACGGACAGGTCCAGCAGCAGGGAGAATCAATGCTGTCGGGGTCACGCTGGAGCTATCATGATCAAGCGGGCCCTGTCCCTGCGCACCTTCAGAAGGACCTTGTGGACGAGCGGAAATGGTGGGAATGCGTAGAACAGGTGCGTCGTCCAAGGAATAAGGAAGGCGTCTGCCACTGAGCCCAGTTCGAGACCTTGAAAGGAGCAGAACATCTGGCATTTCCTGTTCCCACGGGATGCGAAGAGGTCCATCTGGGGACATCACCACCTCCGGAAGAGCGAAAGAGTGACGTCTGGGCGAAGGGACCACTCGTGGGAAAGGAAGGATCTGCTCAGATGATCCGCCAGGGTGTTCTGAACCCCCGGGAGAAAGGACGCGATGAGGTGAATGGAGTGGGCTAGGCAGAAGTCCCAGAGCCTCAAGGCCTCCTGACACAGGAGAGAAGACCTCATGCCGCCCTGCTTGTTTATATAATACATGGTCGTTGTGTTGTCTGTGAATACCGAAATACAGCGACCTTGAAGTTGTTGACGGAACGTTTGACAAGCAAGGCGGACCGCCCTCAATTCCCGTACGTTGATGTGGAGGGCTAGCTCGTGAGGTGACCACTGGCCCTGGGTCCGCAGGGTACCGAGGTGGGCCCCCCATCCCAGGTCTGAGGCATCTGTTGTCAGGGAAACCGAGGGTTGGGGTGGATGGAACAGGAGCCCTGCACACACCACGGACTGATCCAGCCACCACTGCAGGGAGCCTAAGACGTACTGGGGAATGGTGACAACCGTGTCCAGAGAACGCCTGGCCGGACGGTACTGAGCAATGAGCCAGGACTGGAGGGGCCTCAGGCGGAGCCGAGCGTATCCCGTGACAAACGTGCAGGCCGCCATGTGGCCCAAGAGAGTCAGGCAAGTGCGTATTGAGGTCAAGGGCGCTGCCTGCAGTCGTCGTATGATGGCCGTCAAGGTTTGGAATCTCGATACAGGAAGAACGGCTCTGGCCAGGGTGGAGTCCAGAATGGCGTCGATAAACTCTATCCTCTGAGTGGGGATTACTGTTGACTTTTCGACATTGAGCATTAGGCCTAGGCTCACGAAAAGTCGCTTGACCAAGTGGATGTGACTGAGGACTTGTGTCTCTGAGGATCCCCGGATCAGCCAGTCGTCGAGGTATGGAAATACATGTATGCGACTGCGGCGAAGGTGGGCGACGACTACAGCCATACACTTGGTGAACACCCACGGGGCCGTAGAGAGGTCGAACAGAAGGACCGGGAATTGATAGTGACGGTTGTTTATAATGAACCAAAGGAACCTCCTGTGGGGTGGGAAGATGGCTATATGGAAGTAGGCGTCTTGCATGTCGAGGGCGGCGTACCAGTCTCCTGGATCCAGGGATGGGATAATGGTCCCCAAGGATACCATACGGAACTTCAACTTTACCAGACATCTGTTGAGCGCCCGCAGGTCAAGGATAGGCCTGAGGCCTCCCTTGGCTTTGGGGATCAGAAAATAGCGGGAATAAAACCCCTTGCCCCGCTCGCTCTCTGGAACCTCCTCTATAGCTCCTTTGACGAGGAGCGTTTGCACCTCCTGGAGGAGGAGTTGCTCGTGAGAGGGGTCCCTGAAGAGGGACGAGGGAGGGGGACGAGAGGGTGGGTATGAAAAAAATTGCAGGTGGTATCCAAGTTCCAATGTGCGTAAGACCCAGCGGTCCGATCTTATCCAGGACCACGTAGGGAGGAAAAACGAAAGACGGTTGGAAAAGGGAGGGGACGGATCTGTGAGAGAAACTGGTACAGCGCCCTCGGGCGCACCTTCAAAACAAAGGTTTTGGGCCAGAGGAAGGCTTGGAGGAGCTCTGGTTTTGTCCTCTTTGGTTGCCCAACTGTCTACGCCGGCCATTTCTATTTCGCCATCTGGCGAAGTCTTGCCTCTGCCTGGGTTGGGGGTAGGGCCAGTGTTGTTGCTGAGGCCGGAAAGGTCTGCGTTGTGTGACGGGCATATGAACGCAGTGAACGCATAATGACCCTATTGTCTTTTAGGCTTTGCAGCCTAGAGTCAGTTTTGTCCGAGAACAGGCCCTGGCCCTCAAATGGGAGATCCTGGATGGTATACTGGAGCTCCGGGGGAAGGCCAGAGACCTGGAGCCAGGAAATGCAGCGCATGGTAACACCAGAGGCCAGAGTCCTGGCGGCCGAATCTGCGGCGTCCAAAGATGCCTGCAAGGAAGTTCTCGCGACCTTCTTGCCCTCCTCAACGATCGCAGAGAACTCCTGATATGCATCCCGCGGAAGCAGCTCCTTGAATTTGTCTGCCGCCGCCCAGGTGTTATATGTGTATCGGCTAAGGAGAGCCTGTTGATTGGACACCCGAAGCTGGAGGGTGCCCGCAGAATAGACCTTTCGGCCGAGCAGGTCCATGCGCCTCGCTTCCTTAGACTTTGGGGCCGGGCCTGCCGACCATGGCGTTCCCTCTCGTTTACAGATTGGACGATGAGGGAACACGGGGGCGGATGGACATATAGGTATTCGTAGCCCTTCGAGGGCACCATGTACTTGCGTTCCACACCGCGTGCAGCGGGGGGAATGGACGCCGGAGACTGCCAGATGGTCGTGGCATTGGCCTGAATGGTCCAGATGAAAGGAAGGGCGACTCGAGTGGGTGTGTGGGCAGAGAGTATGCTCACGACTGGATCCTCAATTTCTGAGACCTCCTCAGCCTGTAAGTTCATGTTCAGCGCCACATGCCTGAGGAGGTCCTGATGCGCCCTGAGATCAAGCGGAGGGGGGCTGGTGGATGTTGTTCCAGCCACTGCTTCATCCGGGGAGGATGATGAGGAGAGACCCGGCAGGAGTGCATCTGCAGGAGGCTCTGCCTGGAGCACTGCGTCTGACTCTGGAGGGAGTTCAGGGTCCTGAGGGTGAGACGACCTCTCCTCTGTAGGGGAAGGGGGAGGACGGGACGATGTGGCCTCCGGAGCCCTGTGTTCGGACACAGTTGAACGCGGGGGAATCTGTTGAGGGCCCTGGGCTTGGTGGTACGCACAGGGAGTCCAGAATCCCTACTGCTGCAGTCCATGTTCCTGAGGTAGGGGTTCATGGAATAGAGCAGCAGGCCTGTCGGTGTCCAGGGCGTATGCGCTATCAGCTTGCGAGGAGACCAATGGCTGGCAGGACAGCCAGGGAGGAGCCGAATGGGACTGATATGTGTCCCTCGCTCCAGATGGCAGAGACCTCCTCGGTGCCAGGGATCGGTGCCAGGAGTCATAGCGGCGCCACGATCGAGACTGGGACCTGCCACCAGCTCGGTGCCGGGAGGTCAACCTGGATCTGGAACGCCGACGGTGGGAGCGGCTTCTCAAATCTCGGTGCCAGTAGCGATGGCTCGAGCCGGAGCGGTGCTGGGAGTATCGGGACCCGCGTGAGGAGGACGTGGACCGCGAGTACGACCGGTACCGCCGTGGGGAGCAGTGCCAGGACTGCGAGCGGCGTCTTGATCGAGATCTCCCATGGGACCGGGAACGGTGTCGGGACCGCGATGGGGATCGGTGCCGGCTTGGCGAATCCAGAGACTGCGCTCGCATGGCCACTGGCTTGCCCTTAGATTGTAGAACCCACACCGGAGGCACAGGGGGTTGAGGCAACGCAGACTCGGTTAATGCTATAAGGTCCCTAGCCGAGGAGAATGTCTCAGGCGTCGATGGGACCATTAGCTCGACCCTGGATCTTATTGGGGAGCTGTGAGAGGCCGGACTCGACAGACCTCCCGGGCCCGGAGTCAACGGAATCCCTGGTATCAGTGCCGCGGCAGGAATCGGTGCCGGGCGCTCCGTTCGAGTCTGCTTGGCCGGAGTGGAGGATGTCGAAAGTCTCTTGTCAGGGCCCGGTGCCAGGGAAGGTCGGTGCGAAGGCGTCTTGCCGGGCCCAGCGCGGTCCAGTGCCGGAGTGGAATTGGCACTCGGTGCCGAGGACGGAGGGTTGAGCGCTGCTTCCATGAGGAGAGTCTTTAAGCGCTGGTCTCTCTCCTTCTTGGTCCTTGGCTTAAGGGCCTTGCAAATGCGGCACTTCTCGGAAATATGTGATTCCCCGAGGCACTTTAGGCAGGAGTCGTGGGGATCGCTCGTGGGCATCGGCTTTTTGCAGGCCGAGCACGGTTTGAACCCAGGCGAACCGGGCATGAGCCCGGCGCCGGGTGCGGGGGAGGGCTAGAGCCCAAGCCCACTAACTATATACAACAAGTAAATAACAACTATAAAACTAATATTATATACTCTAACTATAACTATAACTAATTATAACTAGTAGAACAACGAACAAGGAGAAGCTAGGGACTTGGAGGAAGCTATGCCGCGCTCCACAGTTCCAACGACCGAGATGGCGGTAAGAAGGAACTGAGGAGCGGACGGGCCGGCAGGGGTATATATCAGGCGCCATGGCGGCACCACTCTAGGGGCGACCTGCTGCCCCGCCGGAGTTGCTAGGGTAAAAATCTTCCGACAAGCGTGCACGCGCAGCGCGCACACCTAACTCGAATGGATATGAGCAATCACTCAAAGGAGAACTGAAACTTACATTCAAATCCCATAAAAAGAAGCTGCTGAATTTTCATACCTTGTTCTTTAGGGCAGTTCTTTTATCACCAGTTATAAACCACTGTTGGCTGCTGTATTCTGTAAACTGTACAAATTTACAATTCTCATCTCTAGGAGGGGAGGAGGCAATGGAGACCTCCAACAGGCGCTCAGGAAATCTGATTGAATCCCCGTCTTTTCCATCAAATTTGTGTCCATTGATTTGCTGAGGGTACCAGTGATGGGCCATTATTGCAATGTATGGGCAGCTGTCAAGGATAGTTTTGCCTCTGTTGAACAAAAAAAAAAGAGAGAGATCCGATAAGATAATTTATCCATTCATTACAGGGAGTGTAGTGACTCCTGTAGTTAGGATACACTTTACAATGAAAGTTTTAAAATTTCATTTTTTTTAAATAAGAGCTCTATTGCCTGTATGGTTTATAGTCAGACTTTGATGTTTGGCCATGGGGTCAGTGAGGTGCTCTTTGATGTCCTCAGGAAATTCAAATTCAGAAAGGGATAGATTATAGATTTCCCTTCTGTATTTTGCTCAATACAGCTTGCTGTTGAAACCCGTCCACATTCCACTGGCATTCCACATTATGCTGAATCTACAGACGGGTCACAGACAAAATGAATGCTCCTGTTTTCACCCTTTAACCTAGAACCTGGTGCACTGGATTGGGAACAAGAATACGCTCACTTATTCTACTAACTAGTATTAGTAAGTCTGTGCCCTTCACAACCCTTTCATCAACAAGTCTCAAAGCACTTTACAAAGGAGGTCAGTATCACTAGGCCCATTTTACAGATGTCAAAATTGATCTGTATATGGTAATATACTATTTTTTTCCACAGGACTGTCCCTTTTTCAGTGCACAGCATAGATGAGCCTGGTCCTACACAGTATGGCAGCTGAGAGGGCAAGGTATCTTGTAGAATTAGGCCACAAATCTCCTGACTCCTAGTCCCATGCCTTCCATATATAACAGTATCCTGTACAATGTATTCTATTCTGCAGTAATAGTCCAAAATTCAACTATGGTACCACTGCAGTGTTTTGAGGGAATACCACAGAATGGTGTACATCTTTGTATATGAGTAATACACGAAGGCAAGTCCTCATCAGATTTACTCTGAATGCGCACTCCTGTCTAATATATGCTAGGCCTATGGCAGTCTATTGTCAGATATTTCTACCATATTCTGTAAATTAAAAATTATTTACTTTTCACCAGGTGATCCACATATCACTCCAGTCAAGAGGGAAAAGGCAAACTTCTCAGTAACTTCAGCAAGCAGACTGTAGCCCCATGTATCCTTGCGCTTTGGGCTAGCAAGAGCACAGAGTATCTCATAGAAAAGATTTCGGCTTTTATCTGTGAGCATCCGTTTTTCACCTTCAGCCATTACCTAACATGGGAAAGTAAATGGTATCACTTACAGGATTATAAAAACAACCATTCCTTGATTTTCAAGAGCTAGTATTTATGACAATACCAAAACTATGTCAGGAAGATAAATTAAATTAAATATTTAAATTACTCGACTACATTTATATACTGAGAAATATCATCAAAAGTGGAAAGTTAATTGATAAAATCTTAGGCCCCAATCCTGTTAAAATCTCAGGGATCTGACTGTATGGAGCTCATTATAAGACTGGAGTTGTAGACTGTCTGAGAATTATTTCTCAAGCCCAGCATTACAGAAATTTAGATACAGAAGCACCACCTTAGAAACACACTTGAAATAGAAATTCATTGTTTTTTAACAAATTATACAATTGTGTCTCATGTATTGTTTTGTTTTCAGTAACTTTCCTTTGTTTTTGCAGTACAGCATTTTATTGCTTTGATATACTCAGTTTTACATGTAATTTCATTAATTGTAATAAAGGCAGACTTTCTGCTTGCCAGTATGAATGAAAAAGTAAATGCTGCTAATTAGGTTCTCTCTTTGTGAGCCCACTTTTAGTATAATTTTCAATTTTCTCTTGTTTTAGTTCTGAAGTTTTCATTTTTCTCATTTTTTGCCACCAAGATATAGGACATAGTCTATTGTCAAATGTATATAATAAAAACACGCTAAGTAAGAGGAGTTAAATTAGTAAGGAATTGTGTAGAATTTACAGTTCTTTCAAAAATTCTTAACTAAGCAAAACCTCATTTCAATAGCTCTCTACCCACTCCTATTCCCAAAATGCCACCATTGTATGCAATTGAGTGTTGTCTTTAGTCAGTATTATTGTACTATTTTAAGTCTCGGAGCTAGATTCTCTGGTACACTCTGGCCCCTATGCTCTACTCTGGAGGTACAAAGATGCCAGAAAGCAGCCGAACCTGGCCAGCGAAGAAAACCCACTTCTTGAGGGAAACACTTAGCTGGTGCAGTGCCAAAATATTCAGCTCCTATATCAACCTACCACTCCAAGACCTAGTCTAAAGAAAAGGGGATTGCAGAGGGCATGACAGAGGCATGGTGTTCTGTGGCAGCCCCCAGCTGGCGTACTGTCCCTGAGGAATCATAGCAGTGGTTAGAGTAGCTCATAGGCCAGCACAGATCTACCCTGAGAATCAAGAAGCCATAGTAAGCTCTGTGATGCCACTGCACCAAGGGGGAAACTTGGTTTTGCAGACTATCTGAGCCTTAATATGTAATTTAATTCTTAGGCTGCATTTTAGCCTTTGTGCCTGGTTTTTAATTCCTGGTAGGCATCATTATTAGTCTAATAGCAGACAGGCAGACTCTTTCCTGACTCCTAGAATCCTTTACCAAGGATTCCACTAGTTCTGTTTTTAGAACTGCAGCACTGTGTGTCTCAAAGGATCACTACTGCTGATTATCATTTTGATATGTTCACAACCCATAAGAGTTATTACATCTTCATGGAAGTCGTTAGTCATTTTGGAAGAGGCATACGAATATTTACCTTATCTATTATGTGCATCACAGCAGTGAGCTGTTCTTCTGTAGTTTCTGTGGAAATTTTGACATTTAAGTTCTGGAGGACCCTGTTCAAAATGGTATCATCAAGTGGCTGGTACAGTTGGTCAGCCAGCCCCCAGATTGATTGGGCATCTGAATCAGAGACAATTGTGATGTTGGCAATACCATATGCATCATCTACTGTGGCACCCCCTGTGGGGTTAGAAAGCACAACCTGGAAACGCTTAGGAAATGGATTTAAGGATCCTGTCTCTGGAGTCAGGATTATATCTAGTACAGCATTTCTCTGTCCAGGTTCAAAAGTCAGTATGCCCTCAGATCTGGCAAAATCCTGTCCAGAAATAGCTGGTGATATGAAG
Organism: Chelonoidis abingdonii; assembly: GCF_003597395.2. Lineage (NCBI taxonomy): Eukaryota > Metazoa > Chordata > Testudines > Testudinidae > Chelonoidis > Chelonoidis abingdonii. Next base: position 59,570,805 of record NC_133774.1, on the reverse strand, counting down.
GTGCGACCAACAGCTTCAGATCTTTTCAGCTCCTGGAAACCAAACAAGAGAATTCTAGGCAACATCATCATAATGCAGTGTGTTTAAAAGTAAGTGCACTTAAATGGGTAAAATCCATATTTTCTTTAAAATGTAAATATAATCTGTTAAAATTAAATTCCTATTTGGTAATAATCTGGACTATCCTCCCCACACACATTCTGTATTGAACCAAAATGGTTTAAGGTAAGAGACTTTGTGATGGGGTCTGTGATAAATTGGGAGGAGGGAGAAATAAGTAAAACAGTCTCTCAGTTCTCACAGACCTTTGTTACCAATCAAGGAAGTGAAAATTTGAATGCTGTTGAATACATCACTGACCTGGGACAAAGGGCTTCAGGGGTTATAGCTATTAGGAAAGACTATGTAAGGTAATGTTTATGGTCAATGAGAAGAGCGGGACTAATTCTATAGCTTCTGCTCACCAGTAGCTCCTGGTGACTTCAACAGGTGCTAATCATATTCCATGGCTGCACAACAAGGCCACTCAATTAAGGGGAGAGGTAGATGTTGTAAATAGGTAAACACCAAAAAGCTTGAGGTACAATTGTGGTAAATGAAATTCTGAGAGCGTACTAAAGAAGGATGATTCTAGACAACTGCCAGAGGGGATATCAAACTCCAAAACAAAAGGCACAAACTTAAATTACGGGCTAGTCACAAAAGGAATCTAGGAGATATTTTGAAGAAGGTAATTAAAGTGTCAGATTAATTTTTCTCAGGCAGAAATAGACACATTAACATATTCATTAAATGTTAGACAAATCCTGGACCAGCTTGTGAATCATACAAAGGGGGCACTAGTGCAGCTTTCAGATCTATGCACTTCCCGTTCCTCAGATCTACCGTTCTTGTTCCTGGCTCCTCCAACCCTCCATACCCAGTGTACACTGCCAAGCAGGAAGCAGAACTCTATGGTGCTCTAAGGGGTTTCCCTCACATTGTACAAGGTCCTCAATCCTGTCTTCTCTCTTTCTACCACAGAAACTCACTAGGATCATGACAGTCTCTCTGGCCACAAACAAGGGAGTACTATTTTTTTTTTTTTTAATTTTAATTGATTTTTGCAAGCATCTCAACAATGCCTAGCATGAGGAGGTCCTGGTCCTGACTGGAGCCTCTGGGTTTTCCTATAATAAAAATAACAATTCTCTATGGTGTTTATCCCTGCAGTATAGGAGCCCCTCACAGACAATGTATTTATCTTCACAATGCCCCAGGGAGAAGGGAAGAATTATCCACATTTTACAGAGGGCAAATAGATGCACAGACAACAGGAAGCTGTGTCAGAACCAGAAACTGAACCATGATCACCTGAGTCTCAGTTCAATGGTTTATCCACAAGACTATTCTTCTTTGACCTTTATCATAGAAATATTACAGAATACAAATGCAAGTCAGATATGAGTCCAGCTTTAGGAGATACATGGACTCATTTCCTCTTGAAATATTACAGTTTTACCTATCATCGAGTATACAGAATTTTTATTATTTTTTAATTTGCTTTTTTGCCACATGCCATAACCTTCATTTCTAGATCTGATACATAATAAGCCTTGCCTAAGTAGAAACTAGTTTTCTGGGCTACTATTCAAGTTCATAATAACACAGAGCTTTGGGATTATCTATTGATCATCACACAAAAGATTCCTTCAGGCAACCCTCAAAATGGCTCCTCCTATGCAAAAGAAAGGATTTTTAATGTCAACTTCTGAGTACTGCTTCTGATTACTGCTAGTGCTGACTAATTAAATACTTTTACTGGGTAACTAGAACATTTTCATTTCACTAAACAGCTTATTGTAAATCAACGTGGTTTCTTATGTGTGCAGACTTCCTCTGGAAACAAGTCATCATCTTTGCCAATTACTGACAGAAGTGACTGTTTATTTGCCCCTTTCAGCTGGGTTTCCAGAATCAGCAGGAAGCAGGGAAATAAGCAGTGATAAAAATTAATAGCGTCAAGCAAAGGAAATATAAAGAAATTGTGGGAATGAGACAAACATCTATTTCCAGTGAACTCCTCCTCCCTGCCTCCCCCTTGACTTCCTCTCTCAGAGTTTTTTTCCTCACATTTTGGTACTCTGTCATGCTCAATACTCGAGATTGTACAGCAGTTGTGTTACCATACATGCCAAAACAGGCAAGCTACCTATATTAGCCTAAGCATACTGTATGTGATGAGAAGTGATGCTGCCATTCCTTCTCCATTTACCAGCTTCATGATTGGGGATCCATGTTCTTTTTCCTAGCAAGAATCCGAAAACCTGCAACCATACACTTTAACTAAAATACACTGAGCAGCTACTGTACAACAAACCCATGGCAACACAGAGATACACAATTGCTATAGTCAAACCTGACACACATGCAGCATGAAATAAAACTCACAGCCTTTTATTAAACAAAAGGAAAGGAAAGTTCACCAGCCAATGCATAATAATACTTCAGTATGAGAACACTTCTTTACAATAATGCTTCTACGCTCAATACTCAGCCCAAGTAGTCAGGCCAAGTGCTAAGCAGATGCAACAGGAAAAAACTAGGGAAAACCTCCCCCTCAGCCCATAGGCTGGCTGTGGATCCAAAGAGGAGCAGGAACTGTGCCTAGATAACTGTACAATGTTGTGCATAGTACCTGTCACTTGAGCTAAAGGAGACTCTCCATCAGCTGTCACCAGTAATAGGGTTATTATTATTTTTAAGACAACAGACCAGCAACTAGTATAAGGCTATATGATGAACACATCAACAAATGCATAGGACTGATATCATCTATTGGAGAAATAGACTAGCAGTATGTTTTTGCAGTTCATAAAAGAATTGCTGCCCCAATAAAAAAATAGATACTTTCTAAGTCAATGGCTCAAGAATATTGTCTGGACTTAAGTAACTGTAACCAACTGAGATATGGATTAGACTTCTATGAAAATGCCTTCTCTTTTCTTTTAAATATTCCATTGACATAATAAAGGAAATCACATGTTTGGTAGGATACAAACGATTATACCTGCTGTGGCAGAATCCACATTTTAAAGGGAGGAGGCTAAAGCCTAGGAAAAGCTTTAACAGGGAGTGGAAGTGTTGATGACCTATTTAATACTTCAGGATGGCCATAGTTCTTGAGGTTATTGGAAGTACCCTGCACAAAATTACTTTTGGTAAACAGATCAAAATGAGATGATTTTAGTAACAGGAAACAAAATATGCTAGACTTATCTAAGTTATGACCGCTGCTGTAAACATTTGTAACTTGAGCTTTTCCTAGATAAAGTAAACCAGGGCTAAACTTACTTGCTTATGCTTTAGAGAATAAATGAGGATATTATACACAATCTTACCTGCATATTATAATTAACTGAGATGGTTAATGCTGTACTGGAGTCTCTAACCACCTGCAAACTGATTAAAGTGGTCTTTTTACTAGCCACAGCCAGACGAGATCCCACAGCAAAATATACTACGCCATGAGGAGCATCACTTTCTGGAACAGTTATGTAGGCAAATCTGGCACTGCTGTTTAATGCTGCTCCTGAGCTTACTTCATACAACTCAACAAAAAAATAAGTTTCAAATTCAGGTACCTGTAAACAAGTGAGAATTCAAGATCATTATAATGTCCACTGATTCCAACAGGAGAAGGCAGTAAAGAATAAATTCCATCCTTTTTGAAAAAGTTCTCCTGTTATTATACAGTCTCCCCATTGAATTACTCATTGGCTTCAAAGATATTATAAGGCAGATAAAGTACTCTCCCAAAAGGGATAACATTTCAGCGAACACCAATATGGAAGAAGTAGGCGAAGAGTCTTATGGTCTTTCACATATAATCTCACACAATAGCCTAACAACATATAGTATACATATGATGTGCCTCTGGGATGCTGTGAGACATAAGCCAAACGTTCCAATTTATGGAATGACACAAGGTGTACATTTGTGCAGAATTTGTCTCTTTAATTCCCTTTTGCACCTGCAAAAAATATGCACAAACATGTGCACAATGAATTTCAAGTGGAAAATTTGCATACCTGTGTAAGTACAGGTTTTTGCCCCTGCCATTAACTGTGACTATCTTTTGAAGGTGGAACTCAGGTCTCAAGCATTGAAAAAAATTGACAGGTGTCTGTAGCGTTTGTATTAGTGTGAATGAACCTCAAAAGGTTCAAAAGTTTGGCTAAGCATTTTCATGACTCTTAAGTCTGGAAAACTAGGCTGAAAATATCATGATACAGGCTCTTCTACGAGACTTTTGGTACTTCCTAGTTCTAGTCAGTCTGGAAATAGAAATGCTGTATTTCAATGGTCATACACCAGAGAATTTGATCATGCAATTCCCAAATGTTATTTTTCAACATTTTACTGAATACAGTATAGCAAGTAATTGATTTTCTAAACAAAATAAGAAATAGGTTAATTATTTCTTATTTTGTTTAGAAAATCAATTAGGCTAGATTTTCAATAGGGCCTCCACTTGGTCTCTGATTTTTACCCAAAATCAAATGTGAATACAAATGATATAACGAAGATGTCTAACTTCCTGATTTTGCATCCACAAATCAGTTTGTTAGATATCTAAATATCATTTACATCTGTTAATTTAGGCAGGCATGAAGCTGCAGACATAAAGATAGAGGTCATTTTTGAAAATGTAGCCCTGGACAAGCAAAACCAAAGCAGCTCATTAAAAAACAAAACAAAACAAAAAACAGCTTCTTTTCCAATTAATGAAGGGTGAGCACTGAAGACACTGTAACTTAGGCTTGTTTTTAAATTCCGGCATTTTTGTAAATACTAGCTTATTTCTCATCCAAAACAGGATCCAATTGTTAGTCGGCAGAGTCAATACAGTTGAGGTTGAACTAGACACAGTAGCTGCCAGGTGCTGCAGCGTTCAAACTTCCCAGAAGATCTTGAAAGTGACAGTGGACCTGTATCATATTTATGTTCATTTATAATGTAAAAAACATGCAGAAACAACATGAAAAAAATCCTTTAGAACTTTTTTCCATATGAAAGGACAGGGCATATAATTGGGGTATTGTAATCAGAGCAGGTGATGGCTCTCTACACTATATGATCTTGTTATTGATATATAGGTCTTATTGCTTCCATAACCAATCAGATCAATCTTTGAGACCAGGCAGGTTTAAGATCTCGATTTATTGAAATACTGCCTTAGTTATCACAGTCATGCAACATATTAGGTCCTAATTCAGCAACACACTTTACCTGAAGCACTTGACTGAACCTATAATGTTCATTAAAGAACATGTTTCAGTCCCATTGGCTTAAATAAGACATAAATTTGCTTACATGTTTTGCTGATGGGATTACTCAGGTCATACGGTTAAAGTGAAGTACATATTAAGTGCTTTGGTGAAACAAATATTTAATGTGTGAAGGGTAAAAGCCCATTTGTACTGAATACTTATTTCACTGAAGTGACTGTAACCTACTTTACTTTATATTTCCTGTATGGCTTCAATAACTGCAGCCTTCTTTAGGGCCAAACACTCAATCCCTTCCACAGTTTCTAATTAGCCATTCTTGCGGCAAAGCAAGAATTAAAGAAAATGGGGATTTGTGCAAGGACTGAGAAGAAATTGAGTAAGGACCTGCAGACGTGGTCCCTGGATTTTAAGTTCTCTCAATCAGGGCCTATGGGTTTTTTTATATTTGTAAGTAAGTCATGATGCTATATAAATATTAATAAACTACTCACATGATCAGGTTTTATTTCAACAGAGATGTTGCACAGCGTTTGACCTGCCATGCAGGTGGTAACCCCTAACACAGCCAAGAGTTCATTTGCCAGGTTTACTCCATCCTTCCCAAGGACAACAGATGTTTTATTAAAGGTTACCCGCCAAAAGATCTTCACATCTTCAAAAGCTCTATGAGCAAAGCAAAGCAGTATAAATGCATTGAAGATGGCAGCTATTGCTTCAGGGAAGCTAAACCACATAGACACATTCATTTTTTTATTATTAATAAAAATTTACCACTGGAAAACAAAATGCTTTCAGAAGAAAAAATATTTTTCTTTTTGTTGTATGTTATTTCCTCTGAAATTAGCTATATTAATAAAAGTCACAAGAGCAATGTCAGCCAGTTATTGAGAAGCAAGCTAGATCCAGGTCTCGGCAAGTCACTTAAGTCAGTAAGTTACTTACATATGTGCTTAACTGAGGTCATGGGACTACTCACGTGGTTAAAGTTAAGCATATGTTTAAGTACTTTGCTGAACAGGGATCCTAGATTGTAAGCATTTTGAAATAGGGACTTACTTTTCTATGTGTTTGAAAATCACCTAGCATATTTGAGAGTTTGCGTAATATGTAAAAAGTATACATACAGTGTGTGGCAATACATACATATATATTGGTACACATGTATCTTATTAAATACTGTGATAGACCCAGGCCAGTTGAGTACAGCAGAATAGCAGAAGATAGATATACTGGCCACTGGATTAACAGTTTTCTGTTCCCTGACTGACCAGAGCAGAGGCTGCTCCAGACTAATGAGAACATCTGACTCTAATTAACCTGCAAAGAGTCAGGTGAGGCCATTCAGTTAATGTGACCACCTGACTCTAATTAAGGTCCTGCTGATACTATAAAAAGGGCTCACTCCAGTCAGACAGGGGAGAGCCAGGGAGCCAAAGGTGAGGAAGTGCAGCTCAAGGGCTGGTTACTGAAGACACTGGTTACTGAAGACCCTCAACCATTGTTAAAGGAGCCCTAAGGTAAGGGTGAAGATGGGAGAAGCAGGAGAGCTGTGGGGAAGTGGCCCAGGAAAATGTAGCAACTCTGGCAGTGAAAGGTTGGCTGCCAACAGGGTCCCTGGGCCGGAACCCGGAGTAGAGGGCGGGCCGGAGTTCCCCCCAACCCACCACTACAGGAACATCTCCTGGGAGGGGAAGTCAGGCCCCTGTCAGGACAGGAGGCTGAACAGAGACTGTGGGAGTTCTCTCACCAACCTCCTTGCTGGCATATGATGAAAAGGGCTCAGTAGACTGTAACCCTGGCCCTAGAGAGAGAAGGGCTACGTGGAGGGTCACAGTGAGCCACTGAGGCTAGCATAAACCACCTAGAAGCGCAGGACCCACGGGAGCAAGGTCAGAGCTCTGCCACAATATGCATATTACTTCTCAGACCTATTGTATAATAGCCAAGAAGATCATAAGTTTCAGAGACATTTTTAGCCAACTAAGCAATTAATCTTAAGGGTGAGTACATATAGCAAGGAAATTAATTTCTCATCTCACTTATTATGTGTGTTAGGTAGATATTTAATTCTTGTTTCTGTTTAGTACCAGTACACTAACAATCACATTTTAAATTTATGAAGAAAGTTTGCCAAATTACAATAAACTATTAGAGCAGCTGAAAGTCAAAGATTTATTATAAAATTCCATGATAACCTCTTCTGCTAACAGCTGATTTCAACACAGCACATTACAGCATGTGGGGACAGCACTTTTATCAGCCGTTGCCTGCACCTGTTTGGTTGCCTTGTGACAATCAGCTGCACCTCCCTGTTTTCAGAATCTTCATCAAGCACAAGGCCACTTTGTACCTCTGCACTGAATCCCAAAATGCCATTTTGAAGATCATTGCCTGTATGAGAAACAGTCCAACAAAATGATTAGGAAGAAAATAAAGTTGAGAATAAGTTGTACATATTTAATGCAGAAAGAATTGCTTAAAATGAAAAACATACACAAGACATGATATAAAGTACACAAACAGCCAAATTTTCAAAGGGAACAAAGGCTGTAACCACAAAAGTCTCCTTCAAACATATAAAAAAAACCCATGTGTTCCTACATTTATCTAGTAACCCAACTGAAATTTTTACATTTTAATTTTGCAGATTGTCTTTTAACTGTGAAAATAGCTCCTTTGGAAAGGCAATTTATGGTCAGATGCCTAGCATCTTCTGTGCAGGTAAACTGAAATCTTCAGAAGCACTTAGGTTTTTCAAACTCTGCTCCCATTGACTTCAGTGGGTCCAGTGCCAGGCCAGCATTAATTACTCTTGAAAATCTCACCCATAAAGTCCTTACAGAATAGGCCCACTCTGAATAACTGCTGTTCATCACAATCATTTAAAAATGCATTAGCTCTAAAGGATCCCCCCCATAATGATAGCATTACTCTATACTGGGGACGAAAGAGCCTGTTTTTTAATAAAGTCAGTTAGTAAGAGACTTCCAATCTGGTTCAGACACAGCATGTGTGTCACCTTTCTTCCCCTCAACATTGTTTCTTGACCTTATTACCTGTGCTCATTTAATTTAGATCATAAGCTTAGCACATCACACATACCAATGTCACTATATAATTAATTTCTTAAAAACAATCTACATGCATGCAATTATGTGACTAACTTGCACATGCATGCAAATTGTTATTTACATGTACAACTGCAGTAACTATGAATGTAACAGAAGCATATAACTGCACACACAATTGACATTCTGTTCCTGGATATGTTTTTCTGGTAGCTTTTCTGGTACATTCTTTCAAGGACACAATTTGGTCGTTAATCCCTAAGAGCCATTTTGTAATATTAAAAGTATTTTGCTTGATTTGAATTTCCAAAGTACTTGTTATCACTGTTGTTATCTTGCCAAACCACCTACATTATATGCTCTATAAAAACAACTTGGAATCAGAGTGCTTTCAACTCAATAAACAATTCATAAAATTCATATTTCAAAAGATCTCTGTGCAAACTATATGGGAAAATGTTATGGTAGCTATTCACAAATTAAAGTAATCCAGATTTCTGGTATTAACCTCTAGCATTAGGATGCAATCACTGAGAGAAAAAAGCTCTTAGCTAATTATCAGATTTAATCTACAATAATCATTATGGCCCATCTGTTACCCTACACTTCCAGAAGCAGAGAAGGACCAAAAGAAGGTGGCGAGTTCCCGCACCACAGATTCCCCCTTTGTTTAAACCTTGCAGAAACTACTTCAGAGATTAGGGAGGCAATGGGTCAATGGGAGGAAAGTCAAGGTCAGAGGAATAGACACTGTCTGCACTAATGCCTCCTCTCAGTGGGGACACAGTATGTGCCAAGTAAAATACCTCAGGAATAGGGGCTGGGCAGCATCCAGCAGGTGAGTCAATGACAGTGTGGGTCATGAAAAATGCACATTCCCAAAGGAAGAAAGGTGGGATTTGACAGGCAGTAGAGACATAAAGCCTCCGCATATCTGCAAACTTTCGAGGTTTAGGAGCAAAATACCCTGCATATCTCATGGAAAGAAATCCCAACCTTAATGGAATTTGCCAGAGGAACTCAGAGTTAGACAGCTTTATATGTTAAATTATATTGCATTTATGCATTGAATCTCTGAAAACAAGAATATTACCTGTGATAATTATTGTTGCAAAAGCTGAAAACTCATATTCATCCTTTCCCTCCACAATCTGAGCTCCACCTTGAGGGTCTGAGAGGAAAACATAGAAGAATTCTTGCCCTTCGGGCTCATCATCATCAAGAATTCTGATAGACACTTTGCTTTCTTTCTCTCTATCCAGCAGTGTCACAGATATAATCTGTTCCTCAAAGTCCATCCCTTCAGTCGCCCATGTCAGGTTAGAATTTCCATACACATTCTCAAAAGGAAATTCATCTACCCCACTCTGTGCACTCACTCCACCAAAGGTTTTAACAGTTACTTTGACATCACCGGCAAAGCCCTGGGTCCTTCTGATATTAAGTATTACTGTGTTGGGTGTACTATTGTTTGTGTCTTCCTCTGCATAAATAAATCCTGGCCCAAGACTCATTATTCCATGAACAATATCATTGGCCAATACCGTAATTGCTGCAACACTAAAATCTGGATTCAAACGTGGATTCCTATTAGGATTAAATTTTTCCATGGCCAAAACTTCAACTGAAGTTAACTTTACAAAAAATACTTCATCCATCTCAGAAATTGTGTCATCGATGATTGATATTTCAACTACATCCTCTGCCTGAAAATGTCCAAACACAAGCTCTCCATTTTGAACAGGTCCAAAGTCTTCTAATGGTTTGGCACTTCCTGCAAAAGTCTGATAGGCCAATTTAGTGAGGTTGCTTTGGAAACCAAACAATCTTTGGACGTGCAATCTGATCACCTGCACATCTTCTTCAACTGAAACATGTCTTGAGTTAGGGGAAAATTGGAAGACACCCATTGGCTCAATTTCAGCTACTGTGAATCCTGATCTGAAATAGAAAACTTAACAGTTGAATTAAGAAACACAAGTCACCCATTAAAAATGATGGGGTCTGATACTCTGTTGTCTTGCATTTTACATAGTCATTTATGGATGCAAGAAGTTGGATGTAAAATGTTACCATACCAAAAAAAGTTCCCCGCTCACAATAGTTTGGTGTGTGGAGGGGGAAGGGAGGAGTTGTGACAATGTGACAGAGGAGGTAAAAAGGTTCCCCTTCACAGGGAATGTCCTTGCATAGGTTCTTGCACAGATCAGGCCAGAGAACTTCAAGCCTTTCAGCCTGGGCTGCAGGCAGAGGCAAGAAGAAACAATAATCATTATGGCCTGCATGCTATCTTCCACTTCCACTTCCAGGAACAGAGAAGGTGCAAAAGAAGGTGGAGAGCATGGAAATTGGGAGTTCCAGCACCACAGACTTCTCTGTTACTTTAAACTTTGCAGAAACTATTCCACAGATGCTGGGGAGGCAGTGGGGCAATGGGAGAAAAGTCAGGATTAGGCGAACAGACATTCTCTGCATTAATGTCTCCTCTCAATACCACGGGGATGCAGGGTGTGATGAGCCAGGAGTTGGGGCAGAAGAAAGAAAGTAAATGAATAAAGATGATCTGGTTTAGAGAAGTATTATTGTGGCATCTTTATAGTTTCTTAGTGAGATGTTGCAGAGGCAGCCTTGTACTAATGTAATGAATAAATAGGAAGAACAATACAGACAAGTTATTGGATAAATATAGGAACACCTTGAAAGGAGCTCAATTATTTAGTCAAATACCTTATAATTACTACTAATTAAAACAGTTATTTTAATTAACACTTTTTGTCCTTTATTAATATTCCAATTACTTTATTCTCTTTCTTTCTTGGCTCTATTCACTGATAGCTAATGATGGTGCTGTAGGCAGGGTATGGAGAGGTCAAGAATAGCACCAGGTATGGAGCAAGATATTGGTCCCACTCTGCAGAGTCCAGCTGACTAGTCTGAGAGAGGCATATGTGTATGACTGCACTCCTCTCCCAGCATGTAAGGCCTCTCCCCAGGCATGAGCGTCTGGGCACCACCTACCCACCCTCTGAGTTACTGTCTTGAATGCATCAGAACTGACTTTCCTGGTATATTGGGGATGTAGACAGATCTCCCCGCAGGGGACTGAGGAAGCATTCTCTCTCAGTGTCCATCATGGGGTAGGGCAGTTGTCAGTGGGCCTGCTCACGGGGTAAACCTGAGCACAGGAGTCAGGAAGGCTTCCGGTGATATTGTTATTTCTTGGGCAGGGACAGGTATCGCAAATCTAGAGTAGATTATTGTACACATCTTCTTTACCCTCATTCCTCAAACGAGAAGGGGTGCTGGTCGGCGATTCCAGCAGCTGGCTGGATCCAATGGATGATGTAACAAGGTCAAGCAGAAGGTACTCATGCACTCATGAGCATTCACGCAGTCATGTACTTCCACACTGGATCACTGTTTTCCCTGGTAGGGTTTGGGGGTACTGTTCATCTCAGTGTTGTGTCAATTAAATAAAAGTTGCAGCCTGATGGCTTAAACCTATCTTTTGTGTGTGTGTTGTGTCTTTATTCACTGCATACCCAGGACAAAGAGTAGGCGTTTGCCTATCTTTCCCTCCTCTGTACTAGCCTCCTTTTCGGATCTTATAGGCCTGAGCCTGAAAGAAATTATTGCTAGTAATCAAGCGGCACTTTACATCCTCACTGAGAGTCTTGCCATAACTTTCACTCACTTTGAATGTCAAAATGGGGTGTCTTGCAGTATCCTTCAAGCTAGTGGCTCCTATGGGACAGAGTCCTACAAATCAATGCACTGAAACTCACAGCAGCCATTGATTCTGCAACCTCAACCTTAGTAGTTCTAATGGAGTCTAGTTTAACTCAGCAATTTTAATCCTTTTCAGAATTGGTTCTTTTTGGGGATACCACAATTTTATTTAAGGTAAGTGAATTCAGAGTAGGTGAAATTTGCTGCATTTTTTTCCTCCTCTTACCTACCAAAAAAGGTAGTAGCAATGCAACCTTCCCCCACACTGCACCGAAAAAAATTCAAGTGTCGTCTAACACCTCTTTGGGTGATGAGATGACTCATTCTCTATACAAATTCAGTTTTTGACCTTTTGCAAAAATTGACTGGGTGCCAGTTAAGAAAACACTGCCAATGATTAGACAGACCCACTAATGCTAGCATGGTGTTTTTTGCTCATGTTTCAGTGCTTCACAGTATGGAGAAAGACATCCTTTGCACAGAGGGAAAGCTCTGTGGTGATAATTGGTGCCCCCTAGGATATCAAGATGTATTAATGCATTTCTCTATATAGTGGCCTTTACAGAGGCAAATTATAGATTCCACTTCTCCAGTTTCTCAGAAAATCTTGGATCCTCTATTCCTGTAACTGCCTCCACAAACATATATACACATATCCCAGTTCTAGGCAAATCACCCATTCCCCTGTTACTCACTACACCAATGGCTCTCAAACTTTTATACTGGCAATCCCTTTCACATAGCTAGCCTCTGAGTACAATCCCCTCCCCGCTTATAAATTAAAAACATTTAAATATATTTAACACCATTATAAATGCCGGAGGCAAAGTGGGATTTGGGGTGGAGGTTGACAACTCGTGACCCCCCATGTAATAACCTCACAACCCCCTGAGGGGTCCAGCCCCCAGTTTGAGAACCCCTGCCTTACACACTACTGCCAAGGAACTGAACTGGCTTTGCAAGAGGTTCCAGATCTGATCAGAGCAGCCCTACCAATTGGTTCCATTTGGTCTGCAGCCATGGGTTCACCAGCAAAGTTACCAAATCTTTATGTTGCTGATTTTTCCTTTTCCTAACTCAATTGGATTTTGCACAGTTTAAATGTCTGTAATCAGATCAGAATTTTTACTGCATATATCCATTTGTTGGGGTCCAGGCAATTAACCAAGGGTCTAAGTAACATCCTTACCTCAACTGAGCCCCACCAGATACATTGCTGTACACTGATGTTAGATGGATAGCAAATGCCTCAGGTCTTCTTAAGCTTGGAATAACATGAAATGAAATTACTTTGTTTTTTTCACCATAAGAAAATGTAACATTACCTGGAGAAAGAGAGAGAAGCAACAATTCACAAATTGTTAAGCAGGAATCCTCTTTTTACTTTTGAGCATAGAGAAATAAGAGTTATCATCAGACTCCTGCTCTGTCTAGGGAAGTGGAAATCTGCATGACAAAGTGCAGCACCTTTTCTCTACAAAGCAGTTCTTCAGAAGTATAACAAGGTGCATATTGCACTAAGGAGTACATTATCTACGAAATGGAAGGTTGTCCTTTTTCAAAAAAGAAACCTTACTACTCACAGATAAAAATCAGACCATATACTTTCATTCTAAGAATGATGTCCTATTAAAAACAGAGCATGAAATGTACAAAAATATTAGAGTAACAACTAAAGTGGAGTTAGTCAGACACAGACATTTTGTAGCTCTGAGTATACTGTAACAAGAAAGTGCTCACCAAATCCAGGTGTAATATTGCCTGGTTGAACAAACTCTGGAATTAAATCAAGTGGGTATCCAGAAGTCCAGCTAACTGTTAGAGGGCCGTATACACCTTTTCTGGTTATCACAGCTTCGCCTGTCCCTTCTATAATGTTTGTAAGTTGTAAAATAAGAGACTCAAAGCCAACCTACAGAAACATATAATACATCTTTGTTAGAACAATATGGGAATATCTAGTACTGCATGTATATACTGTAATATATTATATATATATTATAGTAGCCATATATCTACTACACATGCATTTACCAAAGATTCTAAATTCCAGATTTCTGAGACTCACTCATAGTTTTGGAACTAGGTAATCAATGTGACTTAGATTTCTGTGTTAAAAGATGCCAGTGCATAGCACATGGTATCTGTTCTTCATAACGGGCGTGGGGCAGAAGGCTTCTTAACTCTCATGGAGAGGAGCTATTATGAGGCGTGTATGCATACATACACAGAAAATAAATGATCACCTGAGCATATGATGAAAAGAAAATCAATGCCAAATGACATTGCTCAGCAGATAAATACTTGTTCCAGCTATTTGCTTTGTTCTTCAGCTGAAGTTGTGGCTAAATGGGTTATTCTGACAGTCTGGAAGTGATAATATAAGTGGCATCCATGGGGTAGTAAACAATGGTAAAGGAAAGAACCATGTGAATAAAGTTAAATTATGAACTGAAGGAAGCAAGAGAGAAAAGGGGTTCAAGATAAGAGATCTAAAAGCATTTAATATTAACATGAATAGAATTTAAGAGGTAAGACAGTGAGATGCTATTGTCTGTTTCCAGTATACTAAAAAAGGTAATTCAGGTAGACAGTACTTTATTATGGACCGATTCTGGCATTGTTTACTCCCATGTAATCCCACTGAAGTAAGTGAAAGCAGAATTTGGCTCTATATAACTAACATAATACAAGAGGGTCAAGCTTTACATTTGCAATGTTAAAGAATGAAAGGAAATCTACCTTTTTTGGTATATGCTGCTTTAAGACTTACTACTTAACCTAAAGAGAGAATATAATCTGGACTCGACATTTTTTCTTAAAATTCTTAATACTTCAGATTTATGAAGACACAGGCATAGACTAACTGCACACACACATATTATGGTTCACCTGCTGTTTTCTAATTTCATATAGAGTGTCAAAAGTTAATACATTTAGAAACTGTGTCTCTTGAATTTCTGAGGCAGTACAAAATGTTTATCAGATCCTTGATGTGTACTGTAGATGTAACAAGTGGGGACAGCTGTCAACCATTAAGCTGACTTTGAACAAATGTTAGCATCACCTAAGTACCCAGGCCTCTAGTAACAGAAGTATTAGGATCTGCCCTCTAGTGGTAATCTTGTTTCACTGCAGCCAGTCTAGTTACCTGAGAATTGGCAGCTTCCTCTGGAACAGACAAAGTAGCTGATTTTGCACTTCCTAATATTATTTTAGGCACGTAATTGGCACTTCCATGGATCAGGCTTGCATTGGTCAGTTCCAGAGTGAAATTCAAGCCCAGTAAGAGAAACACCTTTAAAGATACAATTTAAATTTTAAAAGCTGGTAATTTTTTTCAACTGAAAACAACAACAATATCAACTGAGTTAAGGAGTTAAGTAACAAACTGTCTGCAGTTCCTTTAATGGCACTGAGAATCATTAAAATGGCAAGAAGTTTAACAAAGATCTTCCTCAAAATCATTACACAAAAGTCAATACTATGAAGGAGCCCCAGCGGTTTTATACAATGTAAGCTCTTTGTGGTAAGGATTGTCACTTATTATAGGTTCACAGTATCTAGCACAATGGATCTCAGTAACAGAATGGGAAATGTAGAGAATAGAGTAGGTGAGGTTAGTGCATCTGCAGCTATGCAAGTCAACCCACAGATAGGGGCACACAGCAGCTATGGGGTAACTGCAGGTCTTGATGATTCAGTCTTCCAGAACTAAGCAGCCTTCTCCAGTAAATAGCCCACTCCCAAAAGCATACTTGGGAGAGGATTTGGGCCTATACAACAGAATATAAAACTGAAAACGTGAATGATACACATAAAGCGATATAAGCAGAAGCTCAGGGATACACCCAGCCTTGGTTTTATATTCTATTCTTATACTGAAAACCACATTTTCTTTGAACACAACTGTACATAAATAATACAAAATTCAGAGTATTAAAATTCTCTCTCTCACTCTCTCTCCCTCCAACAGACACTGTTTATCACCATTTAATGTCTTATTCAGTGACATCTGTACATATGATGTAGACATAAATTTAAGTAACAAAACACCAGAGAGGTCTATCCAGCTAAAGGACACTACAGACCTGGCTGCTTATTGGCACTCTCTTCACACCAAAGCTGGCACCATCTTTTACCAGCAGACATCCCACTGTATTCTCAGGAGTGATTAGCGGTTCTCGATGACGAGGTGAGATTCGGTACTCAACACTCACATCTCCTAATGTCCCAGCATGTCGAGTTATATTCATCTGAATGTGTCGGCTTAAGTCTCTCTCTACCAATACTGACTGCCTATCAGAGTACAAGGCAAACACTCCATGGGGCTCATCGTTTGCTAACACAGTGAATCTCAAAACTCTCTTGTCCTGATCCAAATCTGCTCCTCCTTCCACTGAAAGCAGCTCTACCACATAATTCTCATCTACTTCCGGAACATCATCTGGTAACAGATAGATAATGATCTCTGCTGTACTCTGATTTTCAGCAATGGAGACAGTACCCCTTGTTGCAAGGAAGTCACCTGTGGTATCAGAATCACTACTCAGTTTCCAGTGAACCTGAAATAAGTGAAAAAACATTGTTGACTAACTTGGAACTCTTATGCACTCAGGTACGCAGAGCATAAGATACAACATTTAACAAGAAAATAGTAATTATTTTATGTAAATATAAAAAATAAATAGGTATAGTAACCTAAAACAGGACCACAATCACCTTCCCTTCTCCCTCTGCTTACCCTCAATGACCTGAATATGGTGGTGATTGTTTCTAAATATCTTTGTAGGTTCACTTTACAGAATTTCCAGGCCTAACTCCACAGTTTGTTTTTATTGGTCAAAACTCCCCTGCTGTTCTCTCTCTCTCAAGAGTCCCCCCGAAATTTTTCTCTTAAGAATGACAAAGTACTTAAAAGTACAAAACATGGTACCTTGAGCACTGCAGACATACAGCATACCAAGTGCACTCCAGGTACATACGAAATGGTCCAAATGTTCTTTACCGTATAGTGCACAATTTTTGTTTTGTTTTTTAAAAATCTTTCCCCTCTGTATAGCACTCCAGCCAAATGAGAACAATAGGAAAATCCTTATCTCTCCACCAACATCAGGTAGCTTTTTAAAAGTAATTTCCACAGATAGTGTCCATTATATAAGATAATGGATACTTTTTAATATGAATACCAAAAACTGATTGCACCAGAAAGGGAGTCCATGATATTATGGTACAAATAGCTTGCTGAATTCTGAAGAACTTCAGGAAGCAATCCCCAACTGATTTAATAACCAGTATTGATCACTCTTCAAAACACAAGGGCCCAATTCCCCTCTGTTGTACGGCATGCAGTTGTCTGAGAGGATTGGGTGTATGTTGCTCCCTTTCTAAGAAGGTATCATTTTATTCAAAAATGCATTCTACACCATTCTCCTATCATAAGCCTAGGGAAAGAGAGAGGGGGAGGAGAGTGTCAAAAAATGAGCATGGGTTGCCACATTTTGTCCAATCAATATAGAAATTTGACATGACTTTCCAAAACATAAAATATTAGGGCCAAATCCCTTTTTCAATTATGCCAACTCCAAAGGAAAATACATAAACACTGTAAGCAATCAAAAGACTTTAAGACAACTCTAAATTGGACCTGCTCTCCTATGTGCATTCTAATGGATGAAGACTTCAGATTACATTGTTTTTAAGTAATCCCAAAATGAGAGTAAGAATACCATTATGTTCCCCAGAGTGCCTTGGACTCGTTTGATGAAAAGTGTAATATTCTCTGGCCCTTCCAAGACTGATGGCTCCTCATAGTTCTTACTAGATAATGATTCAGGAGCAAACTGCACAATTCCATTGGGATCACCAAATTTCTGTATCTAGAAAGCAGCAAATAAAATATGGGTCAAGAATATATAATGAACTATCTTATTTATAGACCACTGGGGAACTCGATGATGGATTCAACAACTCACAAATCCATTAACCATCCTCCATCCTGATTTCCCCCCCTCCCCCCAACAAGTTAGAGTACAGTAGCAGCTGAAATGGAGATTGTGTGAAAAAAAATAAAATAAATAGCAGATAGGACCACCATGGGACCAGAGTAAAATGGTCTAGCGTCAAGAACAGAACACACAGGCAGCTACACTAAATCTACATAAGACCAGTTGTTCAATGGAAAAATCCTATGAGTGTCACAAAGAAGGATTAGTGTATTACAGTGGATTATAAATTGAATACAAGTCAGTAATATGATGCTGTCAGGAAACAGGCAAAGCTCTTGGTTTGCAATAATGGGAGTATGTGTAAACAAAGTCAGGTAATTTACTCTGCTCTGCTCAGCACTGTTTAAAGCAGCACTGGTCAAGCCTCACTCAGCTTCAAACAATATTTTTTAAAAAATGACATAAATGATTTGGACAGACTGCAGAGAGCAAAGGAAATGATAAAAAGTTTGGAAAATAAATCCTGTGAAGAGAAGTTAAGGGATCTGAGTGAGTTCTCTTTTGTTGTGCTACAGCATCAGAAAGAAGATGGGAATCTATTATCCTCTTTAGTCGAGAAGGACAGAACAAGCAGCTTACTGGACTTGCAGTGCAGCAGGCAATATTTAGATTAACTATTGTTGGACTGTATGGCATTTGTAGTGGGATACAGAACACTTCAACTCTAGGTTTCTGATTCTCACCTTTTAGTGTGGTAACTGAAGTGAACTGGTTTAATTGATTCAACCCAGCCCCTAGTGAATAGGAGCCACAACACATACCAGAATCATAATGGACACTAACTAACTGTCACCCGAGTTTTCAATCTCAGCAGAGGTATCAGTGATTTAATGGTTTTGGAGACTGAACTCCCCCTTCCTACTGGTATAGGTGGCCTTTCCAGATCAGAGAGGAGGCACACTGGTGGACAGAACTAGACAAATACTAGAGCTAATTATTTGCTGAATAACAACTGGATGAATAATATGCATTGTATGCAAACACAAACACAATATTTAAACAGTTCTATTGACGGGACAGTGTGGAGAAGCTACTTCGAACAATGCTTGTGCTATTCCTTTTCAGTGAATAAGCAGAGAATTTCAGTCTCTGAATACCAACATCACATTTTAAGTCCCATCTCTCTGTGTCCCTCCCACTTCCCCACATAATCAAATATTGCAGGGGAGGGGGAAATTATTACTATATTGGTCATTAGGCCCCAGATTTTAAAGGTATTTAAGCATCTGAAGATGCACGTAGGTGCCTAGAGGAATTTTCTAAAGTGCCTAGGTGCATAACAACCATCGAGTTCAGCTATGACGAAGATGAGAGTAGGACAAGAAATGGAATAAAATAGGTTAAGCACTGGCACACGCTACCATTATGTTTTTAAAGATTCAAATTAAAAGTCCTTTTTCTCAGTCCTTGATATATTTCAATTACCTTTTTGATTTTATCATTATAAGGCCCCTTGAGATGTTTGGGGGATAAGGAGCCCACAACAATTGTACTGAATTATATATTCTTTTGGATTTGGGAAAAATTACTTACTGGGATTTCTGTTTATCACAGACTTCTCTTTGTACATCCTGCTGCCCACCAGCAATTACAGACAGCATTAGGACTCCACCTACCAGAAGCAAGGAGGCAAGAGAACTGACAATAAAGGCTAATATATAAGCACTAATCCATCAGCTATCTTTCCAATCGGAGACTTCCAAAGCAAAGTAATAGATACTAAAATCAGAGGGGAAAAAAACTCCAAGTGATACACTTTGGAGAAAAGGGGGAATCAATGTAGGAAGAAAGGACTATGATAAACAGAATAATCAGTGACTACTTTTCCCTTATCATATGTCCCTCTTTCATCCTACTGAACAACAGAATCAGGGACAGTGTATGTCACTTAAAGGGATGCTTGGTGCCCCTCGTGACCAACAAATCTCAGCCAACAGGGACAGATCCAATTAATAATGCCAGATGACAATGTCAGGAGATGACCTAACAAAACCCAGAGTTAAATGCTTCTGAATTCTGAGCCTGTGAAGTTGCCATACTTCAGATAGAATGGCCTGATGATATGCTAATGGACTACAATACCTGATTGACTGAGCCACTGTGGTTACAGTGGCATTCTGTCCTTTGTAGCAACCTTTAAAAAAGACTTAATTCTTCTGAAACTGGAAGTACAAGATAGATAAAACTTCAGAGCTTACTTGTCCCTAGGAAGAGAAGCTTCCTCTCCTGCAATGCAGAGATCAGGACACAGTGTAACTAAAACAATACATTCAGTGACATGAGTCTCCAGAATAAGCTTGCGGAGATTCAAAGAACTGTCCTATTTTGAAAAATAATGGCTAATAAGGAGAAACACAGTAGCAGGCACAGATCTTTAACTCAGTATGAGCAGGAATGAAGGTGGCATAGATCTTTAACTTTGTGTGAGCAGGGGTTGGGAAGCACACATAGAGGATGTGCATGTGTCTTAGGTAGACATTCAACGCAATCCCATAAAGATGAGGGTAGGACTATATTACGAGAGTAATTATCTACAGGTCCTGTTGAATGTTGTGCCATGGGAAACACAAGGAAGGGCGTAAACTTTCACGGCACTTCAGACTGGTGGGTTGAAGTTACTGTAAAACTGACAACAAACAAGGTCTTCCGGAGGTAGAGAAGACCATGTCATCCATATTATTTGTCCACATTCCAAGGCAAAGTTGCAAAAGGAATTCACTGTGGATTAACTTGCAAATGAATCTTCTAATTCCCAGACAGGTTCCCTGAACTAGTTAGAGATCCAATAATAAAGTGTCTGTCCTACTGATCAGCATATTTTTAGAAATTCCTACCTGAAGTCCAGAACACCTCTGCAGATATTTGGCTTTCCATAGAAAACCTGGAGTAGGAAACAGGGACCAAGAGCCTATCAAGTCTATCCTAACTTGGTTGATGGGACCAAAGTGGGAAGCAAGAGAAAATTTTTGAGAGACATTTAGAGATTGAACCCTTGCTCCAAATGCAGGCTCTACTTTTGACAAAGGCAGAATCTCCCATAAAGAGTTGAAGTCAATTCCAGTCCTTGGATCTTCCCCTTATATCATTTCATTCTAGAGGTAAGACTTGGACTAAGAGGTGCAGAGGGGCATGTGCAAGGCGGAGGAATGGGAGGCGGTAGTAGTACATGGGAGTAGCTACCCCAGGATCTGAAACTCCTTTGTTGTAGCTTTGCACTTTTTGATGCCACATATTCAGTTTGTCATGTCCACCACTCTCCCCCCACAGACTGCCTGAGGGCCTTTCTTAGGGATAAGATTGCTGTCAGGCAAGATTCACCAGTCGAAAAAACAGAAAGCACTGCAGAGTGATGGAACAGAGGCTGAGGAACAAAACTTGGTCCCGGAGGAGGGGGAGGGGGAACGTAATTTTGTGAAAAACCTCAAGCTCTGAGAAGGTTGTTTGTGAGAAGGATGTATTTCCCTGCTGGCTGTTCATAGCATTCTCCCCTCTTCTGCCAGAATCGCTTTAAGCTGTGAAGTCTCTGCAGCAAGGAGCAACATGCCTCTCCTTTCTTCTCCCCCCATTACCCATACTTTTTATTCTTCTGTAGCTGGATTTCTTCTTGCTTTCCTTTTATATACAGAAGCCGAAAGATAAAAGAGGAGGTTAGAGAAAACACAGAATGCAAGCTAAGAACTTGGGCATGAAAGCTAAGACAACCGGAAGGGAATAGGGCCAGGTTGGTGCTGAGATGCTAGCCTTGATTCATGGATCCTTTACCTCCTTGCTTCTGTAACACTGTTGCTGGGCAGGACATGAGAAGAGGGAGTTGAATGATAAACTAGGCAATCTGTTGGATGAAATTAAAAAACTCTTCAGAAACAATCCTCAAGGGGAAAAAATGAACAACAACTTACTATTAGGGTAATGTTGGTAGACTTGGGGTCTACTTCTGTTTCACCTTTCACAAGGCTCAGCCTAATAATGAAGAGCTCCTGAACTTCAACTTCTCCATGAGGGTAGATTTTCAGACTAATAGTTCTCAGACCTCCTTCTCCTTCTCTAAAATAGAATGATCCATTCACAGGGTCACCAATGTCACTGTTCAGGGGGGATAACACCTCTTCTGAATTGGGTCCTAAAATGTCCCAATTAACCTGTGGAAAGTATTAGTTTCAAATGTAGAGCTGCATCAATATAATACCAGCCTCACAAGGGAGAAAGTATAATTGGACTACACTGATACTATCATAAGAATTTATCTATCTGGTATGTGATTATACAGTCCTACTATACTGTTAAGGGAATGAATGGCACATAACATAACTGTAACATTGGACTCTTCTCTCTAATCATAATATTTTCTAAAAATTCACCTAAAGACAGAAAGAAGAGAAACAGTGAAGGGTCATTCTGAATATTACTTTAAAAACAAAACTTCAACATTATGGATGTTAATAAATAGGAAAGAATGGAACCTCTATTTTAAGGAGCAGGCACAGGAAAAAAATATGTACATTTTAGTATGCATTTTTAACTTTTATTACAATAGAACCCAAAAGCTCTAATCAAGATTAGAACTCTGCCCTGCCACACTTGGTACTAACACATCAGATAACAAAGCCTTTGCCCCAAAAAGCTTGTATTCAAAGCCCTCAAAATTCTGCAAAGACTCATGTACACACTTAATTTTACACTGCAAATAATAAAGCACAGGATTTGGGGGCTAATTTAAAGCAAGACACAGGAAAAGAACACAATAAAAATTAGGAGAGAAAAAGAAAGGAAGACAAGAGTAATATTATTTAGTTATCATAGATAGCGCCAAATCAGTTAGAAGTGGAGTTTTGTGACTTTTTTGGGTGGGGAATGTTTCTTTGGATTTTAATTATGTAAATATAAATAAGTAAATAAAATAGCTCATCCCTGGCAAACATTATGGTACAATTGGGCCATGAGGTGGGATTTGAAGGAAGAGAGTGCAGTGGCTTAACAGACTAGTCGTCGGAAAACATTCCATGTGTAATAGGCAATATAGAAAAAACTGATGTATTTAAGTTAAAATCATATCTGATCATTTGCTGTGATTAAATCAAGTTTTATTAAGATAATGTCTAAATGATGGGATCTGAAATATTTAGAAGACATACATTCACCATTAGAGTAAGTTATTGTTATAAACATGTATGCTGAAGTAGACAGGGCCTGATCATTCTGTTACACCAATTTAAATGAATGTAACTGAATAAAATGGAATTACACCAGTGTGAAACTGGTACGAAAGAAGAATCAGACACTAGCTATGTATAGTTCCAGAGAGAAGTCAACATTAAACTGTTATTCTGCCTCTCTAGAAATGGCACGGAAAAACAGTCTTGAAGTTATGGCATAGGACTGGGAATCAGAAGACATGGAGCCACTTACAGGCCACTGCAGCTGCAAGGGGCTGGAGAGAATTCTCTGAACAGGAGCAGCAGGACTGATGTAAGTGGAAAAATGCTGCCTCCCTTCACAAGCCCTGATAATTGACAGCAGGAGGGGAAGTGCTTGGAGTTCTGAATGTTGAAGAGGATTCTGGGCTATTGCGCAGTATGTAGGAAGCCCTGGGTAGGTGGCTGTAAGTTTGGGGCTAGATTCTCTTCTACGTTTTATTCTCAGCTCTTTAACACATTTCCTGTGTGACCTGGGACAAGTCACTTCATTTCTTGACATCTCAATTTTCTGGTCTTCAAGCAGAGGATAAAGAGAGATAACATCTACTTTACAGTAGTTTTAGTGGGGTCTAAATTCATTCATGTGCATAAAGCACTTTAAGATCCTCAAATGTAAAGTCCTATGGAAATGCAAAGTAGTAATACATTATTGCTATTATATTTTCAACCTATAAATTTAATAAGTTACACACCTTCCTTCTCTCAACATGATTTGATAGAGTGAAATTGTATCTTATTTTTATTGAAAACTACACAAAATGCTTTGAAAGAAAGGCCTACCTGAGTTTCTCCTATCAATCCTCCAGTTCTTTCCAGCACCAAGGACAGTGTCAGCGATGAACTGGGGTTTGGAAGAATAATTTGGCTTTGGTTGAGGAATCGTACAAGTCCATTAGGGGAGTCACTCTTAGCAATAGTGATTTGGCTCACTAGGTGGAGCCCAAGGACTGCTCCTCCAGTGGCTCCTATCAGCTGGATTTCAAACTGTTCTGCAAACTCCCTGGGTCAAAGAGATCAGAGTCTTTTAAACACTAAAAAACATGGAGTAAAACTAAAAGCTGAAAATCTAGTAAGTTGCCTTGTTGGTTGCATATATGTAAATGTACACGAAGCAATGAATGTATTGGTGATTATTCCTTTTCTCTACATAAAACTGAGATCCGAAATAAAGGTAATGTAGTGATGTGGTGGCAGCAGCATAGGGCTCTCCTAGCTTCCTGTACACTGGAAGCTTCCTGTACACAGAACATTGGTGTGTTCTCGTCAAATCAAAGTATAAGCACGTAGCATATAATGGGCTAAGACTGAATTTCTAAACAATTATAGGTTAATACATGAATAACTAAACAAAGATCCAATACCATTACCTTTCATCATCATCTGTAATAGAGACACTGATAAAACTCCGGTTCTGGCCATGATGAAAGATGACTGAGTTATTATTGACACTGTAGTCAATACTGTAAGGAAGTGCAGAAATACTTCGAGAGAGAAAATCAGCTGTCACATAGCCATGAGTTCCACGCTTTCTCACTACAGGAATCAAGATCATTCCAACATCTTCTTCCACTGCAAGAGTAATTCAAAATGAACTACTGAACAATAAGAGTGCATTTTTCAGAGTAGCTTCATAAACAGTACATGTAAATGACCACTTAGACACCCAAAATAGGTGATTATACACATATGTGCCCATTGTACTCAGGAGGGCATAAATTGCTTGGGCACTTGAGCCAGCTGCTTCTGAAAACTGGCCACAGAGTGACTAACAACATTATAATATACGTAAATGGATTATCACTTGTTTCCCATAACAGAATTATGTACACTTTCTTTAATCAGATAGACAGAGAAGCTTTGAACAACATCCAGGTGTCTTATGTTTCTAGGTTATCTGTTTTTTTCCTCTTAAGTTTTGACACGGATCAAAAACCATGTACATTATTTTAAACTTTAATAACTAAATCAACAACAAAGAATACATTGCTACACTCATTTTGATTTGCCAGTTTACAGTTCCCTCAATAGAGGATTTGTAGATTACTCTGTAATGTACAGTATGGTAATTATAGCAACTATTTATGATCTTCAGAGGATATGTAATAGCAAATGCATGCCCAATTAATATGGTGAATGAACAAGATTCAAGTTCTTAAGACACATCTTAAACGATACAAGGCTTTACCAATTAATAACATCTTGGACTGATCTGCACCAATAAGCAGGCGGCTAGCCAGTGGAATGCACAAAAAACTCAGCTGTAATATACTTTAGACCACTTGATCAACTAAGTAGGAAGGCTGCCACATTTCAAACTAGTTGAAGCAGTCTTAAGTAAAGTTTCATATTGCAGTAATCCAATGTGGTGGTGGCAGCAAAGGTGTGGATATTTTCAGAGATTTTACTTATTACTGAAGATATTAAAGGCCAGATTCATCTCTGGTGTTCCTCTACTGATTTCTCTGGAGCCATAGCTAGGATTCATTTACCTCAGTATGTCATACAAAAGTACTCTATAACGAGATACAAACATTTGATTGTAATACACAAGAAGATAAATAATAACCATAATGGTAATACTTTGCTCTTCTATAATACTTTCTGTCTCAGGATCTCAAATGTTTTATAATTGCCATTGACATAAGCCTCACAACACCTGTTTTAAGTAGTGTGGCAAATTGCCGGTCCTGTTCTGCTGGGTCTCGCGCTTTCTCTTCTCTGGGGTAGGTTCAGGGCGCTATTGCTTGCCTCTGAACCAGTTCTTAATCACTCCCCCTAGTGTTCCTTGGAGGAAGGGGAGTGGGAGGGAGGGACCTGCCGCCCTCTACTCCAGGTCCACACGGGCCCTGGGGTTGTGGTGACCCACTTGACTAGTGGTTTCTTCCCCTGGGTTACTTCCCTCTCATACCCGTCGCTGTGAAGGGTTTTCTCACCTCTCTTCTATACAAGCCTGGTGCCCTTACCTGGGTTTCTGTTGGCCTTCCCAAATGCCCGCAGCACTCCTCACAAACCTTCTATTTCTCTCTGGCACTCTTCTCTTCTGCATCTGCGCAGCTCCAATCCAACTTTCTCTCACTACCACACCCTGTCTGACTGAGCAGGTGAGTTTATATCCATGAATGGCAGGTAGGTGCTCTAACTGGAGTCAGGTGCTCTAAGTGAACTCAGGTGCTCTAACTGGAGTCAGGTGCTCTACTTGGCCCGCTGTTCTAGTTATCTAAGAACCTCTCCTTTGCGCAGGAATCCCTGCTAACACTCTTCTGCTGCCTCTGGCCTCGCTGTTCACTTCCCACCCTCCCGACACCAAGGGTTGGCTCTCGGATGAGACGGCGAGTGTTGGGTGGAGGCATCAGCGTTGCGCGTGTTGGCATCCAGCCCTATGCTGGAACCCGAATGGCAAGGTGCAAAGAGAGGAACCCCGCGTCTCTGGCGTTTTCTTCCTTGTTCGTATGATCCCATTGAGGCGGGCGTGGCGTCACAGGTCAACGCGCCGCCCAGGGTATGTAGGGGATCTCCATTAGCCATTTTATCCGACATTCTCTTTTCCAACGTATTTTGTTCCTGGGGAGACTTCGGCTGAGTACGCTTGGGTGCCTCTCCCCTACTTGGGCAGGACGCGTCACGGAGCACCTCCGAGGCGTTCCGTTGCAGTTGATGGTCCTTCTCGAGTCTGGGGGCATTGTACCGGATAGCAGCTAGGGCTGTCCGGGCATCTGCACATGCTGGCTTCGCCCGCTCTGTCCTCACTGATCTCGGGGCCCCGCTTTTCAGATCGTCAATTTGGCCCCGCTCCTTGTGGCAATGAGGTGATCTCCGATAGTAATCCAACTATCCAAAATGCCTCTACGCCGTGTCTCTTTGCGCGCTGGCTCAAGGCATTCTCTTGTACTTGCTCGTCACTTGTTCCATGGGGGCTTCCCACCTCCTCCCTACAGCACTCGAGTATTTTGGCCTCAGCTTCATCTATCACGCATTTCGAGGATTAGCGGTGAGACAGCTTTCGAAAGGTCTTCAGCACCGTTCCCTTTGTCCAGGTCGTGTCTCCGCTATCAGGGCTTGTATACTATGTCGTCTAGCTAGGCGGCGGCATATGTTGGCATGGGGTGTAATAACTATCCACGTCTTTTGAATGTGGCAGGGCCCCATGGAGTCGAAGGCGGACAGTGTCTGGAAAGGCATGGGTGTGAGAAAAGGTCTTTTCCTTGGCATCCTTGGCCAGGGGCTATTTGCCTTCCTTTGGTGGTCAGATCTAGGTGTTAGGTATTTGGCTTCTATGATCCACAGCTCGCAATGCGTGGTATGGGTAGGCTCGAAAGTGGGATACGCTCTATTTTAATTTGGGTCGTTTTACAAACCTCAGGGTTTCTCCGGCTGGGGAACTGGCCACAGCTGTTCTAGTTAAGCTAAAGCAAACCTTCCTCCCTTGGCAGGGAATAAGGCCCCCTGCTAACACTCTTATGCTGCCCTCTGGCCATGCTGTATCACAGTAGGTATTGCAAAATACACCAGCCCAGGTACAAGATCTACTTGCCTTTCCTTTTCTATGATAACTGATAATGAAAAAATATACTATTCCTTTCTCCTTAAAAACCCACTTCCCCCATGCAGGTGAGTGAATAGACTTTTGTAAATCTGTATTCGTCCTCATTTACAAAGGCTGAAAGCAAGAAATGAAGTTAAATCACTTACCCAAGAACATATATGAAGTTTGTGGCAAAACCAAGAATAGAGCCCAGAAGCCTTGACTACCAATCCTGTGCTGTAGTCGCAAGCCTATCCTTTAAACTGCAGTATAAATTTAAACATTAACCTACCTTGCAGAGTGATATACCATGGATCAAACTCAATGATGCCCTCTGCATTGTCATTTTTCATTATAATGATGTGAACTGTGGAGATGTTTCCTATCCCAGGGGGTTGGTCCACTTGCAGTCCATTTTCTCTAACAGCAAAATCAAATCCACTTGCAAGAGCATGAGAAGAAAATAAAGATACATTAGCTGTATAAAAGGAAATGGGCTCAGGATGCCTGTCTGACACTTTGTAGACTCCACAAGTACTTTAGTTCTTTTACAGTTATTGTCACAGCCTTCCCAGCCACACCTTTCAAAAGCAGAACATGTGCAGAACAGGGTGGTTGTTTTTTTCTTCCCTGAAAATGAAAGTCTCTCCATTGTCATGTCTTTCCAATTCTATTTGCAACGAATTTCACAAACCCTTGGGAAATACAGAAACAGTAACATGATTGTTCTGTGAGAACAGATAGTGACAAAACTATCTATTAATGAGACTACACCCCACGAGATAAACCCTAAAGCCCTGAATCTACAAAGGCTCAAGTGTGGACTGTTGTTGCTTGTGCTGTCTCCCATTGTTGGTGCATAGCTTCTGTGAGACACTGTTGTTATAATGATCTGCACTTGTGGATCTCTTTTGGGATCAGGGCCTAAGATTAGCATGCCCAGTATGGACACCAGTAGTAGATATGATCAGCAAATTTCCTGTAAAAGAATATGATGAAAATTGTACAGTGCCAAAGTTACAGAGTACTGACGAGACAAAACTTAGTTCTATACCAAGAAATTCAGTATAGTTGGCAGGTATGCACTGAGTGACAGAGGACAAACTTAAATCAGAGGTTGGAGGGGCAAAGCTGTACGGAAAAAAATTATCAGTTACTGCAGGATTTGCAAAGAGTGATGTATTTGTGGGATTTGCCCACAGAGAAAGCATTCTTCACAGACATTTTACGTTTCCATCAGCAAACTTCTTCCCAACTAGAAGAAAGGCTCTGAGGATTGAGTCTTGGAAACTCAGAGCTAAAGAAATCATGAAATCTATTCAAAAATTAAAATGGCTCCTTCCCAGGTTCATATTTAGGGCATGGTACCAAATATACTACATTCTACTTATTTACAGGAAACAGACTAAGTTTTCAGATAGTCATGATGGCTCATTGGAATTTCAATTCAATCAGTCATTCAGCAACAATACATCCATTAGTTCATTAGAGATCTGAGTGCTTTCAAAAGATAAGGGAGGACCCAGGTGGCATAAGGGCACTCAGTGACGTTTGATGGGAGTGTGGGTTGTATTTACTTTAGTCTTCGACTTCACCATTGTATCCTTTTGTCAGCTGGGAGAGGAGTGTTGCAGGTCCAAATGTCTTAGAGTATTGTTTTGTTGTAAAAAGCTTATAATTACAAAAGAGTTAATTTAATAAGCATTAGTCTGAGGTTCTTATATAGTAACATAACATACCGAGAGTAGATTTTTAGATTGAGATGAAACAATCTTTGGTTCTTAGTTCTAGGCAGGACTGTATCTAATTTATTTATACTTTTTCAATCAGTAACAGTAAAGATATGATGGACTATTTCTGCGAAAGATTATAAAGAAATCTCTTTTTTGCCATTTTCTTAAAAATATCCCCATTTTATATTAAAGATGTTCATACTTCCCCAAGTTACAATTCTGTAGTTTTCAAACTATTTCCTCCCTTTCAGTATATTAGATTAAATTATTTCTTGCTTCTTCAGAGGTCTGCAGCATTTATCACCCATTCTATAAACTTAACCCCAATTGAATAAGCACATTTCACCTTCCAACAAGCTATTCCATTTCCCTCCCTATTTAAATCTCTACACCATTTTCTTCTGCACCTCTCTGGAACATCCAAAAAGAAATAGCTATTAAATTTCTGCCAATACCTACTGAGTCCTCACTTTAATCATCAATCAGTAATTTACTGATGTAATAAATGTTGGAAAAATGAGTGTGTCCCTCTATTTATATTTGATCCAAATCTCTATTATTACACTATTAGAAAATCAGCTACTAAATCAGAGCAGGAATCAGGGACTTTACTGCAGTGAGGTAAGATTTCATATACATAGTTCACTTTTGGGCCTGTAACTAATCTTTCCTCTGCAGCGAAATATATCTTTACCTTCCCTGGAGCTCTACTTTTGTAATTGTTACTGAAAATTCTTCAGGACCTTCAGGAAGGTCATCATCATGGATTTCAACTGAAATCCCTTTAGTAGTCTCATTTGGCTCAAACACAAGCTCCCCTGATGAGGAAGTGAAATCCATGCTCTCCTCTGCAGTTCCATTTAACATCCAATACCAGAGTTGCACTTGACCATAATACCCACTGGAACGGGCAATAGTGATGTTAACCTGATGGAGACAAAAAGCTTAGTTTTAACTTTTTGCCTTTATTTCTGTGTTATATATGCGTCTAAGAACACTACTCTACAGACATCACATCAATTAGTTTTACTAAATAAAACCACTAAATAAAATAAATACAGATTAAATACAGAAATTGAATTAATCACACAATTCAGAATATGCCAGCCTCTTCAAAAATCTCTCAAAGCCTAGAATAACAAAATAACACATTACACTGTATTATACACATGCAGAAATAAAGTCTCAGCTGTTTATTTTTAGGAAATTGTCATCCACTATTCACACAGAATAACACATTACACTGTATTATACACATGCAGAAATAAAGTCTCAGCTGTTTATTTTTAGGAAATTGTCATCCACTATTCACAGAAAACGACAGTTATCAAAAGCATTAAAAATTCACATTTCAGATTAATGCTTCCATTTTTAAGGATTTTAGTCTTTTAACTCAATACCCATTTTTCTTCTTCTGTTATCTGCAGATTTTCCTGGGAAAATGCAAACTGCCCATAGGGAAAGTCACTAGCAACCATGGTGATATTTGCTATGCTAGTAGACTCATTTATGACTCCTCCATCACTGACTCCAGATAGATGAAACTGGTAGTAACTCTTCTCTTCAGGAAGGTTATCATCTATAGCCTACAGAAAACAAACAAATAAAGCTGAAAGGATTTAAAACATTTACAATGTGAGCTCTACTATTAATTGCTAACAAAAAGAGAGTACTGGAATAACCAACGCTATAGCTCTCTCTCTCACCTGTATTAGCACACCAGCTGCAGACTGCCTATCTCGCATCATCAAGGTCCCTGATATCTCAGCAAATTCCTTCTGTAGAGGGGGCGTTATATTCCAGTACACAGTGACCTCCCCAAAAATCCCCGGGCCACGTACTAGCCTGTAAGTAAAAACACATACACACGTTGATGGGTTTCCTATACATGTTTTATGTCATCTGTACAAGAGATGGCTGGTACTCTGCCTAGGTTGTTATGAATCTGTGACTCAGCCAAGCATTATCAGCCTCACTGAAGCTTGAATTTAATATAGCAGAGTCACTGTTACAATCCTGACAATTTTATCTCTGCAAGTAGATAACGTTATTGTAGTATTTGCAATATTGCCTATACTCAGCTTCCCTGGTGTTGGGGAAAGGGATCGCTGGCTACCTTTTTAGGATAGCTCTTTGCCTGCTTTGCAGTAGCACAAAGCAGGCAGAGCCAGGGTTGAAGACTGAGTTCTCTGGGTTCTGCTGTGGCTTTTAGGAAGCTGAGATATACAATGGAAGGGGAAAAAAGAGTGGGAGCAGCCTGTAGGAATTTTGCCTTTGTAAAGGATTAAAGTCTCTGGGGTGCTGAAAGACTCCACAGAGAGTTAACTTACTTACTGCTCCTTTAAAAACCTGGAGACAGCACTTCTCCCACTACAGTCAACCTGGCAAACTGCAGGGCAGGGTAAGATTATGGTTTTATCAACATAACCTCTCTGGGACTGCCAATGCTACAGGCAGCACTAGCTTGCTCTTTGAAGGTTGCAGCAAAATACTCTTTCCTCATAAGTGTTCTAGACGGAGGAGGCAATGCCACCTGTGCCTTTCCCACCACCAGAACTCCCACAGTGTAGAGGTCATAATTTGGCATTCTGTGTTCTGGTGCTTAGTTACAAAACTCAATGAAATCATTATGCTTTGCTTCAATTCAAAACCCAGGTCACTCCGTCGCTCTAAACACCTGTAGACACAGCCAAAAACTGAGGCACAATTGTGGACTGGATTTCTTCCAGTCCCTAAGAACTCTGCAGGGGCTTTGATTGCCATACAAACTCTTCCTTTTAATGCATTTCATCACATGCATTCCTGAAAGACCCTCCTGAGCGCCAGGGGCTGATATCATTTGAAACTCACATATGTTTTGCAACTCCTTTGAAAATAAATGGCTATTGACCTGATTTTCAGAAGTGGTGAACACCAGCAGCTCTCAGACTTCTGTGGGAAATGTGGATGCTCAGCACCAATAGAACTCAGGCAATTGCCCCCCCCTTTTGTACTAAAAGGAAGTGTGTACTCATAAAATGAGCAGAGAAATCAATGATGCACCCACCTAATAAAAGCAGTTCCGTTATACTTTCCTGAGGGTTCCCCAATGAGAATATGGTTGGAAGACGGAGCTATCCCAACCACCCCAGAAGCTCCCTGATCCCCCAGAATAATGATTGTTGCCAGACCTATGAAGAGAGGCAGAAAGATTTTCTGATAATAAATGAACATTGTCAGTACATTCAAGTTAGTACACAAGATTATAGCAAGAACAGAAATATTAATGAAAATAACTTGCACATAATACTTAGCCCTTTTAAACACTTTACAAATACTTTATTAACTAATCTGTAAAACACCATGCTAGAAAAATGCTGTTTTATCTTTATTTTGCAAATGGGAAAACTGATTCAGGTAGCCTGATTCTGACCTCACCTTGCACTGGTTCTATACAGGTACACCTCCACTACCAGTGTTCCCTCTAAGCTGGGCACCTGCAGCACACAGGTGCACACATCCTCAGCGAAAGCAGGAGGGCAGCACCTGGGACTGCGGTGGAGCTGGAGAACAGCTAGACAGTATTTGGTCCTGCCATGAGGGAAGGGGACTGGACTCGATGACCTCTTGAGGTCCCTTCCAGCCCTACAATCAATGAATCTATAAACAGTGGTGGGGGCACTTCTAGAGTGGGGGGTGAGGCAGCCGGGCTCAGAAGCTGGAGGGGAACCAGGCACCAGGGAGCCCCAACTCATGTGGCGGGGGCAGTGGTGGAGGCACCTCTTCCCACAGTGCCGGGTGGGCCCCCATCCCCGCCCCACTCTGGGACTCATGGGGCCACAGCACAATACCCTGCACTCTGATTTTTGCATAATATGCTCCCCATCCTCCTCCCCTGGGCTGTGCTGTGTTGCCAGGATGGGGATGATCTTCTCTCCTGGGCCCCCTGCTCCTCACTGGGAAGGAACTGGTGAGAGCAGAGGCTTGTGAATGGCTGCGAAGCGGCCAGGAGTTCAGGAATGTAATAAAGAGACCAAGAGATAAGCGACTGAGCTGCCCAGGCTGTACTTAGTGCATCTGCAACCCCAAGTGACTAGCATCATCAACTTCTGGGTCTGCTTCAACACATTGGGCAGGTGTCTGATTGGCACACAGGAGGGAACCCAAACTGGGAAACCTGGGCTCCGAGGTACTGAGGCTGGGGAAAGAGTGGGTAACTTGTCTGGGCACAAGAGCATAGGTCTGATTTTGGGCTACTGATGCTGTCTGCACTCTGCAGAAGTGGAGGAAGGGCGCTGAAATAGCTGGGTATGGTTTCTTTTTAAGCACAATTCTAAGTGCACTGCAGCTCTGCACACCGCATTGCTCCCTCTACCCTCTTTCTTTCTTTCTTTTTTTCAGTTTCCAAAGCTCATGCAATTCCTTGGAGAGACAACCCAGTTGTTATCAAGTACTTTTAAAAAAATGTTTCTATCAATCCACTCCATCAGGAATTTGGCTGCAACGTAGTCCAAAAAAGAAATGATTAATCAACTGCTGCTTTTCCAAAAAAACAGCAGTTATTTTCTGTGTAGATTTTAGTGGCACAAGTCTGTGCTTTTTAAAAGCATATAATTCATTTGTTTTTTGTTTTTTTAGATGAAGAATTAAAAGAAAAAAAGAAACTGAAGATGCCCTTTGCTGTATAGTTACAAGTTTCCACTAGGAAACTGATTAAAGGCTACCTGTAGATAATCTTCAAGAGTTAGATAAACAACTTGCACATCCAAAGAAAGTGGTTTCTTACGAATTTTGCAGGGGAAGCCTGACCTTTGTTGGTATGTATGTTGTTTTATTTTGAATCTTTAAACTTTGTTCAAAACTTCTTAAATAAAGGGGTTTGGTATTAATCTATTTGGGTCTATTTGTATGCTAACTCCCGCTTCTGTTGCAAAAACTCCCATGAACTTTGATGTGTTGAATAAGTTGGCAAATGTTGACCATCAGTTCAATATGAAGAGATAGCAACTCAGTGAGATAATATAACAATCAATATTGCATTTCTATAAGCTCCATGTAGTTTTGCAATCCACTATGTTAGAATCAGGTAATTTTCTCTCTTTGAGTATAAATGTACTATGTATTTTTTAATATGAGGAGAACACTAATGGTGTATGTCAGGGATCGGCAACCTGTGGCCCGCAGCCTGCCAGGGTAAAAACCCTGGTGGGCCGGGCCGGTTTGTTTACCTGCCATGTCCGCAGGTTCGGTCAATTGAGGCTCCCACTGACTGTGGTTCACCGCTCCAGGCCAATGGGCGCTGTGGGAAGCGGTGGACAGCACATCCTTCAACCCGGGCCGCTTCCACATTGCACGCATTGCTAGCAGGTTTCAGCTGTGAAGCTTGTACATAAAGGCCTGGATTTTGTTTGCAGATTTCACATTAAAAGCATACTGTGTACAAATACTTCACTGCACAATTATACTCTAGATGTTTTGTTTTCAAAATGACAGAATGAACATTTGATGTTTCCAGACAGCAAGTGGAGTGAATTTTTAAATTTGTTGAACTTGAAGGTAATAATCCAGGTTTAAATATGCTGCTAATTGTAGATTTTTTAAAGTATTCACCTCTAGGGCCAAATTCTGCTATCGTTAGTTAAGCAAAACTCCCATGGGCTTCCTGCTCAAGTGACAAGCACAGACTTTGGCCCTTGTTTAAACTGCTGTCTTACCATTAATGAAAAAAAATATTTGGGTAATTGGGTATATAACATGTGAGGGTAATTTATATCTAGGTTTTGTGTTTCTAGTGGTGGCACACATCCGCAGATTACATCGATATTGGTGCACATAACAAAATTCATTCTGCACATGGATGGAAAAAATTAGAGGGAACATTGTAACTGGGATCAGAAACAAACCCAAGGCACGGAATCAGTGAAATCAATGGAAGTTTTGCCATTA
Source organism: Chelonoidis abingdonii (assembly GCF_003597395.2). NCBI lineage: Eukaryota > Metazoa > Chordata > Testudines > Testudinidae > Chelonoidis > Chelonoidis abingdonii. Next base: position 59,535,352 of record NC_133774.1, on the reverse strand, counting down.
GATTCCACGGGGTCAGGATTTCAACCAAGTAGCTTACGTGACTTTCCCAAGACACAGGATGAGTTAGAAAATTGCAAGATTCCATTACATGTAGTTACTACATGTAACTGAGTACCGGGGGAGAATGCTATATTTTAAATGAGTTGTCTACCTCACACATTTAGAAATTGTCACAATTGTGAATTACATCAGAATTGAGGACAAAATTCTGCCCTTGACTAGACAGAAAGCTATAGCCTTCGTTAGGAGTTCACTGTGGAGACTATTTGGCTTACAGAATTTGTATGCCTTTACTTTTCACTTCCCAACATTTTCAATTGTTGGTTTTCAAAAGTTTCCAATTACTTAGGCATTTTTAACACTTAATTGTATTATATAGCCATAATTTTTATATGCAACCAATTAATTTAGGTGAAAAACTATGATCTCAGAAATGTCCCCTAATGATTTTTTTTTCAGTAAATCAAGAGCTAGTTAGTAAAACAATTTTCAGGAGGACTGAGAATTTCAAAGTGTGATCAGCTAGCTATACACATTCATACAAAACAGAAATTTCAAAACAAAAATCTAGCATAAAAAGGCCTTCTGGAATTATAATTGGAAGCTACCTGATATTATGAAATAGCAAATTATTTCCTTACCATTTATCGGGGATATCTCTGCATTATCAGTAGACACCAGCTGAATGGTATGCATTTCATTCCCCTCCAGCAGGCCATCTTGTATTGCTCGTAAAAAAATTGTCTTCTGGGATTCAGTCTGAATCAGAGAAGGAAAATGAGTTAGGCTGATATTTTTCAAGTGAGATCAATCAGATGATGCAAGGAGCTGAGTGTCTCAATTTCTACTGACGTCAATGCGGGTTAAGAGGAGTACAGCACTTGGCACATTCGACAGAATTGACAAGTTCTGAAGAAACATGTCAATTCTGATTAAACTTCCTCTGGAAACCAGGCAGACTTGATACCCCACCTGGTTTCCTGCCAGCCTGCCTAGCTCTTCAGGATCCTCAGCTTCTCTTCAGCCAACATGGATTCTCTGCCTCCCCTACAGCCCACCTACTGTCCAGAATCCCAGACTGCCTCCCCTCATGGGCTGGCAGGCTATGTCTCCCATAGGCGGCTGCCTCCTCAGCTCCCCAGGCTACTGGACTCCCCACGCTGACTGGCTCTCTGGGCATTCTGGCAGCTCAATCCTGAGAGACCACTAGGTGGACTGCCAAGGAGCTAGAGATTATGTTTCATTTCAGAAACGCCAAAATGTTGTAGCTGCAATGTTTCCAAAATGACATTTTGCAGTATTTAGGTTTCACTAAGAATTCCAAGATTTTGGCTTCCAAAAACAAACTTTTTCACAGGAGGGAAATTCTGTTTCACAACCAGCACTGTAGGTTAGTGGAATGTCCCCAAGTGTTTTTCTAGATAACAGTCTGCCCAGAAAGGAGCTGTATTCCGGTTCGTTAGAACTCTCAGCAACTGCTGGTGCTGTCTGCAGCCTCAGCAAACTTTCTTTACATGAATATTAAACAGTTGGTAAAAACCTGAAAGTGAAAGTTGGTTGCATATCTGTAAAACCACTAAGAGACATTATTCCAGTGGCAATAAATCTGGATGATAAATATAATACTTGGTGCAATCAGTATAAAGCAGTAATGCACCAGAAGACAGTAAAAAAGAATTCATTCTTTTAAATGGATGTTTTGCCGAGCACCAAGTATAATTCGTAACAAAAATTAATCTAATAATGTCAACAACAATAGTTTCACAATACTTAAACTTTTAAATCCTACCTCAAGACCCAATTCTGTCATGGAGCTCTACAGCTTAGCCAACTAACACTAGGGTGACATGGTAATCGCTGTTATTTTAAAAAGTATATATTTATATTGAATTTATATTTTCTCTCTTCCCAGACCTGGCAAGTTGCATGTCTGTTTTAGATTGTCAGCTAATGCAATGGAATAACTGTTCTCCATGGTCATTATTAAAATTTCTATAATGTTTTTATTCTTTTTAAAAAGAAGACAATTTATAACATTTTGAAATGCCACATTCCCTGGGTGACTTACCCTATACCAACGTCCTCCAGGGAACGGGCCATCCTTTCTTTTCTGTTTGGAAAGGACGTGGCATGTTGTCAATGCTACTAGATATTTTTTTTTTATTGTATTATAACAGACTATGACTCTCCGCTAGTACAAGTGTGTAATGACAAGTATATAACTACATATGAGAAAGAAGAAAATGTAAGCAAATGTAAGGGAAGAAAATGGGATGTTGAAATCTTGGGAGTACCTCATTAAAGTAAAGAGTTCCATTCAGAGGAGTGAGATCATATCTAGCTGCCTCCTCCAAAATCCATATGATTCGGACTGCCCCCCATCCTCCTTGACTCCGACTCACAGTCAGCAACACAGTTGCAGCAGAGTCTCCAGGTGACTGGGGCTCCTTAATTGTCACCTGAAAAGAGGAGGAGGAGGAGTTAGGGAAGAGCTAAGAAGCAGCATTGATATGTTATGTTTTTATAACCATTGCCTTGGAAAAATTATAAACATTGCTACTGACATCTAAAATTACATTAGTCTCAACCGTGTCTCCAAGACACAAGACCAAAAAATCAACAGAAGTTTATGCACTGTTGAATTCTGTTAGCAAAGATTAACCACTTATGTTATTTCTGTATCCACTATGATTCAACAAAATTACATATGAGTCACCAGTGGACACAGCACTGGAAAATATACAGTAGAGAACAATCAAACACTAGCAAATGAAAGGATTAGATAAATTTACAGGCCTTTTCTATCTTTGATGTCTATATAAAATGTTGTTGCAATATATCATTACTACATTCAGCAGATGCTCAGGCAACTCACATGAAATCTCTGGAGTTATTATAATACTGAAATGGAATAGATTCAGTCATTCATAGGACAATAATTCACAACTGTACATTTTCCACCCCCATGTATTCAATTTCTTGCATGTTTATTTGTTTTCAGTGTCTGATCAGCATGACCACTATACTGTTATTTCTCAATAATCCTAATATAGGGGAATCTGACTGATTGACAGCCATTATCACAGAGTACAAGGATTTGCATGATCTCTATATGGTTATTTTTCAATAAATGCACTGTGAATATATAAATGTCTCTATTCAGACTGGCTGTTATAACCTCTTTGTTCTGATTAGTGTCTGTACTTAATTTTCAAGCTATCAGCCAGAAACAAAGATGTCACTCTTATCTTCTTCTGACTTAAAGGGGAAGCCGTAAACTGTCAGCATTTAGTGGAGAGAAATAAATAAATAAATAATCGAAGAACAAAGGAAAAACTGAAAAGAAAAATGTTGATTTTAGGGGGTTTTGTGCATGGTGGAGAGGATAGGGAAACTTTTCAAATCCTTTATTTATTGCCCTCCTGCCAGGCCCAGTCTTGCTGCCATTGAAGTCAATGTATATTTTGTAATGGATTTCAATACAGATGAGGAATAGTTCCTCTTTTTCTCCCTCTTCTCTTACGTCGTTTTCTCTCCCTTCCACAGAGGCAAGCTTGACTCTTGCCTTACGCAATAAGGCCAATATTTTCAAACCTGAATGCCTAAAGCTAAGCTCCCAAATCCACATTTCAGCTCATTAAAAAAAAAAAAAAAAAAGGCTTGATTTTCAAAGGTTCTGAGCATGCCCCAGGACCAGGGGCATCAGTACTGGGAAGACCTACCCATGTCTGTGAGAGACCACTTCACAGAAGCTGCAGCTATTGTTTGCAATCTGCCTGTGAAGTAATTGAGACAAGGGGCCTGGGAAAACACGGCAACTCAGCACTGAGCTCTCAAAAGCAGGCCTAGCACAGGTACCAAGTCCTTGTCTTCCTAACCAGAATCCTACTGGAAAAGGGAGATCAGTGATTTAAAAAAAAATAAAAATAAAAAAAAAATTTGACTACTAAATACAATAAGCAAATTATGGCATAACAAGACAGACCAAAGTATTTCTGAAAATTCACTCTGCAGTTTAGACCATAGTACCTGTTAACTGTGCTTCTGAGACCTTTGCTCGACATATATGCACACACAATCATTAGGTGGGAATAATGTGACAGAACTGGATGTAAATTCAACTAGACTGGAAAGCCCATAGATTCGCTCTCTTCCTGAATCAGGAGGGAAGACAGCGTTTTTTAACATTGGAGTTCACATGTGTATCCAACACAATCTCTCACGTAGGCCATTTAATTATTTTTTTTCACAATTCGTTCTCTGTTCATTAACTGCTGCCTTTCACCTCCCTTCCAAAAACACCTCTCTCCCTAAAAAAAAATAATCAAAAAAAAATAATCAAAATTCCAATTGTTTCTTCAGGCCTGTCTCCTGCTTATGAAACTGTACTCAGCAATTGGGGAGAAGAAAAATCATCATGTCTCTTAATGACCAAATGCAAGAATGGAAAATTTCTTACTGAGAATTTCCTTTCTGCTAGCTGCATCTCCCACAATTCTTGACGTATAGACTGCTCTGCTCACTCTTGCAGATCATGAACGTAGATCAAAATTTTGGTACCACTGATCTGATCACACTCCATCTGCTCCCACTTGTGGCCAAATAAATTATTCCAATGACGTAAAAATCTGTCAATACTCTTCTAGAAAGAAGTAGTATCCTGATGACTTTGGAGGGCGAACCCAACAGAACAAGTGTTTCCACTTTTAATAACCAGGGTTTTAGATGCAGCCAGTTCAGGTCTGGATGAAGAAGAGGACCTTGTGAGAGGATTCCCTGTCTCGTTGGGAGATGTAGTAGTGTTCCTAATTTCAGATCTATCAGATACAAAAACCAGTGTGGGGTTGCCAGTATTACTGTCGCCCACTCAGATTTTATTTTCTGGACCACCTTCTCTAACAATAGGAAGGGTGGAAATGCAACAAGGCGGCCCTCTGGCCATCTCTGCAATAGGGTATCTGTTCCCATGAAACTAGGAGCCACTTCCCTGGTGAAGTACTTTGGTTTCTTCACATTCATGTGGTTTGCAAACAGATCAGTTGAGGGCAGTCTGAATGATTAGACAATTAACTTCCTGATTTATGCACCACTTAAGTTGTTCGCCTTTCACCTGCTGAGCCAGTCCACCTTTTGGTTAAGGTTTCCCTTTATGAGAACTGTCATGAGGGTGAAAAAGTTCTGCCCACTTCATGATTTCCATCACTTCAATGTGTAGTGCTGGACTTCTTGTTCTCCCTTCGTTGTTCCTATATGTGACTGTGGTCGTGTTGTCTGACTGAATCAGGATGTGGCTCCCCTCTAGGCTGGACTGGGACCTTAGTCACTCCAGTTTGACTGTTCCTAGGTCTGGGAGGTTTCTGCTGTGGGTCCTTTCCTCCAGGTTGCTTTGAGCTGTTTGAGACCTCAAGTGTGCTTCTCAGCCCTGCAGACTGGCATCGGTTGTAAGAATCAGGGGATCTTGCGGGTATTGCCCTGGACTGAACCTTTTTAAGGAGTTGATCACCTGATGCCCCAAAACCTTCACTTGATCCTTCATGTGTCCCAGGGAGTGGTACCATACCTTTAAGATGATGCCTTGAAGGTGCCTCATGTATCATTGTGCCCATGGAGTGATCTCGATGCATGATACTGGGAGGGCTAGCAGTTCAAGGCCTAGTGCCATAGTGCCATGGAACCGTTCTAGAGGAGGCTATAGCCTCACTATCAAGGTGTCTATATCCATTCCCAAGTGAGTTATTTTGGTGGATGGAATCAAGAAGCTATTCTTAATGTTGATAATAAAGCCATGTGCCTGCAGGAGATTCAATGTCAGGGACGTAGCTCTGTGTGCTGTTGCTGGGGATGGCGCTCTGATTGAGATGTCGACTAGGAAGAGATACACGTGGGTAGCCTGTTATCTGACTCTGATTACCACCAACATCTTTGTAAAGCCCTACGGGGCCAAGGACACGTTGAATGGGAGCGCCCAGTACGGATAACACTTCCTGCCATAAGCAAACCTTAGGTATCTACTGATGCATGGTCTGACCGGGATGTGGAGGTATGCATCCACCAAATACACTGATGTCAGAAAATACCCCATGGACAAGGATGACACCATAGAGATTAGGGTCTCAGTCTAGAACTTCATTTTGTTCATCCACTTGTTGAGCCTTTTGAGATGTAGAATAGCACAGATTCCCCCTGCATGCTTCTGAACAATAAAGATGCAGTAGAACCCTGAGAAACTTTCTTCTGAAGCGACATTCACTATTACTTCAGCATCCAGGAGATGAATACCTTGTTCTGGATTAGATCATGCTTATTGGGGTCATTCAAGATGGGGAACTGGACCAAGAACAGATGAGGTGGAGCCCATAACTCGAAGGAGTATCCTGTGTTCACTATCTCACTGACCCACTGGTCAATGGTCAATGCAACCCATTCCTCTAGGAAATAGGAAATCCTTCCCCCTAATTTCAGCTCGTGGCAGAGGCAGAGACCTATGTGGTCTGTGTCACGAACAGGCTAACAAGGTTCCCGCTGGGCTTTTCTCTGGAGCCACGCTTACGGGGCTTTCTTTTGGAGATCCTGCTGTCCCTTTGCTGGTATTTCTGTGAGGATGAAGGCTGAAAGGAGTGCCTTTGTCTGAAGGCCAGTCTGAATTCTGTCTTAGAGGCATGATGTGGCTTTGCTAAGTCTTTCCTCAGTCCTGATCGGAGTCAGAGCCTGACAATTCACCATCCTCGGTGGAGAAGTCATCACAGGATTCATACCTCCTACATCTTTTCGGCTTTTCCTTTCCCCTTTTTGATTTTTTCACTTTTTTGCTCACTTAGAAACCATAAGAGATCCAGTGTGGCTTTGGTAAGGCCTTTGGCAGCTAGCTTTCCTACAGGCCTGGAGACCTCTTATGAGATCTCTTTCTGAGTCCTCGCCTACTGGGGCCCATTCCCGCAGGGAGAGGGGAAAGGAAACATTTCCACAACTCTATGGCTAAATTGGGAAGGGGGGCTGTCCCCTGGTTCTTTCCCCACAACACTCGAGACCTATTTTAAGACTTGTGACCTCTATAGGTCTCCCCTCTCTGTTCTCTTAGGACTTACCCCTGAATTAGCTGATTGTGGTCCTCCTCATCCTTGGAGCCTCTCCCCGTTCTGCACAGAGACTCCAGGTCAGTATCTTCCATTTCGGAGAGGCGGCTGCTCTGGTGGGTAGGAGACCCCACATGCCAGTCCGACTCATAGCCCCATGACCGAATAGAGTTAGGAACGGAAGACTAAGTGCAGGCTTGGCACAACTCACCATCTGCTGAGCTTGGGAAGGCAGTTTCACAGATGCAGCTCCATTTGGATTTATTTCAATGCTTTCTAGACAGCCATCCCATACTTAAAAAGATGCAGAGGAGCCAGCAGGGAGATACTGCAGAGGAGACTTCACTTGGATTCCAACAGCTGACTAAAAACTGGCCCAGGGGGAGGAGTAAGGGAAGGAGAACACTGCTCAAATCTGCCCTAGAATTAGTCAAAAAATACCCCTTTAGGCAGAGGAAAGAAAGAAGCACTGAAACTAACATCTGCATGCTGCTGTGGAGGCAGAGAATCTGACTGCAAGCACAAGCAGAAGGGACGTGAATAAAGCAGTGGCGCCAAAACACTGATTCACCTCTGTGAGCTGCAAGGGTGAGCAGAGCAGCCCCAGTGGCAAGAATTGTGGGAGATGTTGGGCTGCAGCAATGACATTTTGTACAAATATAAAATGTTTAACTGACTGCATTGCTGAAAGCTACGTTCAGAAAAATCTGCACATTGATAGTTGACTCTAAGTGACTATGTGGTTGATGATACATAACGTACTTCCTGCTTAAGCTTAAAAACGCACCATGTTGCTCACACTTACGTTCTTTTCTTCAAACCCAAATACTCCAACAGGAGAATCATTTGGTGGAATAGTGACAGTCACCACAGTGTCATCCCCAAGTCTGGCACCACCTGTCACCCTGATTAAAGTGACGTTGAACAGCTCTAAAAATTCTACTGCAGTGTCATCTATGATTGTAATCTCTATCACCCCTACAGCCTGCAAAAAAAAAAAGAGAACCCATGAAACATTACAGGATACAACAGTGAATTCACTGAATGAAACTCAGAAAATGTAAGTCTTAGATTTTGTAAGTTGCAAAAGATTGCTAAATTGTTTTAGTTTGGCTCTCAAACTTGCTTATTTATTTATATATTCGGCTTTTTAAAACAAAACCATACCAGAATGTTTGAAATATTTTTAAAACCCATTTATAAAACTTTCTGGATTCCTATTAAAATTGTGAGGAATTTAACCTACTGAAATCCCAATATACTGTGAATTAAAAGTAATACTGTGAACTTAATAATCACATTTCCATATGGAAATTTTGGGCTTACTATTATTACAAGTAAAGATCACTGTTACTGAAAGTCATTAGACAAAAAAAATATATTTTTTTCAGTTTCTTCACACTGTATATTTGACAGCACTGTTTTGTTATTGGTCATTCACACTTCCTGCCTGATACACTGCTCTTGAGGAAGCTCAGGTGCACGCACTTTCCTAGGCCCTGCAAGAGGGTGTTGACTATTAGCAGCAGTAGCAGCAGAGCTGAATGTGAAACTGAGAAGGTGGCAGGCAAGTATTTTCACAGCAGAGAGAGGAAGAGGTAAGGCTAAACATGTATGGAATTATTGCAGTTCTTGGACCCATCCAAGAGGCACTTTTCAACAACAGGAGGGAAGCAGAAAAAACAATGATGAAAATTTGGATGGATTCTTTTAACTATTCGAACTGATTTTTTAAATTAGTAAATTATGTAAACAATTTAATTTGACGGGTCCTTTTTCACAGACTTTCACACTAATACACAAAAACCCACAATGGTATACATTGAAAATTGCCAACTCGTTCTCTAATTTGTTATCCTTGGCCCTCATGCTGCAAATATGAAAAGGTATTTTCAGAAAACGTGTTCGGATTGGATGGCTCCTGCTTACCTCTTCTGCCATACGCTTCTTTAGTATCCAGTAATACACAGAATGTATTTTATTTGGCGCTAAACATGATTTTGTTCACAAGGTCCATTTTCCAACACAGGAAATCAGCTGCCCCTAAAAGTGCACACTTTGTATCTCCAAGTCTGATGTGAAATCTAACAATGCAGCTTAAGAAACATACAAATTCATTGTGTAAGTCCACACAAAACATGGGCTAATTATAAGTTTCCCACTTATCAGGCAAAAATACAGGTGAGGTTTTTGTTTTTGTTTTTTACTGGTGGAGGTGTGAAGATATAGGCCCCAATGTGGCAAACACGTAAAAACATGTTTCCCTTTAAGTACTTGAGCAGTGCCATTAAAGTCAATGCGACTGACTATGCATGTGCTTAAAGTTCAGTACCTGTGTACGTGTTCACAGGATTTGGACCATAAATAGTAAGCAGAAATGTCCTCTGAGACTTTATACTCATATCTTTTAAAGGAAATAAATGCAAAAGACCCTGACACTTCTTAACTCAGAAATGTTTATATTTTTAGCAACAGCATACTTGTCCATCTGCAAATGTAAGGTTTCCAAATGATGGTGTAAAGTCTTCCACGCTAGCGCTGGCAGGCCTGGCTTCCCAGTATAGTTTTACTGACCCAAACCTCCCAGCCTTCCGAACAACTGGCAGCTTCAGTATATTCTGTGGTGGAGGCACCTCATAACCAGCAACTGCTCCAATAAAATCCTGAAAATTCAGAAAACATGTTGAGTGCCAAGGCAAATGTATTTCTCCTTTCTCATTCCATGCAAAAATGTTGAAACAAAAATGTTCAAAAGCAGCCAAAGTTAAGGGGCTATGTGTTAAAGTAATGAGTTAGTCCCTTTATATATAATCTATCAAACAAGACAGTAATATTAATTATTATTATTATTAAAGATCAAATTGTTAATCTGATGTATTTAGGGTAAAAATAACCCACTAGTGTTTTAACAATTCCAATGCTCTCATGAATGAAGTATCATCAGCAGCAAGAAAACTTTTGTATAGAAATTGCTTGTCCAGTATCTGGTCAGTGTAACTGATGTTTAGTGCTAGAAATCTTTTTAAGACAATTTTTAAATGCAGCCTAAAAACATGGAACCTACTGCTAGAATACAATAGTAAATGTTTAAAATTCAGTCTTACCTTCAAAACATTGAAACTAAATATTCCTCTGGGGTCATCATTCTCTTCAATTATTACCTCAGCTATTTCTAACCCAAGTCTCTTCACACTTGGCTGCCCTCCAGAACGAGAGGAATCCAACAGATGCACATCAGTAATATTGATTACAAATCCTTCCTGTAATTCTGGAACATGATCCTGTGAAAATGTTTTTAAAATGTCACCCCCATCGTAAGTTCATGTTATAAGATAGATATTATGAAAGGAGGAAACTGACTGGCTGCTGACTGAGCAGAATCAGGTAAAACCATGGCAGTTGAGATTAAATAACTAATTCCCTGCCTCACATCACATCACCTATGAAAAGGGGGGAAAGGATTTCTGAACACACTGCTGACAAGGAGGACCTGAAGGATTTTGAACATCCTATACAAACACGATTTTTTTTGGTCATGATAAAGTCTACTGGCCCCAGTAAGTTGGTGTTGCTCAAATCTGAACAATAAATCTGTTAAAAGGTATGTAAATTGAAATAAACTATTTTACAGTTTGAAGTTGTGCCAAATTTACAACCCAGTATGTTCCCAAGAGGGTTTAAAATTCAAAAACAAGTTTCCATAAAACTAAATTACTTGTTTCACAGTAAACAAAGCACTTTGGATTGCTCACAAACTAGTTACCAGTGTCCAGATTCTACTGAAACACATTTAATGAGCCAATTTTCCTCCTACAATACTAATAGAATGTTACACTTTTCCTTTTGCCCCTGGACAGAACCTACATTATAATCTTCCTTAAACTATAACAAAAATGTCTCTTCTTTTCAATTACTCACAGGCAAAATGGTGACTATAACATAGGTCATGATTGTGTTCTCTGCTATAATTATTGTTTCTTTTTCTATCACATAATCCTGATTCTCTGTGGCTTGGTTGAAGGGCTGAAGGGAAAAATTAGGTTTGGTGCTCAACTGTACTGCAATATCTCCAACAAATCCTTGTTCTCGAAGAATTTGTAAAGTAACAATAGTAGGATTCTCTGTAAGATGAATAGGGAAAAAAAATCTATATTAGCTCTGGTAAAAACCCATCAACATATGATTGCTCTAACTCTTTCCCTGCTGGTTTTCCACTTCATCTCACTGTGCTAGAATTATCCGATTAATCACTCACTGAAATGAATGGAATGTTAGAGCATGAATTCATGTTCAACATCACAACCAGTGCACTCTATGCCTAAAAATTTAGTAATCTAAGCTGTTTGAAAGCGCATGAGGGACTTTTAAATCTCTGCACAGAATGCAGGGGTGGGTAGCATTTTGAGAAGAAATTTTTTTTGAGAAACGTAAGAATTCAATTTTGTTATATAAAACCTTTACTTTAATGTACACATTCTCATTCAGTTCCCCCCTCCTTCCATCCCGGTTTGAGTGCCCTTCATGCATTTTAAATCATTCTGATGTCACTATTGATACTGATATAAGAAACGACCTCTGTGGCAGTGACTCTGGTGGCAAGAGATTGCCCTTTATTCGTGTGTGTCTACATCTCAAATTCCCCAGAAAAGGAAATGCACTCATACCAGTAATGACTCAAATCCCCCTTGGGAAACAAGATTTTCACCAGAGTCCAAGAAATTGTGGAACACCTACGGTGTGCCTGGAAGTCCTGTATCTAGGGCAGGAGGGATGGGTAAAAATGGGTAAAAGAAACAAACCAGGAAGGCTAAGAGTAAGACAAAAGGAGGGGAAAAGGCAACTAGTGTATGCTTTTGCTTGCAAATGTTGAACTACAATGCAATATCCATTTCCATTACTTTGCATCTGGAAAAGCCCTATATGCAACATGTTCTGAAATACTAACAAAAAATGATAATTTACAGATTAAACTCCGATAAATTATCAGCTGCCAAACACAAATCATTGTAATGCAGTAGCATGGGGAATATGTTTTATACATATGTATAGAACACATAAGTTACTACAAAATTCAGCTTGATTACATCTGCTGTGCACACTACTCCATTGACTGAGGACCTGTGGCCGGGAAGGAGAAGGAGCCAGGCTCCTAAAAGCATATTTCATGCACAGAAAAGAGCATAAGACAGACTATTTTCCTCTGCCTCTATGGAACTTCCAGGATGGAAGTTGTGGGCAAATCCTGCTAGCCTTGCTTGTAGAAACAGGAGTGGGAAAAAAACATGTCTTATGGGGAGATGGAAGCAGGGGAACTCTCCTTGTAGAGGAAAAGGTTGCAGGTGGGTGGCTGTTATTAGAGCTGGGTAGAGAACTGAGTTGTGGGTTTTTGTTTTGTTTTTTCAAAAAAAAAATTTTCTTCAGATTTCTATTTTATGGAGAATTTCAAATGTATTTTTGTTTCAATCTGGACCAAAAACAACTTTAGAAATCTCGAAATCCTCCACAAAATAGAAATCTGGAAAAAGTCATTTTGAAAAATCAAAATGTTTAGTCTCGATATTTTTTAAACAAAATTCCACCTGGTGGGCAGATGCAGAGCCAGAATCCTGGAAGCCGTAGGAGCCCCAGCTAATTGGGTGGCTGAGGAGATGGGACCCTGGGGCTCCCGCCCAACTCCCAATTGGCTAACAAGATGCAAGGTGGGCAAGCTGGTGTCTGGGTTCTGCCAGAGCTTCATTTCAATTTCAACATATCAGCAAGTTCCAATGAAATAATATTTTCCCAGAATTTTTCAGACTAGTTGTAGCTGCTAGTGCATGGAAGGAAGATTGGGAGGCTGAGCAAAAGGTTTCTGAAACTGCAGGAGATGAGGGGTGATGGGATGCCAATGTCAAAGAAGCAGGTGGAAGGAGAAAAGTCTGAGAAAGGAGAAGGATAGATTGAGAGCCTGATGGCAAAGAAAGGAGAGGGGGGAAACTAGTGGTGGCGCTAAGCTGTTGGGGGAAAGGATGTGAGCTCTACAGGAACAATAACTGCTGATGGACAATATGGAGTAGGGAAAAGTCTTAAAATGAAGACCACTGTGGCTCTGAATGCAATCCAGACAGGCCTATAAGTCCAGCAAAGTTCCAGAATCTAGTATGACTGCACCAACATCACAGCAGAGTTTTCACTCCTTTCCCCCCTACCTACATCTCTGTCCTCACTGCAAATCACAGAGAATGTGAATGGACAGTTAAATTCACTGCATTTGAGCAGCAGCAGCCTTCCATGCCATCGCCCCTCCAAAGATTTTCTGATGTCTGGCAGCTACTGGCATAGCAGTGGTTGCCAGCAGAATCAGGCCATTTGCCTTTAATTAGTTAATACTTTATAGTTAACAAATTTGCGGCATGCAGTTCATAATATTGAAAGGTGATGATGACACTGCAGAGCAGAAAGAGGAAATGTGTAACCAGGAAGGCATCATTGATATCAGAACTTCTAAAGATGACAACTTTTATATCCCATTATATTAGTTCCTTGCCAGGAACATAAGACTGACTTACCTTCAGGCTCTGCTACTTTAGCAAAGAGAGACTCCGTATGCCAGCCAACTACACCATAGGGAGAATCATTAGGCAAAATGGTAAGCACAGCTCGTGCTCTCTTAGGGTCTATGATGGCTCCTCTCATGGGATCCTTAATACTCACAGTAGTGACATGGGTGAGTGTGATAACAACAGTTTCAGAAAGCTCTGCAATGTTGTCTGCAAGAACTGTCAGGGTGATTGTTGACAGGGCCTGACCTTCTGAAAATATTATCTAAAAAGTGAAAAAAAAAAAAAAAAAAAAAAAAAAAAAAAAAAAAGTCAAACATTTTGCCATATTATTATGGTAAGCACCTTCACCAAGATTTGCTTTTGTAAAAATCCATCAGCAATAGAAGTGTGAACAGAGCATTAACAAAATATGAAAATGATATTGAATTGGGAGGTGGTGTGACACCATTGAAGACAGAAAAATAATTGAAAGAGATCCAGAGAGGTTAGCAACACTGACAGAGAACAGCAAAAATAGAGTCACTTTGGAAAAATGCAAGCTGTTTAGCTGGAGCAAAACAATCAGAAACACAAAGAGGGAGAAACAGTTCTTAACTAACACTGGCCTGAGTTTTGGAGATGTTGAGTACCCACAACTCTCAATGACTTCAGCACATATGAAAATCAAGCCATTTTTATTTGGATCTCTTAAAAACAGATTTAAGTATCTAAAACATCCATCTTGAAAATCTGGACCTAGGTGTCAGCAGAATAACTCAATCATTTCAAACTAGTAATACAACTGTATTGTGGCTTTTTGTGCCACACCCTTTGCTTTCCTGCTTTGTCTAAGTCAAGAAGCAGAGAAAGTCAGTAAATTGCTGAAAACCCAAAAACCCTCCCCTTACTAACAAATGTTGATTTTAGGGGTGTGTGGCAAATTGCCGGTACTGTTCTCTGGGTCTCGCGCTTTCTCTTCTCTGGGGTAGGTTCAGAGCGATATTGCTTGCCTCTGAACCAGTTCTTAATCACTCCCCTAGTGTCCTTGGAGGAGGGGAGTGGAGAGGGAGGGACCTGGGCCCGCCCTCTACTCCAGGTCCCAACCCAGGGGCCCTGGGGTTGTGGTGAACCACTTGACTAGCGGTTTCTTCCCCTGGGTTACTTCCCTCTCATACCCGTCGCTGTGAAGGGCTTCTCGCCTCTCTTCTATACAAGCCTGGTGCCCCTTACCTAGGGTTTCTGTTGGCCCCTTCCAATCCACCGCAGCACTCCTCCAAACCTTCTATTTCCTCCTGGACAAACTCCTCTCTTCTGCAATCTGCACGCTGCTCCAATCCAACCTTTTCCTCTTAACTACCACACCCTGTCTGACTGAAGCAGGGGTTTATATCCCATGACTGGAGTCAGGTGCTCTATCGAAGTCAGGTCTCTAATTGGAGTCAGGTGCTCTAACTGGAGTCAGGTGTCTAAGTGAAGTCAGTGCTCTAACTGGAGTCAGGTGCTCTAACTGGCCACAGCTGTTCTAGTTAATCTAAGAACAACCTTCCTCCCTTGGCAGGGAATAAGCCCCCTGCTAACACTCTTATGCTGCCTCTGGCCATGCTGTATCACAGGGTGTCATGATTTTTTTTTCAAATAACTATTTGCTTAAAAGACGGTTACTCACCTTGTAACTGTTGTTCTTCGAGATGTGTTGCTCATATCCATTCCAAGTAGGTGTGCGCGCGCTGCGTGCACGTTCGTCAGAAGAAATTTTTCCCCTAGCAACACCCCGGCGGTCGGCAGGCGCCCCTGGCGTGCCGCCCTTGCGGCACCGCTTATATACCCCTGCTGACCGTCCGTTCCTCAGTTCCTTCTTGCCGGCTACTCCGACAGTGGGGAAGGAGGGCGGGTGTGGAATGGATATGAGCAACACATCCGAAGACAACAGTTACAAGGTGAGTAACGTCTTTTTTCTTCGAGGTGCTGCTCATATCCTTTCCAAGTAGGTGAATCCCAAGCCTTACCTAGGCGGTGGGGTCGGAGTTGGAGACTGCCGAATGCAAAACAGCCAACCCAACAGCTGCATCGTCCTGGACTGCTGCACCAAGCGGTAATGGCGACAGAGAATGTGTGTACCCGAGGACCACGTAGCTGCACAGCATATGTCATGGATAGGACATGAGCGAGAAGGCAATAGAAGAGCCTGAGCTCTCATGGAATGTGCAGTCACTTGGCCGGAGAGGCGTGGCCAAATCGTAGGCACGACCAATACAGGCCGTAACCCAGGATGAGATTGTTTGAGATGAGACAGGGCGACCTTTCATCCTGTCTCAGGCACGCACAAAAAGTTGGGACGTCTTGCGGAAGGGTCTGGTGCGGTCGATGTAGAACGCCAGCGCTCTACGAACATCGAGTGAGTTGAGTAGTCTGCTCTCAGGTGACGGATGTGAGGTTAGGAATAAAGACCGGGGAGATATGTCCTGGTTAAGGTGAAAGGAGGAGACCACCTTGGGAAGGAAGGCAGGATGCAGGTGCAGCTGTACCTTGTCTCTGTGGAATATCGTGTAAGGTGGGTCCATGACAAGAGCGCGAAGCTCCGAGACTCTCCTGGCCGATGTATAGCCACAAGGAATGCCACCTTCCACGGAGATACAGGAGAGAGCAGGTTGTCAACGGTTCGAAGGGAGGGGCCATTAGCCTGGAGAGAACCAGATTGAGGTCCCAAGAGGGAGCGGGACGGCGGACCTGGAGGAAGAGGCGCTCCAGGCCCTTGAGGAACCTTGAGACTATAGGGTGAGAGAAGACAGTGGAAGGGCCTTCTCCTGGATGGAATGTCGAAATGGCAGCTAGGTGCACGCGCAGGGAAGAAAGCGCGAGGCCCTGCTGTTTGAGGTGCCATAGGTAGTCCAAAATCACATGGATAAGAGACCTGTGTAGGTGTTACTTGTTGTGTCTGACACCAGCAGGAGAACCTCTTCCACTTTGCCATGTAAGTAGCCCTGGTTGCAGGCTTCCTGCTTCCCAGGAGTACCTGCTGCACTGGAGTAGAGCAGCGCAGTTCTGAGCAGCTCAACCAGCCAGGAACCACGCCGTCAGGTGGAGGGATTGAGGTCGGGATGGAGAAGCCTGCCGTGGTCCTGGGATATCAAGTCCGGATGGCGCGGCAGGAGAACTGGGTTGGCTATTGATAGGTCCCGGAGCGTGGTGTACCAGTGCTGGCGAGGCCACGCTGGAGCGATGAGAATACTCGAGCCTTGTCCTTGCCGCAGCTTCACCAGGACTTTGTGCACCAGCGGAAACGGTGGGAAGGCATATAGGAGGAGGGTCGACCAGGACAGGAGGAAGGCGTCCGAGATCGAACCGGGGCGAGACTGCAGAAGGAGCAGAACCTGTGGCAATTCCGGTTGCTGCGTGAGGCGAAGAGGTCGATCTGGGGAAACCCCCACCTCCGGAAGAGAGAATGGGCTATGTCCGGGCGGAGGGACCACTCGTGGGCTAGAAAGGACCTGCTGAGGTGATCGCTAACTCGTTGTGGACTCCTGGAAGGAAGGAGGCCAGCAGATCCACGGAGTGGGCTATACAAAACTCCCATAGTCTGGATCGCCTCTTGACACAGAGGGAGAGAGCGAGTCCCTCCCTGCTTGTTTATATAGTGCATCACGGTGGTGTGTGCCGTGAGCACTAAGACGAACGGCCTTGCAGGTGACGAATAAAGGCCTGACAGGCGAGGCGTACCGCTCGTAGCTTCCGAACGTTTATATGGAGCGACAGCTCCTGAGAGGACCAGAGGCCTTGTGTCCGATGTGATCCCATGTGAGCTCCCCATCCCAGGGAGGAAGCGTCCGTTGTTACAGATATGGACGGTTGCCTGGGGTGGAACGGTATGCCCGCACACAGGGAGGGTCTTGCACCAGCAGAGAGAGTGCAATACGGTTCTGTGAGAGTGTGACGCCATGTCCATGCTGTCCTCCGTGGGTGGTAAACGGAGGCCAACCAAATTTGAAGGGGGCGAAGACGGAGCTTGGCGTCTTTGGTGACAAAGGTGCAGGCACCATGTGACCGAGGAGGACTGAGACAGACCCGGCCAAGGTCGTGGGAAAGGCAAGTAGGTTCTCTATCGCAGAGACTATGCCCGGAACCGGCTGGGTGAAAGTGAGGCTGTCGCGAGTGTGGAGTCCAAGACAGCCCCAATGAATTCTATCCTCTGAGATGGTACGAGGATGGACTTGTCGAAATTGATTAATAGGTCCAGCGTATCGAATAGTTCCCTGATCACTATGATGTGCGCGGTGACCTGAGCCTCGGAAGACCACGGACAAGCCAGTCGTCCAGGTAAGGAAGACACATATGCCTTGCCGACGGAGGAACGCGGCCACCTACTGCCATACATTTCGTGAAGACCTGCGGGGCAGAGGAAAGGTCGAAGGGCAGACGTAGAATGAGAAGGGCGGATCGCACCAAGCCACCCGCGGAGAAAGCGTCTGTGTGGTGGGTAGATAGAACATGAAAGTACGCGTCCTTCATGTCGAGAGCAGCGAACCAGTCCTCGGATCCAGGGACGGGATGATAGACCCCAAAAGACACACAGAAGGCGATGAGTCTGCGGAGGTCCAGGATGGGTCGGAGACCCCTTTCGACTTGGGGATTAAAAAATAGCGGGGTAAAACCCTTCTCTGAGATCTTGAGGCACCTCCTCTATTGCTCCGATTCGAGAAGCGTGAGGACCTCTGTAAAGGAGATGTCGTGAGAGGCTCTGAAGAGGGACGGGGAGGGTGGATGGGAGGGAGGAGGCGAAATAAACTGGAGATGGTAGCCAAACTCCACCGTGCGCAAAACCCAACGGTCCGAAGTTAGTCGGGTCCACGCTGGGAGGAAGGGAGAAAGACGGTTGGAAAAGAGGAAAGGAGTCTGGGGAAGGACTGGTGCTCTGCTCTCGTGCGCACCTTCAAAAGTTTTGTTTCGGTCCCGGCAGTGGTTTGGCAGAAACATTATTTTGTCCCCCTTGGGAACCAGACTGACGCCGTCGGTTCACACGGCCTCGTCGTCTGTTAAAATCCTGACGGGGACATGGCGGGGGGTAGGGGCGCTGTGGTTGTGCCCAGAAGGGCCGTCGTTGGGTCTGCGGCCTGTGCATGCCTAGAGAACGCATTATGATGCGGTTGTCTTTCAGGCTTTGGAGTCGTGGGTCCGTCTTATCTGAGAAGAGGCCCTGCCCTTCAAATGGGAGGTCTTGGATTGTGTGTTGCAGTTCTGGTGGCAATCCTGACACCTGCAACCATGAAATCCTCCTCGTTGTGACCCCTGCCGCGACGGTCTGAGCCGCTGAATTTGCGGCGTCGAGGGAGGCCTGCAAGGAGGTTCTGGAGATCTTCTTCCCTTCTTCAAGCAGGCTCTGGAACTCAGGGCGGGAGTCTAGCGGTACCAGCTCAGTAAATTTGGCCATGGACTGCCAGGTGTTAAAATTGTACCTACTGAGAAGTGCCTGTTGGTTGGCGACACGCAACTGTAGACCTCCTGCGGAGTATACTTTGCGGCCGAGTAAGTCCATATGTTTTGCCTCCCGCGATTTTGGGGCGGGGGCTGGTTGGTCATGGTGCTCCCGCTCGTTGACAGATTGTACGACCACAGAGCATGGAGGAGGATGGGTGTAGAGGTACTCGTACCCTTTAGGGGGTACCATGTACTTCCTCTCCACACCCCTGGCCGTTGGAGGGATGGACGCCGGAGACTGCCATATCGTGTCCGCTCTGGCCTGGATCGAGCGTATGAAAGGCAGAGCAACCCATGTCGGGGCATCTGCAGACAGAATGTCCACGACAGGGTCCTCTACCTCGGGGACCTCCTCCACTTGTAGATTAATGCTCAATGCTACACGGCGGAGAAGGTCCTGGTGGGCTCGAAGGTCGATGGGGGGGCCCGACGTTGAAGTGCCCGCTACCGCCTCGTCCGATGAGGAGGAGGAGGAGAGTCCGGGAACCACAGGCTCCTTCTGAGGTTCTTGCTCCAGAGGGGGGGCCGTTTCTGGGGCGGTCTCAGGGTCCTGGGTCACAGTTGACCTGTCATCATCTTGTGGTGGGCGACTGACAGTGGCCTCCAGCACTCGACGGGCAGCAGATGCAGACCGGGCCAGCGTGGTGGGATCACCTTGGGCTTGGTGGTAGGCCCAAGGTGTCCAGAAGGACCACTGTTGCGGCTGTTCCAGACCTTGGTGTTCCACCACATCCCCATAGAGGGCGCTGTCCGGGTGAGAGGAACCCGAGGGATGTCTCGACGGCCAAGGTGGAGCGGATAGACCATGAATCCGGTACCGGGCGTCGGGTTGTGTCAGCGAACGGTGCCAGGAGTCGTACCGGTGCCGAGACCGGGACTGGGACCTGCGACCAGCACGGTGCCGGGAGGTCGACCGGGATCTAGAGTAGCGACTGTAAGGGCTCAGTTGACGGCGGTGCCAGGAGTAGACCGTCGCGTTGAGGAGCGGTCCGGTGATCTGGACCGGTGCCGCGAGTATGACCGGCGCCGAGAGTGGGATCGGTGCCGGGACTGCGAGTGGCGTCGTGAAGGAGATCGGCGGTGCGAGCGGGAGCGGTGCCATGACCTCGATCGCGATCGACGCTTGTCCGCTGCTCCGAGGGACAGTGGCCTAAGCATCGCTGGCTTCCCTGCCGACAAGAGAACCCGCACCGGCGGGACCGGGGGTTGAGGTAGGGAAGGCTCAGTGAAGGCTATAAGTTCCCTCGCCGACGCAAAGGTCTCCGGCGTAGTGGGAACGGTGAGCTCGACCAGGGCATCCGCCGGGGAGCTGTCTTGCACCGGACTCGACGGTTCTTGCCTGGCCGGAGTCAACAGTGCTGGGATAATGGGTGCCGTGGCAGATGGCGGTGCCGGCCGGCACGGTTTCCCATGCTCAGACTGCGGTGCTGTAGCTGCAGCCGCAGGAGCCTTCAACTTCTTCGCCTTCGGCGAAAGGGAGCGGTGCCGGGCTGGCTTCTGCGCCGGAGACTGATGGTGACGCGGTGTTCTGGCGGTACCGGTCGTCTCCGGTGCCGATGAAGAACTTCTGCCCGGTGCGGACTGCGTGCATCGGTGCCGGAGCTGCAGGGTCAGCGCCGCTTCCATGAGGAGCTGTTTTAAGCGCGAGTCCCGTCCTTTTTTGTCCTGGGCTTAAACGACTTACAGATCCAGCACTTGTCAGTGAGATGGGATCCCCCAAGCACTTTAGGCAACGATCATGGGGGTCTCCGCTGGCATCGGCCGACAGCAGGCCGAGCACTGTTTGAAGCGGGAGAGCCAGGCAATGAGACCGCGGTCCGGGAGGGGTGAGGAGGATTAAACCTCAGCCCTCAACTATATACAAAAACTACTCTAATAACTAGAACTAACAACTATGAATTAACACTAACTACAAAATTAACTATCAACTAGAGATGAGAAACGGGTGAAATGCTAGGGAAGTGGAGGTCAGCTAAGCCGCACTCCACTGTTCCAACGACAGACACGGGCGGCAAGAAGGAACTGAGAAGCGGACGGGTCGGCAGGGGTATATAAGTGGTGCCGCAAGGGCGCCATGCCAGGGGGCGCCTGCCAACCCGCCGGGTGTTGCTAGGGGAAAATTCTTCCGACGAACGTGCACGCGGCGCGCGCACACCTACTTGGAATGGATATGAGCAAGCACTCGAAGAAGAACATAAAGTTTATTATTCACCCATCTATAATCCATTTTGACAATTATTTTATTGTTTTAAGTTGTCACTCTGATATTTTTAAATATATGTATAAATAAATGCATTGATCACATTTAAAATAACCATGTAGCCTCCCTTAACATTCTGGCAGACTTCAGAAAAAAACAGCTTCTACAAACAACAGCATAGAGACTGAGAGAACTGAAACAGAGACTGTCTGCATCACTGTGCTCAAGACACAGAAACAGACAAAGCAGGTTGGGCTAGAGCTTGATGGGCCCACCCATGTGATCAACTGCAGACCCCAGAGAGCTTGCACATGACTGGGTAGTGAAAGTCAATGAGGACTCAGAGACAGAGCTGGATGCAGAGAATCAGGTTCCAGTAGCACGAGAGGACACAGTTCCTGAACTGCTCTGTGCAGCAGAGGATCAGAATCTGTCTTGAGCTGAAAGGGCAGCCTGCCTGCTGAGACCTGTAGGCTTCCCCCTGTATTGAGATCCAAGGGATGAACAGGACTTGAGTGGCCAGGAACACTCCACTCCCCAAGAGAGGCTGAGCTTCAAGACTCAGCCTTGCTCGAAAGCACTAACTGAAAGCTGCACCCAGTAGACTTCCCCAGCACTAGAACCAGAGAATGGCCAGGGCTTCTCAGTGAAGGACACCCCACCCTCTTTCAAGGTCCAGCTCCACCAGCTAGCTAAAGCCTGCAGGGAGACCTTAGGGGACATTCTCTTTACTTTCCCTTTCACTTTGATGTAGGCTTTTGAGGGAGGGAGTGTTTATTTTGGCAGAATGGTTGCTCACTCATTTATTTGATATACTGGTACTTGATTCTCTGCCTGCCCCTTTGACCCAATTCCCTTTCTTTTCTCTGATTTTATTTCTTTCCAGGAATAATTGTTGTATATTGTCATAATCTGTTGGCCCTTGATTTCTTGAATGTGTAATTTGTAATGTCCTAAAAGTCACAGGATTTGTCTATTAGTCTACGCAACCAAGCACTAGGTGGAGCTGGGCCCAAAGAACCCAGGGCCCCCAGGTCCTATTGGTCTTAAGGTGGGTCACTATGTACTGAGGAGAGAGAAATAAGGGTTCTACCACACTTGGGCACTCCAAGAAGGGATAACAGTTAAGACTTGGGATATTTTATAAAGTGTTTTTAAATCAGTGCTTCACTAATTTCAGCAACATTTTTACATACCATTCCTGATGCTGGTAATATATCATTAATGCTCCCATTGGCCATCCACTGTACTGTAACTCGGCCATACGTTCCTATTAAACGTTCAATATTCAAGGTGATTAAGTTGTCTTGTTCCATTTCTTCAACTTGCTTAGATAAAGAATTCTGGAAAGGTATAAATAGAGTGCAACAAAACAATTTAATTATTTGAATGTCTAGAAAACACATGACGAGATCCTATACAAAATTGTCAAAATGATCTTGAGGCATTAGGAGAAAAATTTTAAAACTTGTATCCCCAGTGTTAAGCACGGAAATCTGTATTTGCACACTTCTGTGGAAGTGACCCAATTTTCAGAGGTGGTAAGCCTGTAAAGCTCCTATGGACATATTTGAATAAACAAACAAACAAATTAGGCAGGTTTTGCTGGGGTGCCTAAATTTGTATTTAAGGACCTCATGCTAGGTACCCAAGTTTGAATTGTTTTGCTACAATGATTTTGTCCCCAGACTAGTCTTAAAATGGATGAGAAACATGGGGAACTTCCAGGGCAGATTCAGTTTACATTAGATTTTTTTTTTTAAATTGCAGCATTTGATTTAGTGAGGACTTGCTATGAATACAATTTTCCAGCCAGGGCTTACTGTGTTTTGTCAGTTGATTCTATGGTACCTGAGGGTGCATTCTGGGTATATCTGCACCACAGCACTCTTGTCAGATTTCCTGTGGCTCCTATTTCCCTTTGCATGATAGCTTTGCACAGCTTTGTACATGCCTGTCTTAGGTCAACCTGGACCTTTAAGATGGGTTCTCAGTTCAGGTCTCCCTTGGAAGTGACTTCTGCCCAGAACAAAAGCATCATGGAGGTCATCATTCCAAGGAATATGAATTTGATGTGGGTTCTATTAGCATTCCCAGGTCTATCCCACAATGTGCCCATTAACTGCCATAGGTACTCCTTTTCCATCTGCTGCTCTGCTTATTCCCCAGTCCTTTCCATTGCTGGTCCTGCTCCCTGCAGTCTCTTTCACACTGATGAAAAGTAGGTCGCTTATATCTCTGCCCTTTCATAGATTTATAGATTTTAAAGGAGGGATCATTACGATAATCTAGCATGAGCCACCACATAACACAGCCCACTGAATTTCACCCACTAATTCCAAGTTCACAACTTCTGTATGAACTAAAGTATATCTTTTAGAAAAACATTTCCAGTATGCTTTCCCAGAATACTTTGTCCTAGTCCTACAGTTTCCATGCTATCAGAGAACTGCCACCCTCCCAAATATCTTTGTTCTATGGGAGACAGAAGTATTCTGTAAGTGGCAAAATGATTCCTCTAACCAACAAAAACATGAGGCCTATCACCTGCTCAAAGCCAAAGTCCAAAGAAGGCTACGTGACATCAAAAACAAGTGGTGGCAAGGAAAGGCCTCTGAGAGCCAGGGTTTGGTAGACCAGGATGACTTGAGAAGCTTCTTTCAAGCAACAGAAGCTATATATATGGGCCAAGCTACAAAGGCCCAACCCTCTTACATTCCCAGCATGGCTCTATCCTCCTCAAGGACAATGCAGACATTAAACTATGCTGGAAGGAGCACTTTAAGAGCCTTCTAAACCGCGACTCCATGGTCTCTGAAGACACCATCAAGCTCATTCCGTAACACTCAGCAATGGAACATCTTGCTGATCCCCCATCTTCTAAGGAAGTCCAGTGTGCTATCACTGAGACAAAATATCACAATGCACTAGGCCCAGAGGGCATCCCTGCTGAGGTTTTTTAAGCTAGGGGCTCTGTTAGAAGACAATAGAAGCTTCATGATGCAACACCAAGTAGATGGGAAAGGTGCTTTTTGGCTTGAAATCCTCCTGACTTTAAGAACGCCAACATTGTTACAATATTCAAGAAGGGGGACAAATCTCTGTGCAGGAACTACAGTGGTATTACCCTCCTCTCCATCACAAGGAAGATCCTTGCCCAGATCCTATTAAACCACCTCCTTCTCTTTGCCAAGGAACTTTTCCCCAAATCACGTTGTGGCTTCAGGCCATCTCAAGGCACAATCAACATGATGTCTGTGGCCCGACAGATTCAGGAGAAATGCAGAGAGCAACACCACAAACTGTTCATGGCATTCATCAGCCTAACCAAGGCCTCTGACTCTATCAATCATGGTGCCCTATGAAAAGTGCTGTGTAAGTTTGGCTGTCCACAGAAATTCATTTCCATCATTAGGCTACTCTATGATGGGATGAGTGCCACCTTTCTGTACAATGGCTCAGAGACCAAACCATTCATCATTCTTACTGGTGTCAAGCAGTCTCCATTTACCTTGCCGTGATCCTGATACTCATCCAGGACTGCTATCTTAGAATCATAGAATATCAGGGTTGGAAGGGACCTCACGAGGTCATCTAGTCCAACCGCCCGCTCAAAGCAGGACCAATCCCCAACTAAATCATCACAGCTGGGGCTTTGTCAAGCCTGACCTTAAAAACCTCTAAGGAAGGAGATTCCACCACCTCCCTAGGGAACCCATTCCAGTGCTTCACCACCTTCCTAGTGAAAAAGTGTTTTCTAATATCCAACCTAAACATCCCCCACTGCAACTTGAGACCATTACTTCTTGTTCTGTCATCTGCTACCACTGAGAACAGTCTAGATCCATCCTCTTTGGAACCCCCTTTCAGGTAGTTGAAAGCAGATATCAAATCCCCCTTCATCCTTCTCTTCTGCAGACTAAATAAGCCCAGTACCCTCAGCCTCTCCTCATAAGTCATATGCGCCAACCCCCTAATTATTTTTGTTGCCCTCCACTGGACTCTCTCCAATTTTTCCACATCCTTCTTGTAGTGTGGGGCCCAAAACTGGACACAGAACTCCAGATGAGGCCTCACTTATGCCGAATAGAGGGGAATGATCATGTTTCTCGATCTGCTGGCAATGCTCCTACTTATACAGCCCAAAATGGCGCTGGCCTTCTTGGCAACAAGGGCACACTGTTGACTCATATCCAGCTTCTCGTCCACTGTAACCCCAGGTCCTTTTCTACAGAACTGCTTCCTAGCTACTTGGTCCCTAGTCTGTAGCAGTGCATAGGATTCTTCCGTCCTAAGTGCAGAACTCTGCACTTGTCCTTGTTGAACCTCATCAGATTTATTTTGGCCCAATCTTCTAATTTGTCTAGGTCCCTCTGTATCATATCCCTAATCTCCAGCATATCTACTACTCCTCCCAGTTTAGTGTCGTCTGCAAACTTGCTGAGGGTGCAATCCACACCATCCTCCAGATCATTAATAAAGATATTGAACAAAACCAGCCCCAGGACCAACCCTTGGGGCACTCCGCTTAATACTGCTTTTCTGAAGTCCAGGGTCCATATTCTGCTGCTCTCCTTTCTTCCTTGTGTCAGGATCCTGAACTCAACCATCTCATGGTCACTGCCTCCCAGGTTCCCATCAACTTTTGCTTTCCCGATTAATTCTTCCCTTTTTGTGAGCTCTGCCCCTAGTTGGTTGTTGCTCACACTTCTAAACTTAATCCAGAGACTCTCAGGTTTTTCTGCAGTTTCATACTGGAGCTCTGAGCAGTCATAGTGCTCTCTTACATACAATGCAACTCCCCCACCTTTTCTGCCCTGCCTGTCCTTCCTGAACAGTTTATATCCATCCATGACAGTATTCCAGTCATGTGAGTTATCCCACCAAGTCTCTATTATTCCAATCACATCATAGTTCCTTGACTGTGCCAGGACTTCCAGTTCTCCCTGCTTGTTTCCCAGGCTTCTTGTATTTGTGAATAGGCAATTAAGATAACTCGCTGATCATCCTCCTCTCTCAGTATGAGGCAGCAGTCCTCCCCTCTTGCACTCTCCTGCTCGTGCTTCCTCCTGGTATCCCACTTCCCCACTTCCCTCAGGGCTTCCGTCTCCTTCCCCCGGTGAACCCAGTTTAAAGCCCTCCTCACTAGATTAGCCAGCCTGCTTGCGAAGATGCTCTTCCCTCTCTTCGTTAGGTGGAGCCCGTTTCTGCCCAGCAATCCTTCTCCTTGAAACACCATCCCATGGTCAAAGAATCCAAAGCCTTCCCTCTGACACCACCCGTGTAGCCACTTGTTAACTTCCACGATTCAACAGTCTCTTTCTGGGCCTTTTCCTTCCATGGGGAGGATGGATGAGACTACCACTTGCGCCTCAAACTCCTTTATCCTTCCCAGAGCCACGTAGTCTGCAGTGATCCACTCAAGGTCATTCTTGGCAGTATGATTGCTGCTCACATGGAGAAGCAGGAAGGGGTAGCAATCTGAGGGCTTGATGAGTCTCAACAGTCTCTCCGTCACATCATGAATCCTAGCTCCTGGCAAGCAGCACACTTCTCGATTTTCCCGGTCAGGATGGGACAGGAATACCTTACAGAATCAGGATTGAGTATCATATGGAGGACCAGTTTCTCAGTCTCTGATGTCTCCAAACAAAATCTAAGATCATGTGAATTGCATCACTGACCTTCAGTATGCAGATGATTGCATCATCCTCGCACACACAGAGGCCGACCAGCAAAGTGCCCTAAATCTTTTTTCAGATGCCTATCACAGCCTGGGTCTCTCTCTCTCAACATCCGGAGAACCAAACTACTCTTTGTACTCTTTGTACTTCACAAATCACCATCAGCAGAGTACCCCTGGAAAATGTTGACCATTTTCCATACCTCTCCCAAACAGTCAGTATTGCCACTGAAATTGATTACAGGATCCGCTGTAACAGCCAGCAAATATTTTGGAAGACTACTCAAATGAGTCTTCAATCACAGGGATCTGCAAACAGGCATGAAGATCTTGGTTAACAAGGCAGTTTTTATCCCCACCCTTCTCTATGGTTGTGAGACCTGGGTAACCTACAGACAACATCTCAAGCAGCTGGAGTGTTTCCAGCAGCGCTGCCTCAGGAGGATTCTCAGGATCAGCTGAGAAGACTGATGCACTAACATCAGCCTTCTTTCTGCAGCCCATATCAGCAGTGTAGAAGCACAGGTCATGAAACATCAGCTCTGCTGAGCTGGTCACAATGTACGTAGGTCTGACACACGCCTCCCAAAGCAAGTACTCTTCTTTCAGTTAAGTCAGGGAAGAAGGGCTCATGGAGGGCAGCAGAAGCACTTCAAGGACATACTTGAGGCTACGTCTAGACTACCCGCAGTATCGGCAGGTTAAAATTGATTGCTCGGGGATCGATATATCGCATCTCATCTAGACGCGATATATCGATCCCCGAGCGCGCTTATATCGATTCCGGAACTCCACCAACCCCAACGGAGTTGCAGAATCGACAGGGGCAGCCGCGGACATCGATCCCGCGCGGTGAGGACGGGTGAGTAATCCGATCTTAGATATTCGACTTCAGCTACGTTATTCACGTAGCTGAAGTTGCGTATCTAAGATCGATTTCCCCCCATAGTGTAGACCAGCCCTGAAAGTACATCTTAAACTTAAACATCAACCCAACAAACTGGGAGGACTTGGCACAGAACCGAAAACAGTGGCACCACACTATACACCAAGCCACAGCCCACTTTGCGGAGAACAGACATACTTATGACACAGGGAAGTGACAAAGGAGGAAAGAAAGGGCACAACAACTGTGTCTCCTCCAAGATTACACCTGTCACTTCTGTGGCAAAATCTGCAGAGCATGAATTGGGCTTCTCAGCCACCTAAAAACCCACCGATGAACCCTCTTGGCAGACATCATCCTCGCATCATGGGATAGCGGAAGAGACAGGAACAGAATAAAATTGAACCTGGAAATGATCTCAGCTTACTCCACATATAGCCTACCAAGCTTGTGATGCGGTAAAAGGTCCTACAAATTTCTGTAAATTCTCACCACTCCAGCCATCCTAACAATGGACTCTGGAACAGATTTTTTTTTTTTAAGGTTAATGGACTTTATATTACTCAGACCAATACTTATTAAGAAATTAAAATCTCACACAAGGTACAGATACTGGGACTGTTTTGTACTACCTTGCACCCTGCTTAGTCACTTACATCTATACTGAATGGGTATAAAGCAACACTAAATTAGAATGATAGAAGGCAATGGAGAATCAGGCCCATCCCCTTTTCTGTTTTCAGTTTTAACATGTTGGCATCCTTCGTTCTGGACAAAGCATATCTATATTCTCGTGACTTAAATATAGCATTGTTACCTGAGCAAATGCAATGACTCCATGAGCATTGTCATTAGATGGAATAATTATGTTAACATAACCACTAGAACCAATCTCTGCACCTCCTTTGGGATTTTTCAGCCAGACTGTGAAGAACTCTTCTTCCTCTGGGATTATGTCATCAAGGATATTGACCGCCAGCACAACTTCTGTGTCTCCAGGCTCAAATATCAATTCACCTGAACTAGCATAAAAACACACACAAAATAATTACAATTAATAGTAGTTTGTTGTGGCAAAAAATGGGGAATAATCATGGCTTTTCCATGAAAGAAATACAGGTGTCATAATTTCAGTTTAAAAAAAGGTAATGGCATGGCCCACAATATTTGTGGTAATGTTTAATTATTTTTCACAATAAATCATGAGATATAACTTAAAATCCATTATTTGAAAGTTTAAAATCATATTCCATCCTGTACCACACTAGATGTATATACAGTAAATTTGGAAAAAATAATTTAAGACTCTTCCTTCCTTAGATGAGGGTTAGATTTGTCAGGGAAACAAATACTAAGACATTTTATTTAAAAAAAACCATCACATTTTCTATCATGATGAACATCCAGCTTTATTTATAATGCATGAAAAAGAATTAAAGAGATGCATAAACTGATATGGGTGCATATACATTAAAACATCAATCAAGAGACCAAAACTGGAACCTGATCTTAAAAATGAGGGAAATAACTAACCCACGGGATAGAAAAAACAGCAAAATTTTGTAATGCACAAAACATCCATAAATGTTATACAGTAAAAATTCATTATTTTATACATTTGAGTTAAAAATTATAAAAAGTAAGTAGTACAACACAACTGTCATACGAAAACAGGAATATTAAGGTTCAAAATTAATAAATATGGAAGATTGGGCTTTGAAAGCTTTAGATTTAAAACATCAAGGTTTTTCTTTTTTTAAGACTTTCAATTAATGTTTTTATTGACCAAAGGGTAATTTTATTTCAAAGGTTTTTTTTTTACAGAAAGGAAATAACAATCATAAGATTATATCACCCACCTTGTCTTTCTCAATGAATCAAAGTGATTAAACAAGATCAAAAATTCATGATGAACTGGATCCCCATTCAACCACAATAATTTTTTTTTTTTTGTGTATAAACACATGAGTAAGGAACATAATTGCAAGCACTATATGGGCATGATCAACAGTCTACTAAGAGACACTCATTGACTTCAATGGATTATGTAACAGCCCTTATGTTGAAAACTCTTAGGGATATCAATGAGAGTTCTACCCACAGAGTACTTACAGGGCTGGAGTCTAATATTTCTAGTTGCTGCTTTAGAGAGTATCACAAGAAAAATGAAAAAATGAAGAGGCACTGCAAGATGAGAGGTATAACATGAGAAACCTACCTAGGTATAAAATCTGACTCATTGGAGACTTTGGTCAATTCATAAATCTGGGAGTAAGACTCTTCAGACAGAACAATTAGACTTTTGTTGGAGTTAAGCGATCTCTTAGTAACTGAAGTGATATGATTAGCAGGAGGTGCTTCCAGCACTAGAGAGAACCGGTTTACTTCTGAATTCCAGGAATACAGTGCTGATCTATCCTTACCAGCTAGTAGCACATGGACTGCATTTTAAAAAAGAAAAAGAATAAAAGAAAATGCTCAGAGACAAATGTAATCGTTTTCTCAGTGCAATCCCAGCGATGCTTGCTCACAGGAACTCACTGACCAGTCTTGCTTTAAAGGTCTGAGACAAAAGAACATTTGTTCAGTATCTTTATTCACTTATTTATTTCAGCAGTTACATCTCAAGAGAAACACCTGATGGTGATCCACTTACACCTGTTTTACATCAGTTCAGAATACAGTAACTCCTCACTTGAAGTCATCCTGGTTCAAGTAGTTTTGTTATTAAGTCGCTGATCTATTAGTGAACATGCTCATTTAAAGTTGCGCAAAATGTTCTAACGCCCTCCACCCCCCTCAGCACCTCCCGCCCACCGGCAGGCCCCCTGGATCAGCACCTCACCCTCCCTCTCTGCAATCAGCTGTTTCACAGCAGGCAGGGAGGCTGGGAGGGAGCGAGGAGGAGCAAGGACGCAGTGTGCTCGTGGGAGGGGGCAGAGCTGGGTTTAGAGGCAGGGCAGGAGTGGAGCGGGGATGGAAAGAGGCAGGGGGCCTTGGGGGGAAGGAGTGGTGTGGGGGCAGGGCCTGGGACAGGGTCAGGGATCAACCACCCCCGGCAGTTTGAAAAGGCAGCGCCTGGGGCCCAGAAGCCTGTGGCTGTCTCCAGCTCTGCAGGGATCTAGAGGCCCAGTACCTCTGCACTCTGTGTCCCGAACATACCATGCAACCTGGCAGATTGGTTCCCCTAGGAGACAACTGGTCTCTCCAGCACCCTGGGAGTTGAGGGGGCATTCAGTGACTAACTGGAGCAGGTATTTGTGTGATCTGCTGCTCAGAGGCCAGCAGAGACATCCCCAGCGGGTGCTGGGGAAAGATGCAGCAGTGTCCCTTCCCTGCTTTGCCTGGTTCTCATGTCAAGCCCAAACCCACAGAGCTTGCACGGGGAGGACTTTGCAGGCCTAGGAGTGGAAGTGTTTTGGCCCATACCTGCACCAGAGCTCTGAGGCCAGAGGATATTCACTTACCTAGTCACAGCTGAGAGTCAAACTGCACATAATGTCTTTTGTCTGGCAAAAAAAAAATTCCCTGTAACCTAACCCCTCACATCCAAATTTACATTAATTCTTGTGGGGAAATTGGATTCGCTTAACATCATTTTGTTTAATGTCAAATTTTTCAGGAACATAACTACAATGTTAAGTGAGGACTTACTGTAGGCCCAAATAAGTTATTCCAGTGTGGAAAACCATATTTAAAAAAACTGAAACGTGCTCTGGCCAGGAAAGGGCAGTCCACATTATTATTTGTATATTAGTCACATTTAGTACACTTCCCATCTGCTTCTGCCTGTTTCTTCCAGACCTCCTGTCAACATTACTCCATAAGCCAGAGGTCAGCCTTTCTGTCTTTTGGAGGTCATCCAACACCTTGGAGCTCTGTCAAATCAGGAACCCAATTAAGTGCACAGTCTCAGTCTCTCTCAAATGAAGACCTTAATTAAATCTGCTGCATTACCACCAGAGTAATTATGTTTATATATTTGCAACATTGCCTTACTTCTGGAGTATTTTTGCTATTTTGAGCTGTAAGGTCTTCCATCCTTTCTGTGTGTCTTTGTAATTTGTTTGGTGCCAATTCACATCACCTAAAGAATGATGGACTGACATGCAGCTACCACATTGCCTTAGCACTATTTTCAGTAAGGTCCTACCACAAGTGTAAAAGCTACTATTG
The DNA here is from genome assembly GCF_003597395.2 of Chelonoidis abingdonii. Classification (NCBI taxonomy): domain Eukaryota; kingdom Metazoa; phylum Chordata; order Testudines; family Testudinidae; genus Chelonoidis; species Chelonoidis abingdonii. Next base: position 59,503,341 of record NC_133774.1, on the reverse strand, counting down.
GAACAAAGACTGTAGTCACCTAAAACTTACCTAAACCTGAAGGAGGCATGAAGGTGTGGATTTTGTTTATCGCACTAGAAGAAAGAGACTGAAAATGCCTGAAGGAAGATTCTCCTGTCTGCCAGACAAAAACTTCACTTGAATTACTGGATTCTGCAAAGGGGAAAGAGAATAAATCTCAAGCTTGACTACACAATGAATCTGATCAATGATTAAACACCTGCAATGCTGGTTCACATCAAAATGTCTGCATTTACCAGATCTTACCACACAGATAGCCACATTACCACATATTCCTCTATGCTTAGGACAGGAGATATCTGTGGTAACTGGGACAATGGTTGCATATGGTGATCATTTAATAGCTTCTATGTTTGCACGCCCACACACCTCAGAATGTTAAGGTTGTTGGGGCACAAAATGACAAATGCAAGACAATGCATAGTTAAGTGGGAAGTGTACCATAAGCCTTTTCACCAGACACAGAACGGTGTGTTAGGAAAGCAGGACTGCCTAATGGATCATGTTGTGACATAACAATCATCTCCACCGCTGTTCCATGAATTCTGCACAGCACATACATTGCAGAGGATGTTAACAGCAACTACAATAGTAAGAATTTAATAACCCTCAATGTTCCTGGGAAAAGTGTATGTTGAAAATCAACGCTTCACTTATTCTGCACATACTTGAAAACGGATGCAACACTTCTATCTGTCCAATAAATAAAACAGATTGTCACGGATAAAATTCTCATGAGAAAGTGTGGCCTCTCTCCTCTCACTCTTAAATCCCTGTCTACACTGCTGAGCCAAGCGTCTTTCCCATCAGACAGACCAGCATAAACTCATGTTCTTGTATCATGCAACATACCTTTTGCAACTATTAGATAGATATCAGATCCAGAAGTCAAGGCCTCCATGTGTGTTATTCCATTTACTGGCACTTGATGAAGTTTTTGAAACTTGTCATCTGACCATTGGTACAGAAGCGGGTATTGGCTGGAATTCGACAGAGAAACTGCTAGGTACATAAAACCTCCTCTGGGAAACAGGGCCATGAGCAGAGCTCCATAAATTGGGAGCTGATGATGCAATACAAAAAGGCCATCATTCCACTGGAAAACCTATGGGAAATGATACATAATTTTTTTCTTTAGATCTAAGTACAGTCAGATTGTGCTAACAGAAATCAGATGTCACTCTGAAGACTTTAGATTATTTTAATTATCCTCTGAATCATTAACATCTAATGGCTGCTCAGTGAATTTAGCTGGTTTTCTCCTTCCAGTTCCTAGTAGACAAGCATCTGCATTGCAAAATCACCCCCACCCGTGATGTTATTCTGGTTGGATGCCTCAGCCAGAAAGTGAAAAACTGAATGGGCTTGGACACTGAGCTACCACTAACCTCTAAAGATGGTCCCTCCACATGAAGGCTGAGGTACAGTGGTAGGGTGGTATAAAGAAGCTGCATTCAGGTTTATCTGTTCTGAAGATAAGAGAACTTCTGTCTCTAAGGCTGCCTACTTCCCCTTAGCACAAGTACTAAATGACATAATTTTCAAAGTAGGAGGATTTCTAATAATGATTCACATCTGGTATATCTGTATAAGTTCATGCTGACAATACTGGTAAACCTAAATCACTCTGTAAACTTCATTTTTATTCAGCTTCTTGTAGAATTCAGGGTAGCAAGTTGTAGTGGGGTGGTCACCCCACTCTGGCCCTGAAGAAGTTAAAAGCAGCCCTGGAGAGGGCTGCAGCATGGAAAGGGAATGAGAACAGCTGTGAGAAGCGGAGTGAGTCGCTGACCACAGCTATGGTCAGCTTAATCAGGGCCCACCTGGCCCTTATAAAAGGGCTGGGGCCAGAAGCTAAACACAGAGAGTATCTCTCTAGCTATTGAGGGAGATGGGCCTGGCTGCTGGGGAGCTGAACAGAGTACATAGAGTGGAGCAGGGCTGGGGAAAGGCCAGAGGAGCTGGGGAGCTCCAGCCCGGAAAACCCCCAGGCTGCAGGCCTTGCTAAAGGCCCAGAAAAGGTACTGGGGTTGCAGAGGGGCAGCCCAAGGGTAGGCAGAGGCAGCAGACCCAAACCCTCCTTGCAGTGCATTTATACTGCAGTCCACCCCAGTGAGTGGGGGCTAGACGGTGACTGGCAGTAGCCAAAGACTGAGGCGAGGGGAGGATAGGTGTTTGGGGGTTCCCTGGGGAGGGAAGACCCAGCACCAGGGCCAGCGGCAAGCGAGACACCGGCCTGTAGAGGGCACTCCTGAGTGAACAGAGCTAATTCCCAGGATGAACAGCAGGAGGTGCCGCAGCAGTGAGTTGGTGTCCCACTACACAAGTCAATAGTACTTAAATACCATTATGCTGATTGCCACTTAGGAATTTCTAATCAGAGCTAAATGTATACTGCACACATATTAAAATGAAAAAGGGAGATCATTCCAACCTGTATGGATTTGGAGTCAGCTGTATGACTTGCAATAATTAAATAATCTTTACTGTTGACAGTGAAGTGTTTTACATCTCTGGTTTCTGGAACTGACAGAGTCTGTATCTGCGAAGGCAGCACAAGGACAGGAGAACTTTGTGAAGTGATTCAAGTTCTTCACATATGGCTAATTTGCCTAATCAAGGAATGTTATTCAATATAAAACTTTGTTAAAACATCAGAAAAGTTCCATGATTACACAGATCAGACTGTTCAATAATTTCCACATGAAAATGTCATGAAAACATTATGGACAATCTCTGGCATAAACAAATAGAACTCCTTTTAAGTAAATAGTGGTGCACTAGCTGATTTTAATTCAATGTTACCAAAATTTAAACTCATTCATTAAATTCATAAAAATTAAGATCTTGACACTAGAGTATATGAACATCTTATTATAAAATGCCATATTTTAGGTCATTGCAGAGCACAAGTACTGTGCTGGAGCTCAATACTAAATTGGCCTCCCAGGAATGTTTTTTTCTAAAGCATCTAAAAGAAGGTAGAAGTCTTACCAGTAGTACCCTGAGTCCAGGTGTGAATGTATACACATGATTGTTGGAAGAGTCCTGTTTGGTTCCTCCATGAGTAATCACTAGAAAGGCAGCACCATTGATGTGAAATGTCACACAACTACGAGGATTCCGTATACTGAAGTCCTGAGAGGAGAATCATAAAGAAAGTTGATGAGGTAACTGGACTTTACAAATCAATTAGTACCATCCATGCAAAATGGATTAAAATAAAAACATTTACCTCAATGGGAACAAAAACTCCTCTCCATTGATAGATAGAAGAAAAGCTAGCTGGGGAGGTCCGCAACAGAACACCATATAAAGACTCTCCCGATGTAAAGAAACACCAGCTAGATACTGACTCTTCCACAAAACTTTGTAAGACAGACAGCACACTGATACCACCCTCTGCAATACATTAAAAATACTAGTTACTAGAGTATACATGAGGGGGTTTACAATCTTATCTTTGATTTTACAAGCTAAATTCAGACCTAATGCCAGGAGGAATAACACTGTCGACATCACTCAGAACTTGCAGAGGTTAAAACAATGAGAACACAATGAGAACTCAACAGACGAATGTTTTTGTAATATGTATTCTCAATACACAAGCAAGTCATACAGGGAATCTTTGGTGTACAGAATGTAGTTCTTAACGGGTCATATTGGAATTCAGCTAGGATCAAAATAAAGCAAGCTAATGGAAAAGCCACACACACAAAAAAAAACAAAAAGAAAAAAAAAGAATCTTTCCCCAAGATGAGACTGAAATCAGACTTGGAAAGACTTGCATAATGTACAGATCTGTTTAACTTGGATATTTTGAATGTGTTGTCAGAATTAAATTACAAAAGTGAAAGCTTAGACCCCAATTCTGCCAACTGTTATGTCAGTATCTTTGCTCATAGGAGTAGCCCCACTGAAGTTATTTAGCCCTCAATCCTGCAAAGATTTAAATAAGTGCTTATCTTTAGGCACTGTGGCTAGTCATATGGGACTCTAATGGAATTACTCACACTGCCTAAAACTGAGCATATTCCAGGACTGAGGCTTTATAATATAAACTTTTTCAGACACAGGCATCTTAGCTGTATGGACAGTACTTTTGCATATTGTGGGTGCTACAAGAATACTACTATGACCATGTCTTATTTAAGAGAAGTCTAGTGATAATACTGTTCCATATAAACTGATGTGAGGTAGGGGATATTTCAGAAGTCTCTCAACTCTGATAGAAGTGACAGTCAGTGGACTTGCTCTAGTGAACCCGTTTTATCTATTGAATCTTAACACACTCAAAGAAATATTTTAATACAGGAGTTTATTTTAACAACTCTGAAAAACAGATTTAAATTTCAAAACTAGTCTCTCTGCCTCCTTGGCCAGTTTATTGTTGTTAACTTTTGATAAGAGTAACATTCATTGAGAAAAGAACTTACTTATGCCGAATGCAGTATTGGACAGAGTCTCCCACTCCACACTCACAGACATATTGAGCCCATTACTTCGGGATACTTTCAAATAAACGCTACTGTTGGCTTCTTCAATTATCAGAGAACTTGTCCTAAATGTGAGAATTGCAAAAATAAAGAAACAGGAATTCCTTTTACAATGTATGAATTGGAGTTCTGAAAAACATAATTTACATGGTACAGTTGTAGTGATAGAATAAACAATAGTGATGGAAAGAAACTGCTAGCAGCTGGTTTCCTTACAAGTGGGGCTGCTGGTAGCATCACTATCAAGGTTGCCCAACACTTCCCATTATAAGACCCTGGTTTCAGTTGCTTATAAGTTGGGCAAACTTTAATCATTTGGGATAAAGGTTTACCTGTCTGTCAGGCTGAGTGTTTTGGAAAATTTCGGCTAAATTGTTCAGCCATTTCTAGGAATGAAACGAAACATATTTTACCCGTGTTAAAAATTCTGGTGATTTTTCTTTGACTCAATCACCTCTACACTTTGGTGAAAGGATGTGAAATTTGGCGTACTGGTGGCCTTTGTGTCAGGATATGCCTTTTGCAATCCCCATAAAAATTGGCCCAAGTTTGACCAAATTATAAGCCTTTGAAAAACTGCAGTTCTCACATGCTCATCAGAGACTTGGATTGTATCAGCTGAGTTCTCCAAAGATTCCATTTGCACTGGGTAAGCTCCATCCAGGGAAGAGCAGGACATTTGATGCAACTGCAGTTCTGGGCTGTGGTGGGCTTTCTTGGATCTGGTCACCTGCACTGAGAGCAGGGAGCCTGTCTCTCCTGTATGCTCAGTGACCACTCCCTGCTGGGGTAGGGCAGCAATGGAGGAGGAAATTGCCTCATTCGAATGCAGAGGGGACAAGAGAGAAGGGGAGCTGATTGGGACAAGGAGCCTGGCAGGAGTTAAAATTGGAACTGCAGCCTGGCTGGCATGGAGTGGGGAGACTGGGACTGCAAGCCAGTGAAGAGAGACTGAGATAAAGACAAGGAGCCAGGGTAGGAGAAACTGGGACAGGCTGGACAAGGATATTAGGATTGAGAATCAGGAGGTAAGACAGTGAGGATGGAAAACATGGGTTAGGGGTACAGAAGGCCCACGTAGATGAGCAAGACAGATCAGATGAGTTTGGGGTGTGGGAAAGGAACTTGACCAGACTGAGAAAAAAGACTGGAGGATGGAAGGTGGGGAAAGAACTGAAGTTAGAGAAGGACTGCAGAAGAGTGACTGGGACCCGGTAGCGATGGAAAATGTGGGTGGGGATGGGTGCAACTGGAGGCCAGGGCTGCAGGGAGAGAGATCAAAAGAGAACACGGGGATAGAGGGGCCTGGGATTGGCTGCACCAGGAGACCGGGAGTTGGGGTGGAAGAGGAGAAGATTGAGACAGGGATTCTGAAGAGGTGACACTAAATCTTACATTTCTTAACTTTTGAGTTGCTCCTTTGACTTTTCAATTTGAATAATGTTCTTTTAACATAGTAATTTTGTGTGTGTGATTATAAATATGCTGTTAAAGAATAGTTGAAAAAGAAGTTAGTCTTCATGCTGACTCTTTCTTCACATAACACACTCAGAGAACAATTTAGATACATAATAAAGATATGAGTTATACGACTAAAACAATAAAATAGCAGTAGCAAGAGGACAATCTGAATCTAAAAACTCAATCAGGCCAGCTCTAGGTCCAATTTTTTTTTTAAAGTGTCAGTGCTCTATATTCTGGTGAAGAATGGTTTATTTTTAATCTTCTGTTCTCTGGTATAGAAAAAATGCTATTTAACAGACACCAGACATTTTAAAAGATTTTCAATTACCTAAAATTGTGGATTGCTTATTACCTTGTTTTCTTTTAAACAGGTCCACCAAAGAAAGATGCAGAGAATTATATTGTCTAGAGAATATGAAGAATTACCCTCTTTATAACTGAATTAGTGTACTGTACCTATTTGTAACTGGATAGACACTAAAAAGCCCCAATGGGGCTTGGTTCTGTAACACCGTGATCATAGTTTCCACTCTTGTGCCAAGTCTGGCTCCTCCCATTGGTCTGAAGAGAGTGATAATAAAATGTTCATCCATTTCTGGTTCTTCATCTAGTATGGCAGAAATGTGCAGAGTCTGAGAGCAAAACAAGTACATGAAGTCACTAAGGGTATGTCTATACTACCCGCCGGATAAATCAACCCCTGAGCACTCTCCCGTCGACTCCTGTACTCCACCGATGCGAGAGGCGCAGGTGGAGTCCACGGGGGAGCGACAGCAGTTGATTCACCACTGTGAAGACACAACGGTGAGCAGATCTAAGTACATCGACTTCAGCTACGTTATTCATATAGCTGAAGTTACATATCTTAGATCGACACCCTTCCCCCCACCCTCCAGTGTAGCCTAGGCCTAAGACATACTAACTTAACAGCTGCTGATATTCCTGTGCTTTCTGTGCTTAAAGTATACACCAGGATGGGAGTCAAACAGCAGTTACTGAAACTGGACAATACAGAAACAGTGCCAGCAGGGAGAGGGGGCTGGGAATTAAACTAGAGTAGTGGATTCTAACCTTTTTTTCTGGAGTGCCCCTTTGAAGGCTTAGCAGATGAACACACCTCTTCCCTTTCTATTTCTTTCTTTAAAGCAAACAAAGCTCCCACATTCTTTTATATTTATTTTCCTTTCTTGTTCTGTCTCTCCACCTCCCATCCCTCTTTGAGTTGGCTCTTTGGGGGCAGGCACTGTCTTTTTGTTCTCTGTTTGTTACTGCACCTAGCACATTAGGGTCCTGGTCTGGGACTGGGCCTCCTCTTGGGCACAATGGTAATGCAAATAAATAAAAATATGGAGATATACCAATCTCCTAGAACTAGAAGGGACCCTGAAAGGTCATTGAGTCCAGCTCCCTGCTTTCACTAGCAGGACCAAGTACTGATTTTTCCCCAGATCCCTAAGTGGCCCCCTCAAGGACTAAACTGACAACCCGGGGTTTAGCAGGCCAATGCTCAAAACACTGAGCTATCCCTCCCTGTTACTGAAACTGAGCTAAGGGCCAGAGGAACAGAGAACATGGCATGAGTGGACTGCCTGAACCCACAGCCCTGTTTAGTACGTTTGCTGATCTGGTATCTACCGTATAGACCCCAAGGAGCAGAAAGAGAAAGCTAACAACTAGCATCTTCATTAAAAGTACAGGGGCATATTTGCACTCTGCGTGTTTATGAACTCAGATTGTGGAGGGAAGGAATGCATCTGAGGTCATGAAACTTTCTCCACTCCTTGCTGCTCTTTTCTGCTCCACCTGCCACTGGATTGAGTGGGACCCCTCTGAGGAAGGCCTGCCTTCCAGGTTGGTAAACGGTAACACAGAGGAACAGAAGAGTATTGTAGTACTTTTACCTTCAATTGTGCATAAGCACCATCCTTTTCCAATATCATATGCAAGCAATAGATATACAGGTACATAAAGTTTTGCTGCTTGTGGTTATACAGATAACAGCAACGTATCTACAGCTAACCAGGAGCCTGTGACCTTTCAGATACAGACTTTGCCATAGGTATCCATGTCTTTGCTTGCTCCAGGTAAAATTTCTACAATATTTGGGATGTACTTTTATGAGTCTCCAACTTCTGAGTAGGCTGGGTTAATGTTTCCCTGTGCTATACTGGCTACTAATTCAATTCCAAATACAATTGAAAGTGTTTGTGCTAAAGCTCTCCATGGTGTAGGACCCATTTAAGATACTATGTGCTTTCTTATGTCCTACCACAACAGTTTAAAGTTATATATTTTGACTTTCATTGCCCATATTCCAGGCTCTCCATCAGTTAAGCTCCACTAGTCCCTGAAAATGGTCCAAGAGGGATGACAATTTTATTAAATAAAACCCCACTAGAGCTGGTCAAAATGTTTAATTCAAAATGCTTTTTCATTAGAACAGAAATTTCAGCAATGTCTCATTTTAAAAATGAAAGCAATTTTTTTTTCAGACAATAAAACTTGCAGTTTTGGGGTTTACAGTTTTTTGACAAAAACCTGAAAACTTTAGAAGAACAATGTTGATGAATGAAAACTTTTTTTTATCTTTCATGGGAACAAAAAACATTTCCTGAATAGCTCTAAAACCCACACATCATACAAACTTGCTCCCCATGACTGAATCCACACAGAAAATTTCAGGTTCACAAGACTTTTTCTGTTCCATCAGCCAGGATTTTGGCTGAACATTATTTTATTTTCTGTTCTTTTAAGGATTTGTTTTGGTCAGTTGGATGTCTTAGGCCACATGAATTTTTATGAAGGACCATTTTCATCTGAGTATGTTTTTAGTACTTATTGCACAGTTCATATGAGCTTTTATTATAGGTGTTTTATTTAGACAATAAAAGTAAAATCCTCACTTAATTGAGGGGAAAGGCAAAATACCCATTGACTTAAACGGGGCCAGGATTTCACCTTAAATGAATAAAAAATCAATAGAAAACTAGTTCAACAACAAGATCATCCATTTTCTAGGTTGACTTTTTTTGAGAAGGGCAACCTCCGCCGGCCCCACCTCCAGGGACTAGGTCCTCTTTCTACTCAGAATTTACATTTTTGTTGTTTGAGAAACATTAGTTACTGCCACATTTTCTTGCACTTTCAGTAATGTATTCTGTATAACTGAGAGCAATGAAAGTATTCTGACTATATAGAATGAAACACTGTATTATATTTTAGCTCTATTATTCAAGTAGATTGTATGTAAGAGGCAAATTTCAGAATAAAAACATAGCCATGTGCCAAGTATATATAAGGAAATTGTTCCTCAGTTTCTCTGAATGTATCCTGTGCATTATATTGTCTGATATTTATCTGAACTGCTGCAAAAAGGCATAAATATTCCAAAAGTAATAATGAGATTAAATGACTACATAGAAATTAGTGTTAGAATATTTCATTTTCTCTACATTTTCACATAGCATATTCACAATCTTTGAGATGTCATTCCTACAATAACAAGAAATAAAACAAAATACAACAGGAAATCAAGTCTAACATTAAACGTGGACAGCTCTGTATGCTTCTCAGGTAGGTGAAACAAGCCTACTTCTCTTACATTGTAATAACCACCTGCATATTACCTTGAATCTGACTCCCTCTTCCAGCATGATATATCCTTGTGAAGGGGTCAGATCCACTGATGCAGCTGAAGAATTTATTTCTCTCACAAGATATTGAACAGTCACAGTGCCAAATATCCCCTGGGGAGGTTCTCTAATTATGTTCAGTACAGCAACACTTTCCATCAAGTGGAGAGCTGACTGCTCCCTTAGGAAAAAGTGATCGCTGTTATTGAATGACAAAACTCCATGACCATCATCACTGGCAAGGATGGTAACTGTGGCTTTTGAAAAAGAAATCGTGGAAATATATTATTTTTAATGTCTACAATCCAACTAGGGTGGTAATAACAACAACAACAACAACAACAACAACAACAACGAGAGAGGGAGAGAGAGAGAGACTTTTTATATATTTATCCAAAAAAGACCATATTCTCCATTTTATATCAGTTTAACTTAATTTAACATGATATGTATATATTTAATTTTATCAATGCATATATATGCACATGAGGAATTAGGAGAATGTGGTCTTTTTTCCTATAAAAAGGCCACAGTCTCATTGAGATTTCAATTCAACAAAGTAATTAATTGCATGCCTAACTTTAAACATATGAATAGACTCTTCATATGACAGGACATTCTGTCTTACTGACTGTTGGTGTTATGTTCTAAAGAGGCCTCACTACTAGTTGAATAGAGTCTTCAATGGGACTCTTCACATGCTTAAACTCAGGCACATGCTTGAATACCTTGCTGCACCAGGGCTTTACATGAGAGCATGAGAGTTTCTCTACCATCAAAACTTGGAGAGAATATATAGTAAAGTACCTCTTCTATTCATACCACATATCATAAAGAGATTTAAAGAGACTGAATTTTGTATTAATATAAGACAGTTCCTGTAACTATTATTGATTTAGCCAAAAGGGATTATGCCCATTCTGCAAATTTTTAATTTATTGAGCTTCTAAAATTTCTAGTAATGAAAAGCAAGATTCTGCTGCTTTTAGTCAGAATTAGTAACATTTACGTGACTAAACCCAGAACAAAGTATAAATTGCCAAAGTGGAAAAAAAATCAAGCCTTACCTATTCAATTAAAAAAGAATACTCTTCGTATGCTATTATCCTATATATCACATCTTAACAACACTTAGAGAAGAGGCACACTCATTACTTATGAGACAGGCATAAATGTAGCTCTAAATATTGCAAAAAATCAAAACCAACATGCTGTACAAACAGCATGGTTCCTCACAAAACTCAATTTCTACATAAGTCTTGCTTTATTTTAAATAGAGTCTTAGCAGTTAGATAAATTTCATTACAGGTTTCAGAATCTTCATCAAAATATAAAGTCATCCACAAAAGGTAAATGATGGTTTCAAGAATACAATGATTCCTTAGGCATAAAGTAATGAAAACAGTTGTAAAACAACAATAACAAAGAGCTAGAGTATAAAGAATGTCTGTTTTACCTGTTGTGTTCTCTCCTAGTTCCAGCCCCAAGGAGGGATTTGTTAAAATTAACTGGAATTTCTCATCACTTTCAGGAATATCATCATCAAAAATCATGACATCAATGTATTTATACCTTTCTCCATCAGCAAAAGAGAGGATCTGGGAGTGAAACATAAAAGGCATATTATCTTAACAAATATATAACATGAACAAGTACGTAAGATTTTGCAACTCTAAGAACATAAGAACGGCCGTACCGGGTCAGACCAAAGGTCCATCTAGCCCAGTATCTGTCTACCGACAGTGGCCAATGCCAGGTGCCCCAGAGGGAGTGAAGTTAACAAGCAATGATCAAATGATCTCTCTCCTGCCATCCATCTCCATCCTCTGATGAACAGAGGCTAGGGACACCATTCTTTACCATTTGGCGTAATAGCCATTTATGGACTTATCCACCATGAATCTATCCAGTTCTCTTTTAACATTGTTATAGTCCCAGCCTTCACAACCTCCTCAGGTAAAGAGTTCAACGTTGACTGTGCGCTGTGGAGAAAGAACGTCCTTTTATTGTTTTAAACCTGCTACCTATTAATTCATTTGGTGACCCTAGTTCTTGTATTATGGGAATAGTAAATAACTTTTCCTATCCACTTTCTCCAATCACTCATGATTTTATATAACTCTATTTCTCCCCCTTAGTCTCCTCTTTTCCAGCTGAAGAGGCCTAGGCCTGTCTACACTACGCGTTTAATCAATTTAAGAACGTTAAATCGATTTAACGCTGTGTACCCGTCCCACTACAACACCCTTTATATCGATATAAAGGCTCTCTTAAACGATTTCTGTACTCCACCCGACGAGAGGAGTAGCGCTAAATCGATTAACATATCGGATTACAGTTAGTGTGGACGGAAATCGACGTTTGCCTCCGGGCGGTATCCCACAGTGCACCATTGACCGCTCTGGACGCAATTTGAATTGATGCAGCGGGCAGGTAAACAGGGAAAGTCCCACGACTTTTGAATTACATTTCCTGTTTGCCCAGCGTGAGCTCTGATCAGCACGGGTGGCGATGCAGTCTCAAATCCAAAGAGTCCAGCATACCATACGGGAGATACTAGATCTGATTGCTGTATGGGAGACAAATCTGTTTGTATCAGAGCTCCGTTACAGAACACGAAATGCAAAGCGTTGAAAAAAAATCTCCAGTACACAGCGCTGCGTGACAGCGTAACGGGAAGCAGAGACTCAAATGGACACTCATGGATGGAGGGGTACTGAGACTCCACTATCCACAGTCACAGCAGTCTCTGAAAGTATTTGCATTCTTGGCTAGCTCCCAATGTCTGTAGGTTCAAACACAGTGTCTGGTGGTTCAGCGAACAGCTCCTCAGTTTCTTCCCCCCCCCAGAGTGAAGAAAGGGAAAGAAATCATTTCTTGACTACTTTCAATGTCACCATGTGTACTGAATGCTGCTGGTAGACGCAAATGTGCCGCAGTGAAGAGCGTATCCGCTCCTCTCCCTCTCCCTTCCCCGGTGGTAGACGGTGCAATAGACTAGTAACCGTCCTCAGATATCTACATGTTGACATCAGGCCAACATTGCTGGTCACTCCCAGTAGATAGGACAGAACGGCTATAATAGCTTCATCATGCAACTGGGGCTTCAGCCCCTCCCTTCCTGTGTAAAGAAAGATTCTGTACTGCCTGATGTCATAGCAGCAGCATGCTGGCTCCTCTCCCCACACGTTATGTCCTGCCTGGACTATCATCACGCCAGGAGCTGCCTCTCCCCTCATTTATGTCACTATTCTGCATTCTATTTATCTATCATGACACAATGGGCAGGACACTGCCACGTATCCAGGAAGTTGGGGGGAGGAGCACACGGTGGTTGGTTTGCAGGGCACCTGTGAATACTGACACAGAGGAGCTGTGCTCTGATACACTGGTCCTCTAATACACTGCCCCTTTTAGGCAGGACTGACTCTATTTTTAGAACCATAAGGAGGGTTGACTCAGTCCATGAGTCAATCCAATTTTGCTTTTGCATTGCGCCCCGGCCGTTTCAGCAGGGGCACTCATGTAGCAGCGACATAAGAAGAGGAGAGATAACCATCATCTCATTGCCAGTTTTCTCCGGCAGTAGACGGTACAGAACGACCGTAAACCTCTCTGCTATCATTGCAAAAGCAAGTGAATGCTGCTGTGTAGCGCGTGGAGTCTCGTCTCTCCCCGCGGCATCCAGTACACATACGTGCCAGAAAAAAAAAGCTGAACGGGCTCCATGTTGCCGTGCTATGGCGTCTGCCAGGGCAATCCAGGGAAAGCGGCGCAAGGATTGCAGCTGAGTTTCCCAGGGAGAGAATGACTGACGACATTACCCAGAACCCACGACAATAATGATTAACCCAGGAATCCAAGGGCGGGCGGAGAGCTGCGGGATATGGGATAGCTCGGGAAGGCTACCACAATGCAACGCTTCAGAATCGACGTTAGCCCGGCCATGGATGCACACGCCGAATTACTGTGCCTAATGTGCCGCATGAAATCAATTATAATATCAGTTTTACAAACCGATTTTAGCTATTCGATATTATCCGTATGTAGACGGGCCCTAGCTCTTTATCTTTCCTTGTTGGGACTCTCATCCAAACCCCTAATCATTTTAGTTGCCTTTTCTGAACCTTTTCTAGTGCTAGTATATATACTTTTGAGGTGAGGAGACCACATCTGTACACAGTATTCGAGATGTGGACGTACCATGGATTATATAAGGGCAAAATATGTTCTCAGTATTATTCTCTATCCCCTTTTTATGATTCTAACTCCCTGTTTGCTTTTTGACGCTCTGCACTCTGCAGTCGGGACATCTTCAAGAACTATCACGATGATGCTAAGATCTTTTCCTGACTTGTATGCTATTAGCCCCATCATATTGTACTGTATAGTTGGGGTATTTTTTTCCAATGTGCTTATTTACATTTATCCACATAAATTCATTTGCCATTGTTGGTTGCCAATCACTAGTTTTGTGAGATCTTGTTGAAGTCTTCACAATCTCTTTGGGCTCTACACTATCCTGAGAGTTTAGTATCATCTGCAATGACTTGCACCGTCCTGTTTACTCCTTTCTTCCAATCATTATGAGATAAATGGATAGGCTGGTTCCTAAGACTGACCTTGGGGACCCACTAGTTAACACCCTCCATGTGAGAATGCCATTAATTCCTACCGTTCCCTGTCTTTACAACCAGTTCCTCAATCCATGAAAGGACCTTCCTATTGTATCCGCATGAACCCTTAATTTCTAGATCCTTTGTGAGGGACATTGTCAAAGGCTTCTGAACATCTACGTACACTATTCCACTGATCCTCCTTGGTCACATGTTTGTTGACTCCTAAAGAAGAAACTCTAATAGATTAGTGACGTGATTATCCCTTTACAGAACCATGTTGACCATTGCTCAACAGTTTAGGTTTTTCTTGTGCTGACATTTTATTCTTAACTATGTTTTTGACTAATTGCCTGGTATCCCTGAGTCAGATCTACCAGTCGTAATTGCTGGTATCACCTCTAGAGCGCTTTTAAATATTGGCGTTACATTACTTACTTCCCACGTCATGGGCACACAAGCGATTTAAAGACAGCGTATACACAACCTTAGTTAATATTCTCCAACTTACCATTATTGATTCTTCAGATTCTTGAGGTGATGGCCATCTCGGTCCCCGGTATCTTCGTTAGATGATTTGAGTTTAATTTTCAGCTATTCTATTCCAACCACTCCTTAGTGACACTTCAATCTGTGGATCTAGTTTCCTCAGATTTGTCACTACAAAAGCCGACTCACGGTTTGGGAATTCTCCCTTACACCTCAGCCGTGAGAGACTGAAGCAAGAGTCCACGTGTAGTTTCCGCAAGACTTTATGGTCTTTAAGCGTCCTTGTTATTCGATACGTCAAGGGGCCCACTGGTGTTAGTAGGCTTTCCGCTTCTGATTGTATTGTTAAAAATCTTGTTACCTTTGGAGTTTTTGGTTAGCCGTTCTTCAAACTCCTCTTTGGCTTTTCTTATTACACTCTTGCACTTAAGCTGGCAGTGTTTGTGCTCCTTTCTATTTTAGCCTACAGAGTTCTTAAAAATGGAAGAAAAATGCAAACAAAGGACCAAATTCTGAGCATCTATTATAATTTGGCTAAAACAGGAATTGAGGACATTCAGCAGAATCAGGGCCAATAAGCACATTTCACTGAAGCAACTTTTTAAAGGCACCTGTTGTAAAGGATCTTTTAAGAAAAATGGCTTCCAAATATGAATGACAAAATTTTTCCAAACAAAGGTTACATACAAAATCTAAGTATAAAATTTTAGAACTTGGATTATTTAGATGATTTATAAAAAAATATAATCCTGTTTTCCTATAATTTCTGGATTAGAAAACATGCTATTTAAGATTAATATCTAGTATCAGTGGGGCAGCACTGTTAGTCTGTATCCACAAAAACAACGAGGAGTCCGGTGGCACCTTAAAGACTAACAAATTTATTTGGGCATAAACTTTCCTGGGTAAAAAAAAAAAAACACTTCTTCAGATGCATGGAGTGAAAATTACAGATACAGGTATAAATATATTGGCACATGAAGAGAAGGGAGTTACTTTACAAGTGGAGAACCAGTGTTGACAAGGCCAATTCAGTCAGGGTGGATGCAGTCCACTCCCAATAATTGATGAGGAGGTGTCAATACGAAAAGAGAGAAAATTGCCAGGGGTATTCTATCTGCTACCCAAGATCCATAAACATGGAAATCTTGGACGCCCCATCATCTCAGGCATTGGCAGTCTTCCAGCAGCATTATCTGGTTATTTGGACTCTCTCTTCAGACCCTATGGCTACCAGCACTCCTAGCTATCTTTGAGACACCACCGACCTCCTAAGGAAACTACAATGCATTGATGATCTTCCTGAAAACCCCATACTGGCCACCATAGATGCAGAAACTCTTTACACCAATATTCCACACAAGGATGGACTACAAGCTGTCAAGAACAGTATCCCTGATGAGGCTACGGCACACCTGGTGGCTGAGCTTTGTGACTCTGTCCTCACCCACAACCATTTCAGATTTGGGGAAAACTTATACCTTCAAGTCAGCGGCATTGCTATGGGTACCTGCATGGCCTCACAGTATGCCAACATTTTTATGGCTGACTTAGAATGACACTTCCTCAGCTCTCCCCTAGCACTCCTCCTCTACTTACGCTACATTGATGACATCACCATCATATGGACCCACAGGAAGGAGGCCCTTAAAGAATTCCACATGGATTTCATCAATTTCCACCTCACCATCAACCTCAGCCTGGACCAGTCCACATGAGAGATCCACTTTCTGGACACTACAGTGCAAATAAGGGTTGGTCACATAAACACCACCCTATACCAGAAACCTACTGACCGCTATACTTACCTATTTGCCTCCAGCTTCCATCCAGGACACATCACATGATCCACTGTCTACAGCCAAGCCGTAAAATACAACCCCATTTGTTCCAATCCCTCAGACAGAGACAAACACCTACAAGGTCTTTACCAAGCATTCTTAAAACTCCAATACCCACCTGGAGAATTGAGGAAACAGCTTGACAGAGCGAGACAGGTACCCAGAAGTTACCTACTACAGGATAGGCCCAACACAGAAAATAACAGAACACCGCTGGCTATCACATACAGCCTTCAGCTAAAACCTCTCCAGCACATCGTCAACTATCTGCAACTATCCTGGAAAACGATCCCTCACTTTCACAAACCTTGAGAGATAGGCCAGTCCTCATGTACAGACAGCCCCACAACCTGAAGCAAATTCTCACTAGCAACTACACACCACACCACAGGAACACTAACCCAGGAACCAATCCCTGTAACAAACCCCGTTGCCTACTCTATCCCCATATCTACTTTAGCGACACCGTCATAGGACCCAACCACATCAGCCACACCATCAGGGGTTCATTCACCTGCACATCTACTAATGTGATAAATGCCATCATGTGCCAGCAATACCCCTCTGCCATGTACACTGGCCAACCGGACAGTCTCTCCGTAAAAGAATAAATGGACACAAATATGACATCAGGAACGGTTACATACAAAAGGCAGCAGGAGAACACTTCAATCTCCCTGGACATTCAATAACAGTTTTAAAAGCAGCCATCCTTCAACAAAAAAACTTCAAAAACAGACTTCAAAGAGAAACTGCAGAGCTACAATTAATTTGCAAATTTAACACCATTAATTTGGGCTTGAACAGGGACTGGGAGTGGCTGGCTCACTACAAAAGCAATTTTCCCTCTCTTGGTATTGACTCCTCCTTATCAATTATTGGGAGCAGACCAGACCCACACTGACTGAATTGGCCCGTCAACACTGGTTCTCCACTTGTATGTTAACTCCATTCTCTTCATGTGCCAGTGTATTTATACCTGTATCTGTCATTTTCACTCCATGCATCTGAAGAAGTGGTGTTTTTTTTACTCACAAAAGCTTATGCCCAAACAAATCTGTTAGTCTTTAAAGTGCCACCAGATTCCTCAATGAATATCTAGTTAAGCACTTTGCATGACTGCGCCAATTAAGAATAAAAATTGCACTTTCAGTATTGAGACTTGAGAAATGAATAGTAATTTACTTTGTGTTTGCTTCTTACCCTTGACGTCACATTAAAATCCAGTCCCAGTTTTGCTTCTAGATTCTGGGTATAGAAAAACAAAGATACATTGCCAGAAGATCCTCTGTTCCGGTATGCTACTAATGTCAGACTCCCATGGATTTCATCTGTTTCAAAACTAAAATAAAAAGCAAGAAGAATCCTCTCTTATACTGGTAGTATGCAACAGCAGTGTTCAGAAGAGAGCAACAAATTTAACATAGAGTGCACAATTCCTAGTCATTCAAAACTGTGATCACAACTTGCCACCTTCCCACCCATTGTAATTTTTCAGTTTTCAGTATGCATTAGATGCAGGAATGAGATTTGTCATCTCTGGGGACAAACACCTGTACATTAAAAAGAGCAGTGACTAAATTAGCTACATACCTCAGGTTCTTGGTAAATTGTTAATGCAATCCTCTACTAAGCAATATTTGCCTGTTTCTGAATTACGTACACATATATGTCCACTGCCATCCATATATTAAAAAACAAACGGTATGTAATCATATAACTAAACTATCAGAGGGGTAGTCTGGATCTGTAAAAAGCGACAAAGAGTCCTGTGGCACCTTATAGACTAACAGATGTATTGGAGCATAAGCTTTCGTGGGTGAATACCCACTTTGTCAGACATATTCACCCACGAAAGCTTATGCTCCAATACATCTGTTAGTCTATAAGGTGCCACAGGACTCTTTGTCGCTTTTTACATATAACTAAAGAATATTACAATGATTCCACACAGAGGTGTGAAATAAGGTGGCACAGGCATTTTCTAAGTTTTGAGTCCTTGACTTTGCAACCTTAAGAATATTCTTTTAACATAGTTGTTTGGGTATAAAATATAAAGTCAGGTCATAGTAACAATCACATTTTAAATGACTCAGTATATTTTCATATGAGAAAGACAGATTTATTCTTTAACTAGTAAGTCTAATGTAACTTTTAATATTGTCTTTTACTTTAAAAGTGGAATTCAGCCCATTGTGGAGGGTCTTCTGCACAGTGTCCTGCACAAGGGGCAGGTCAGTTTGTACACAGAAATTTCTGTAACCCCTCCTCCCATGGATGCAGTCTCAGTGCTGGGTCCGAGTGAGTCAGCAGAAAGAAGAATATTGGAGGTAGGAGAGGAAATGGCCATTGTCCTTGTTTCATTCACAAAGTAAAAAACTGAATGCAATTTAAGTAGAACAAGTGAAACTTTATTAAACCCTGTGGACTGCTCTGTCCATGTGATTGATTTGTTTCCAGCCTAACTCCATGTTTCCTGTTCCACTGGTGTCTTGTCAGTAACAATCCTCTAGGGCAATGGGATCTCTGATTCCAGTTACACTGATTATGTTACAGTCCTTGCTTATGTGTACATAGTGAAAGGAACATCTAGGTAGGGGCAGTGGTGAGCTGGTGCCGGTTTGCACCGGTTCGCCAGGGCTCTGGCAGCTATTTAAAGGGCCAGGGCGGTAGAAGAAGGGGAGCCGCGGGCCCTTCAAATAGTCCCCAGAGCCCAGGGGTAGTGGGGGACTCCAGGGGCTATTTAAAGGGCCGGGGTTCCAGCTGCCTCTGCCGCCCTGGGCCTTGAATAGCCATGGGAGCCCCACCACTTCCCTAGGGCTCTGGCGGCTATTTAAAGGACCAGGACAGCAGTTGCACCTGGAACCCCAGCCCTTTAAATAGCCCCCATAGCGGAGGGCTCCGGAGGCTATTTAAAGGGTCAGGGCTCCAGCTGCCTCTGCTGCCCCGGTCCTTTAAATAGCTGCCAGAGCCCTGCCGTTTCCCCAGGGCTCCAGCAGCTATTTAAAGGGCCGTGGCAGTAGAAGCAGGGGAGCTCTGGCCCTTTAAATAGCCGCCAGAGCTCCAGGCTTCTGCTGCCATCCCGGTGAGGGAGGGGGAGAGGAGAAACTTGCGGGTTCTGAGAGGGGCAGTCGGGGGCAGGATGTGGGTTGGGGTCAGATGGGGTAAGACAGGCACATGGGGCTTGTACTGTACTCACTTTAGCAGCGGGGGGGAGGGTCTTCATTTGCTCTGAGTGAAGGACCTGTCACCGAAATGCTGCCAAAAACCCGGAGCGAGTGAAGACACACACACTGCGGCAGAAGTGCCGCCAAGGACCCGGTAGGGAACGGGTTCTTAGGATTTTGGGAGGTCATCACTGTGTAGGGGTGTGGAGGTCCAGCAGATGTTATGAGTGGAATAGTGACTACAGAAGACTTGTGCTGGAACCAAACAGCCTGAATATAATTTGGAGAGGAACATCATATTCCTCAAACCCCATTTATCCAAGTTGGTGCAGAAATGGGGTTAGCTGCACCAAAATATACACACACACACAGAGAATGAGAGAGAGAGAGAGAGAGAGAGAGAGAGAGAGAGAGACCTCCAAAATGGCCTGAATTTCATCTTTACAGCAAAAGACTATATACATTATATGCATACAAAACTACACATACATCCCCCACAAAATCTTGAGCTAAATCTGAGGTATGTTCAGTGAAATTCAGTGTGATGGGGAAAGGGAAATTGCCTTGAACTACATTTATGTCCCTCTCCCCATTCCTGGGGCCACCTGATCACACAACTCATCCACGGTGTAAACCAGAGCAGCTAAGGCCAAAACCAGGGATAGCAAAGGAACGAACTGCTGCACAACCCCCAAACTACCTGATGATTCCCCAGTGTAAGAGAAATCCTTCACTTGCCAATTCAGATGACTTTAATGCTGTTTTGCCACACCAAAGGTTTGATCTTGCTTCCACTGAAATCACTGGGAGTTTTGCCACTGATTTCCAAGGGAGCATGAATAGGCACTCAAGCAACTAATCATAGACTAGATTCTTCATGGAAGATGAATCTTACTTGGTATTCTGCCATTCAATTACACCTCTCACTCCATCATTGGTATCAATAATAATCTGAGCAGCCAAGCCTTCTGCATCTAAAGACAAAATACAAAGGATTAAAAAAAATATCAAAAGAAAGAAGAAAATCTATTTATATTCTGTTTTTAGGGCTTGGTTAAAAATCTATTACACTAACTCCAATAAGCTTTACGCACAGAATATGCAGCACTTTGTGTCTCCAAGTGGGAAAGAGAGAGGAAAAGAATGGGCAGGTTAACTGGTAATGCACAGAGAAAACCTGATCCCCACTGAATGAAATGAAGAACTATCTTCCACACAAATACTGACATATAAATAGACATCTCTGTCTTACCACAGGTATACACATTACAAACAAATAAAAAAGCAACATTACAAGAATATTAATGTTGCAAAGCCCAGCATTGAAAAGTTAGGAAATACCAGAATTAATGTTGCCATTAATTTGTCCTCTTGGTGCACATGCATTATGATCACATGCTAGTTTCTCCATAGACCCTTCCTTCACTTAGTGCACAAGATGAATAGTAATCCCGAAAAAACAGTTACAGAAAATTTTCTTTTATCCTCATCATTCAACGTGTGGTCCCATTCCTTATTTACTGTACACTACTTAAATCCCATTCTGAGTTCAGAATTATTAATTTTCTTATGGGCATTTCTCTGGTGCTCATCACTCTTACACTTCATGGTCCACAAACATTAATACATTTATCTTCATGATACCCCTGTGACATGAGGAAGATTATTATAGTCACTTTACATACATGGAACTGACGCATACAGAAATTAATATCCAATGTGTCCATTAATTTTGGATACCTAATATGAGATGCCTATGGTTTGAGTTTTCAAAGAATGTAGCACTTTACTTGTTCAGAGCACAGCACTGCACGGGCAACCTTAATTCAGGCATTTCCTAATGTAAGCACTTGTTTTTGAATCCTTAATTTTTTTAATATTTTGGTTTATATAATTTCCTAAGTTTTATAATAATGAAAAAAAATTGGAAAAAAACTAAAATTTCATCCTATGGAACCATATTTACTCTTCATATGGTTCATCAGTAGGGTTGTGATCTTTAGGTCCATGGCACAGACCTCTATCACTTGAGCTAACTGAGTAACTGCTAGTAGTAGATGTCTGTTACCCGAGACCTGCCATTAGAGAGGGTGGGGACACATTATCAGTGGGGTTCACAGTTATTTGCTAGACAGGAAAAGATTGTTGAGGATGAGGAATAATGGGTTTAACCGAGGTTCTGTAGGAACATGTGCAGTGGGGGCTGCAGACCTTTCTGCCCCTATGCTCCCTGTTTCTCCTTGTTCCCTTCTGTTCCTATCGCCTATGCTCTCCAACTTAACTCCCCTTACCAACTCTTTCCCTTATCCTCTCCACCCAGCTCCTGCCTTTTCTCATGTCCCTTCTCATCTTCCCAGCTCTTCCCCTTCTCCCACCTTTCTTCCTATCCCCCTCAGCTCTTGCCCCTTTTTTGCCCACTCCAGGTTCTTGGTCCTCATTCTCCATCTCTACATCTGTTCCTACTCCCCAGTCCTCATCCCTCTGCATTTGAATGAGGCTCTTTCCTCCTTTTCTTCTATGCTGCCTGAGTATCAGAAGTGGGAGCACTGAGAGCACAGGTGAGGCAGTCTCCACAGCCGCTCCTTATAGCCAGGTGGAGCAATCATAGGTAAACTCCTGCTCAACTCTGAAGCCCCAAGATGGAGCAGAGTGAAGCTGGAATCTTTGGAGAATTTAGCGGCCATGCTCTAACAAGCATCTACTAAGTATGTGGGAACTGAGAATTGTCTAAGTGTTATCACTTGGCAAAATTTTGGTGGATTTTAACAAGAACAGCAAAACAAACATTCCTGACACCTGGGTGACACCCCTATGCAATTTCAAGTCCCTACTTCACAGAATGGAGGCACTAGAGCTTCTCTAAAAAAGGTCAGACGTTTAAAAGAGTAGAAACAATGAATTTTTCCCAACTTCATTCTCAGAAATGGTTGAATAACTTTTGCTGAAACAGAAAGATACAGCCTGAGTCACACATCCAACATCGGGCATTTTAGCACAAATGCTTGAAGTCTGGCAAAGTTATAAGCAAATGAAGCTAATCAAAAATGTTGTGCAACTTTCCTCCTTCACTGCCTATAATATAATATTTTGTGGGTGAAATCCTGTCCCGCTGACATCAATGGAGTTTTGCCACTCACTTTAATCGGGCCAGGATTCGAACCTATTCCTAGCACTGACCCTTTCTGACTTCCTAAATTGTGAAATTTAGCAAGTGAACAATAAAGTGAGAATGATGCATCTCAAAATGTTCTTTAAATACTTATTTTTACATCTGAATAGTACCTCAATTTATTTACATCATAATGAAGTCTAAGTAATACGAGCTTTTATAATATTGACTTCTCTATTAAATCTTTGCTGGGAAATGAGGAAACTGATAATTTTGTGCAAATTATAAAATGTATGGATAGGGAAATGTAGACTAGCAAGATTCTACTATAATATTTAGTACCTAGAATTCAGGGTTATCAAGGAAAATCATGAGTTAAAACTTATCCCTATATATAATGTGTGCATCTGCAAGCCTGTCCAATATTTGTCCTAAGTTTGCCCCTATATCAGAGCTAACTTACTGTAAGTCAAGAAGGTGCTCAAGTACTGTTAATAATGCAGGGTAAGACTAAATAAATAGCCTGTCACCGAATTTAATTCTGGAAGATAATTTGTGTCACCCATGTGTTACTCTTTGAATGTGCAGTAAGTATTTATGGTTTGAATCAGTGAACTAATCACAGCTCAACCTGCACAAATCAGCACTGGATGTTGTGTTTACCTTTCAGTCTGTAATGAATCAACTCAGTCATTTCTACATGCATGCAAAGAAAAGGGAAAAGAGGTCAAAGAGAAACTATTAGAGGCACATAATAAACACATTTCTGTAACATTAGGGATCTGATCCAGCTCTCTTTGAAATCAATGGGAATTTTGTCATTGGACCAGGACTCTAACCAAGCAAGAGAAGATCATTAAAAAATTAAGAAATTCATTGAAGTCTATCCCCAAAACCAAATGTAATAAAAACAGTAATAAAAAAAGACCTTTTAAAGTCTGTCATCTCACTGGCCAGTTACACAAAGTATTGTTTTGGAACATATGTTTACACACTAAATAAACAGTAACCAGGGTAAGAACAGAACTCTGGAGGAGGCATAAGGAGCCTAGCCTTTAATACTCTTTGCATATGGACCAGACACAATGGTAATCCTTGTGCTCATGGAATGCAAGGACTGTGTAAGGTTCGTGCTAATATGGGAGTTATTCTTTCAAATTCCCCTGGCCCTCCTGCCCCATTCCGATCTGCAGAGGTCAGCAGAGCACACTGCATCTTGTATATAAATGGCCATGATCCCCCTGCAACCTCTTAAGATCCTAGAGGCACAATGACTGTCTGGTGTAGAATGTTTACTGGAACTTCTCCTGCTTTGCCTAAAAGGCCACCACAGCCTTAACATTTTCTCTGGTGGGATTCTGTTAATAGGCGTTGTTGCTTTTTAATGAGATTAACTGATAATATACATCCCATAAAATCACCCCACCATTTGTCCAAATCCCAAGAAATGTAAGCCTTATGATTTTGCACAAGCCACCTTTTCAGTTATTTTTGCCTTGACCGTACCTTAAATCATTATACTACTTTCATAAAGATAAATACAACGCATTATTATATATATACAATTCATATAAACTGTGAAATAAATATGGCACTGATACAGATGTTGTACCCAGTCTGGGAGGGAATGACATCAAAGGATTCATGATGAGTTCAACTGACGTTAAATTAACCAGGAAGAATTCTTGCACTTCTGGTATATCATCCTGCAGAACAAAAGCACAGTAAATTCTCCTTTTATGATCCTTTAAGATGTGAGTCAACCAAAAAACAACACTTACCTTATGCCCCAACGATTTTAAATTATATTAGACTTTATTCATTTGTTCCTATCCTCTTAAAATACAATTATTAGGTCTGAAATTGATCCTCATGTAATATGTTTGAAATGAAGTATTATATTTTTTAAAAAGACACTACCATGACAAAAAAAAACTGAATATATTCCTGAACACAAATTTAATTGTGAATTTAAAAAGCACTAGAAGTACCCACTGAAAAAGAAAAGTATGTAGCAATCAGTCCATATAAGTCTGGAGGCAATGAAGACAATTCTGAATTCTAGGTAGAAATTGAAGCTTAATGAGAGTTTGATTCCATTCATGCATGTTTAGTTGTAGCCACTCTCTGTGCTTCCATGTTTCAGATTAGGGCAAAAAGATCCTTGCATTATTTCTTCTGAGCAGCAATGAAACAGTATACAGCATGAAATGACAAACAAGTTGCGGGAGTTAAGACCCTGATTGTGCACCCACTGAAGTCAAAGACAATTGTGTATTAGGCTGACCAGATAGCAAGTGCGAAAAATCAGGACGGGGAGGGGAGGGTGTAAGGTAATAGGAGCCTATATAAGGAAAAGCCCCAAATATTGGGACTGTCCCTATAACATTGGGACATCTGGTCACCCTATCATGTATTAATGACAAGGACTAAGATTTACCTCTAGAATAGTAACATTTATAGAAGCTGATGTTTCTCCTTCCCCTAAAAGCAGCCAACCAGACATAGGTATGTAATCAACTCCTGGTTCAGCCAAGGTCCCTTCTGTCTGATTCCTTACTCTGAGCAATCCTGGCACTGTTGCATATGTAACATTGATAACACCTAGAAAACGTGGAACAAAACAAAAAAAGTTCTTATATTTTAATTCCTATTTAACTACAATCCAAATAGACAAAACAGACACAGTGCAGGAGAGGGGAGCATTATCCTCATTTTACAGATGGGCAACTCCATCAGGCAGATTAAGGACCTGATCCAAAGCCCATTGAAGACAATGGGAATCACTTCATTGGCTTCAGTGTGCTTTGAATCAGGCTCTTAGTGACTTGTAACAGGTCACCGAGGAAGTCTGTAATCTAATCCCAGTCCAGTGCCTTAACCTCAAGACCGCCTTTCTTCCCTCTTCCAAAGGCAAAAAGGCTTCAAGACCTTGTTTTTTAAATACTTTACTAATTTAAAAGTGATTTGCAAACAGGAGAAAATGTGAGTTTGTGAGTATTTTTGCTGAGATCTTTCTTTCCCTCCTCCTAGCAAAAAGGGGAGTACAATCTAATTAAGAAGTTTAGGGTTTGACACAGTAAAAACTAAATGGATACATACACAAAATAAAAACTATTTCCCCGTGCTAATTTTCCCCTACTGTTATTCACGCCTTCTTGTTTGAAATAGGCCATCCTGATTACCACTACAAAAGTTTGTTTTCTCCTGCTGACAATATTCCACTTTAATTGATTAGTCTCCTTAGAGTTGGTATGGCAACACCCATTTTTTATCTTCTCTGTATTTTATATATATCTATATCTGTATCTAGATATATCTTCCTACTTTATTTTCCACTGCATGCATCTGATGAAATGGGTTTTTGCCCATAAAAGCTTATGCCCAAATAAATTTGTTAGTCTCTAAGGTGCTACAATTACTCCTCGTTCTTTTTTCCAAAATGTTCTGTTTCAGCTTCTCTTGCACTAGAATGGTGGATGAGCACAGCCCTCTAACCATCCACCTTCCTACCCACACCTTCTATTCCTTATGCCATGTTCTAGAATAGAGACCTTTCAAAGGGGCTTAAGGAGTTAGGTACCCAGCTACCGTTGAAAGTGAGTTTTTGAAACTCCCAGCCAATCTCTCTACTTTATTCTTGCCACTCTCTGTCCCCTTTTCTTTTACATCTCCATTCTTTTCCCCCTTTTTCAACTTTAAATCCCTCTTTTGTTCTGTTTTTATTTAATTCTTATTTCTTTTCCTAGTTGTTCCCCCTTCCTTCCCCTCAGACAATACAAGCAACAAACAAGGTTTGATTCATTCTGAAACACAGTGTTGCAAATTGCATCCATCAGAAGCCAAGTGTCAGAAATGCAGTATCACCACTTATGATCAATACTAAGTGACAGACTAGCTAGTCCATTAGAACAGAAAACTACCAATTTCCTGATATTTGAAGATGGTGGGACTGAATGGCTATTTGTGTTATGAACATCTGCCACTTGGTTACAATCTAATTTATAATATACCACTGCAAAAAATATCTGAGTAATCAAAGATTTACCTAAATGGACCTCTTCTAAAAGAGAAATGGAAAGTAGCTGCATTCATCAAGGAATAATCATTTGAAAACTACTCATAATCCCTAACAATATTTTATGTTTGATGAGAAAACAAAAAAAATGATGGAAACCTAATTGAACTTAGGGAAATTTGACTCTGGCTCAGTCCTTCACTTCTTGTGCTAGAAGGAGTTGGGAATATTATAGCGGTGATACCTGCAACTGCTCAGAAAGAGGGAGATTTTGTCCTAGTGTATAAGTAATAATTAT
The DNA here is from genome assembly GCF_003597395.2 of Chelonoidis abingdonii. NCBI lineage: Eukaryota > Metazoa > Chordata > Testudines > Testudinidae > Chelonoidis > Chelonoidis abingdonii. Next base: position 59,476,190 of record NC_133774.1, on the reverse strand, counting down.
TTTTCACATCGGTTGGTCTCTATGCTGTGTCATAGCATAATGGTTAAGCAGGTGGTGAATTGTAATTACTACTTCTGATTAGCTAAAAATTGCACCCACATTTATTTTACCCTGCCTCTCCTACCCCACCTCTCCAAACCCTGCCTTGTTGTTCATTCTATCCAAATGTTATGTCTTCTCCTTTAGAGAATTAACTCTCTGGGGCAGGAACAGTAATTTACTAAATATAGGCTTGGAAGGATTAGATATTTATCAGTAAATGTTGGTAAACATTGAGTTGCTCATACACATACTGACGAAAAAATATTTTTACCCATAATAATAAAAATTTACAGAGAAGTAAAAAAAATGCTTTTTAGGAACTTATCAGAGACTTATGTAGGGCTATTTATGTTGTACATTTTGACATGTAATGCTGACAATTTATGTTTTAACAGTTATAAAACTAACTTTTTGAATCTCAACATCTACTGTCATTAAATAATTATTGTATAACCATCCCACTGCCTGACCCTGTTACAATTTCTTGCCTTTGTGAAATTTTAAATCAATAAAAATTAAAAACCACTTAAAATAAACACTGATATTATCCATTGAAATTATTTTAAAAAACTGAATTCTGCCAAGCCTAATTGTATATTTGTATCGTGATTGGCACTATGGGGCCCCAGTCTGTTCTACCACAACACAGCTGATTATTATTATTACATAATAATAATAATATTAACAACAACAACAACAACAATAAAGCCACAGGGACACAAGTATCTCTCATAAACACCCAAACAGCTTTAAGAAATATCTCTTGAAGGACCAACACGTCACCATACTGGGCAGTAAGGTTCTTCAAAAAGGGGCAGGAGGCGGGAATGACAGTAAAAATAGCAGTTTCATGAAGACCTAGGTTTAAAGGCCCATTCTCCCCGCCACTTGTGTGGTTTTTGCAGGGACTGGTGGATCACAACAAAGCACTGTTATGCAGGGAGAAGTCCTTCCCTGCAGGTACTTAGAGGTGACGGGATTTGGGTACGTTTCTGGAGGGGACTGACTAAAATTGAAAGCAAGAATATTTGGTTACTGTCCTCTCTAACCTTTCGCTGCAACTACATTTTTCTAGTAAGATTCTGAAAGTAAGAGAGCAGACACAGAGATGAACATTTGATTCATCTGACTCCCATTGACCTTTTCTGTCCGAACAAGAATGTGTTGCAGAAGACACACAAAAAGTCTGTATCTAGAGAAATTATACAAACCTAAAGACCCAAATTCTCTGCTGATGAAAAGTTCAATAGTTTTGTTTGCCTCTTGGATCAAAACCATCCTGGATGAAGAGGCAAAGTTCAAAACTCCATGTGGTTCATCACTGGCCTCTATTGTCAAAACAGCTTCATACCCTTGGCTATCCAAGACAGCAGTACCCATTGAAGAAACGCCTGTAAAACAATCAATGGAGTAACTACACAGAATGTTAAGGAGCTGAAGTTATTTTTTTTAATATTAGCAATGGCGGTTTGTATTACTATTTCCTGAAACATGCCATGCAGTCAATCATATTCCCAGTACAACAAATCAGAGAGAACATGACAGCATCTGTTGCGTTTCCATGGCCAGCGCGAATCCATACATGTTCTACAACAAATATAGCACAATACAATAAACCTATATCTAATGAAACGATAATATCAAATGAGAAGACAGAATATCATCCAATGGATATTCATATGATGGGTAATTACAGGGTAAGGTTTGATTTTGCCAGTCTGGTTGTGGCACCTTGAAGCAAGAACTCCTGTGCAAATCTAGTCCAGCTTTAGTAATGGATGTTTGTTTAATAGTGACTACGTGCAGAGAAAATGCAGATCTAGATGCTTCTCCCACAGCATAATCTGAATGGCAGGAATAGAATCTACTGCCCTCCTTGTATGCAGAAATCAACAGTCAATGGGGAAGTCTCCTTGTGACAGTACAAGAAGAATTGTCTTAACAGATATAAATAGTGGCTTATTTCATAGCAACTATAACCAAAAGGCATTAATGGATCCAATTCTGCACCTATTTACAGGAGTGCAGCTCCCACAGAATTTGCTGGGCAGAGTTGAGCCCACTGTAAAACCAATCAAAACATACCAGTCAGAACACTTTAGAGCCAGTATGCACATAAAGAAGGACCACCTAACTTCAGTACATGGAAACAAATTTTCACAACTTAAGAAATAGAGTACAAGGCTTTAAAAAGTCACAAAATAAATTAAAACAATAATGCAAATTACATCCTTTTCCCCTTTGAGATTCACCATGCTACACTTTTGCTTTACCTTGAGTTCTGATGTCATATAGGACTACTTGGTATTCTTCCTTTTCTTCAGGAATATGGTCATCCAGCAGATGAACACAGAATGTTAGATTCAATGACTCCTGTTCATTTTAAGTGGCAAAATAGATTAGTTACCACTGTACAAAACCCAGGGCACTATCTGTCACAGATTTTGAATGATTCGTTCCAAGAAGTTTTAAATTTAAAATATCATAAATTAAAAGCTCCCTACAATTCGGACCTCTAAGATAGAGAGCTACAACAATCAAATAGGACAGGAAATAATTCTATTTGGAAAGGTGTTCACCCCTTTCCAGTTCAGCATTCATTTCAATATTATCTCTAGCTTTTCTGCTGAACACAGTTACTCTGTATGGGGTTACCTCGGGAAAGAAAAGTACTCCAGAATAGTTTTCAAAGGTTTGATCTAGACGACGGCCAACAATTTTCCAATTAACAGTAACATTTCCCAGTCCAGGAGCAGTTCTTAGGATGTGGAACTGCAATTGTTCCCCTAGGAATAAAGAACATAATAAAATGTTTGCTGTAGGGAAACTGCCTTGCTGAGTATCAGTTGTATAAGAATCAGAAGCATGCATTCCATAATCATGGTAACTTTTCAAAAACCAAGAAATTCAAATACCCACTGATACTTTACAGTGAGTCCTACTAGGTAATACACGTTTGCTTTTACCATAAAAGAAGAAGGGGAAATCCAAATTCTAAACCTTTCAGTTCTGTTTTTAGTTCAGTTTTGAAAAATGTAATGGAAAGAGCTATCAAATGCATGCTAGGACTTATAAAGCAACTACAGTATAAAGACAAAAATGAATACCCACCAGAACATGCACAAACACCAGAACAATGGCAATCCATAGACTATGCAAGATAATAAATGCTGTATGTACTAGCTATGACAAGTAAATTCCTATAGCAGTTCACTGGCAAGAAATATACATGTTGCTAATATGCACTGTAATGTAATTTTCCACAATGCATGCACAAAAATGCTTGCAATTACCTGTAAATTCCAGTTATGTGAGTTTTAACTTAAATCATAGCATCAGTTACAGATTTTTAAAAATACAAAAGAAATTTTTCACAAAACGTTAATGGCTTCCTATGATTTCCCAAGACATACTAACTATATCAATCGACCAAAGTGCTGTCAATATTAATTTATAAAATATACAATAATTATACTTTTGGTATTTCTAGCATTCAGTCTAATGGACAATGTAACAAAAAACTAATGAACAGTATAGCAATCATCGCAAAATGTATGAAAAACAAAAAGATAAAAATAAGCTCATAAATATAAAAAGATGGCTTGAGGCTTTATATATTGTATCAACATAAGATATATATTAGCATATATAGTTGGGGCATGAACATATATATGTATACATACACATTATATGACAGATGTTTATTTCTAAAACATAAGCATACTGCATATGTATTTCAACAGCATTTTTCAGGTGCACAGTGTTTAAGCTTGCCAGTACATACAGTATTGCAATGGCTTCTGAAAGACAGAAAAATGTGCAGAAACCTACGGTATCAAGATATCTAGGTATATTAATACAACATATCTCTTAGCTGTCTGAAGGTTTTATGCTCCATCATTCTTATTCACTGAGATATAAGAAAATGCATGCAGCTAAGATTATCTGTTTTCTCCTCAGACCATATTTTAGGGTTCAGTATTTCTACTGCCAGAAAATGACTTTCTGACCAGTTTGTATTAGAGATATTCAAAGAAATGATTTAGAATTTTTCTCATTGTTGCTAATCCTGAGCATAATCAAACCCATGGAACTACATGGTTCAAGCTGCCTCTGAACAAACCCAGATGGAGGACAAAAGAGGGGAGAAGGTAAAGCTGGCTGACAAAGGACCAGGTGCCTCTATATCTATATGAAACTACCACTCACAGAAGAGGCAAGATTCTCCTCATTTCCTTTTTTACCCTGCAATTACTTTTCTCTGACTAATAGTCCAGTGCAAAACCAGTTTATGTGGCCAGCTAGGCCTTGTATCTCTTACTATTGCATAAAATGGGCATATGATTTGACCAGTTGGGTGTATATCATGATATGATACCAATGTGACTCCATTGTTTTTTAACGGAACTCTTCCTGGATTATAGTGTGAGAGATCTGAGCCAGATCCAAAGATGCACCTGAGCTCAGCCTGGTGCAGCTAAAAAAGGGAAGGAAAGGTATGTGGCTAAAATGGCTTTACACCACATTGGCTTCTCATGATCATAGGGTGTACAGGGCTGGAGGGGGGTGGTCCAGTCCTGTGTAATTTAGAGCAGCCTTGTGACAGGATACTTGTAAGTAGTAGTATGCTGCTAAAATTGACAGGAAGGACATCATAAAATTATTCTAGATATTTTCTGTTCTGTTGAAGAACCACTGTTATCCCATATTTGCCCATCTCTGAAATGAGATGGAAATTAGTTATTACTGGTAATTTTAGGAGACCACAATAGAAATAATTTTTAAAGAAGCAGTATAAATAATTTTAAGAAAATATGTAAAATATACAAACATAAAATTAAGCCCATTTACAATAAAGTAGAATAGTATATGTATTTAGGCATCAGCATTTCAGATATTTGAAGTTAACTCCTGGAATTGTGCTGATGTTCACACCTCGCCTTACGTTGCTCCATTGCTGTTTCTGATAGAAAAGACAGTTCAAAATCTACTGAATGTGACATCGTTATGATTGTGTTCCTGAAGAGCAGTGAACCTGAGTATATACAACAGATCTATGGTTTCCAAAGAGGAACATCATCATATTGTTTAACACTGCACTGAAACACATTCTATCCTATTTGAGAATTTTTCACATCCATTTCAAAACAAAATCAATACTTAGTATATCACACTAGTTATTTTAGTACCACACTGCAAAATGCACAAATAAGACACAGCATATTTCAAAATCATATAATACAATACAATGATTTTTCATTGTTCACAACAAAATGAATTATGATGTGGGAATCTGTTACAGTGTGCACTCATCTTGAGCGCTCATTAATCAAAAATTAATTGGATTAACAATTCAAATCTAAGTGAACACTTTTACTGATTCTGAGAAGTCCATTAGTGACCAGTATTACTACGATTTTTGGTTGTCACATACAGAAAGAACTCAGGTAAAAGTGAGCATTAGGAATACAGTTTCTGCCTTCAGTAGACTGCAACAAATATAAAAGGATCTCTGGAGACTGAAAATGTTTCATTAGGTCAATTTCACTTTTTTTTCCTATTTTAATTTTTAGTGTCTTACCCAAGTCTGAAGATTTATACATTCTGATTTGTATGTGGCTTAGGGATAGTGAATACCTGCCTAAAAATGTGTGAGATGTACAATATTTTTATCTTGAAAATATTTTTTTAAACTGATGGATAGTGAAACTATTTAGTGATACAGTAAATATTACATAACATGGCATTTGGAGTTGTATTGTCTGGTAACAATAGCATTGTTTCAGCACAAGAAAAAACAGGTATTAAAGGACAAAATCAAGCTCTACATATGCCCCATGAAGACCTAGTTCACTCTTTTTAACCAAGAGATTCTATAGGATTATTTTTTCTTGCTGCAAGCCAATGCATTCTTGTTCTTGAGTAGCTGGAGAATCAATGCTTAGTGGATATCCAAATATAATAACAAAGCATTTCAGTTCCAAAGTACCAGTTTTGGTACCGTTCTGTAAATTAATTTTAATCAGTTGAAAAGACTCATGAGGGTCACCATAATCTCTGGTACCAAAACAGTTTCTGTTAATTCCTTGTGCTCATTGATGGCTCTTCTTAGCTTGTCATATTATAGCTAGTTTGACATGCTAATCAGAACCATTAATGCAGAGGAATAAAGATGAAAACTGACGCACACACCAGCACAGAATCAACAAAAACCACCTACATAAAATTTTCAAAAAGAATTATAATGTTCTTTCACGTACAGCAATTAACATAGTTGGTTTACAAAGATCCATTGAGAATTTTTTTTTCAACAAAAAAGTACAATATACACATAACCTGGGAAATAAATGTTTGTTTTGTTCAGTTTGTCTTGACAGACTGCTCATCAAATTTTACAGGAATATAATGCAGTAGCCCTTTTAGATTCAAGCAAAAGACAAACCAAGGCAATCATCATCATCTGAAAATACAGCAAACCTTTAGACCAAACATGCAATGTGTCCTTTTAAGGCACTAGTAGAAAAACATTTTGTCCAATTCAAACTCTTATAGTTCTTCTTGAATGTCCACATGACACTATTTTAAGCCTGACAAAGACAAGAAAGGACTAATATACCCCAAATTGGTGGCTACAATCAATAATACAAGTGGTAATTCACCCACTAGCAGGGCAATGAGGGAGTGAAAAAAAGAGGAAAGATGTGCTAACCCTTAACAAGGTCCCAATATCTTTTTAGTAGTGTCTTTCAGAATATTTAAAGCAGGTGAGAATCATTAACAGATTCTATACTATTTTATATGAAGTTATACATAAGACCACTGCTAGATATGCATAGGTACCTATATAATATGAAGTCAAAAGCAGTTGTAACAAGGTGCAGAACTTGGCACTAAAAAAAATAACGGGAAAAGTTAAAAAGGGGCTACTAGGTGACAAGTGACAAGGTGTGAGCTTCAGAAAGCAAATGGGAAGTACTGCTGAAGTTATATAGCATGTTTTGAATCCAATCTCTCTCTATCCAGTCAATGGGTATACTGAGCCTTATATCTGAAAGACATCTAAACTACAATGGAACACATGAAGGGTAGCTAGATAGTCTTTTGTTTGCATATACCCAATGGTTCTCTGATTACTTTTACCAACACAATTAAATGGACAAACAATATAAGTCCTCATTAAGAGAAACTATGAATAAGGAAGTTGATTGCAAATGGAGCTAGTGAGGTCAGCATAAAGAGGAACCCACCTTCATGACCAATAACAGATCTAGATGCTGTCTGAAAGCTAATAACTCCTGCCACATTGTCATTAGCCAGAATAACCACAGTGACGGTGTCTGAGCTAGGAAGAATACGACTTCCTCCTTCAGTGTGGGTAAGGTTGATTATAATATTTTCATTATTCTCTGGCTCTGGATCATCTAATATGGTCAATGTGACCATCTTTTTAGTTTCACCTGTAAGGAAAATAGAAGAAAATATAGATATCAAAGCCATAACAAATGACATACTGGATAGCCATCTGTCTTGGATGGTTTAGACATAACAAATTCTGCAAAAATTATGTTTGTGTCATGCTGAAATTCTGCATCTTGGCAGAGGGGGTTGACTAGATGACCGTGCAGTCCCTTCTAACCCTATGATTCTACACTTTCAAAAGGGGCTTAATCTTCCTCTTTGTTAGGAAATATTTAAAAATATATAAATTATGTAAATCTATACCACTGCAACAACTATTGAACGTACCTTGTAAATTATAACAAATAGCCTTCAAACAAGAAATAATTAACTTTTGAGTGCTCAGAATACTTTAATCACTCAGCATTTACTTCAGCTTTTTAACTCTATTTGGAAAAGGTGAGAGCTGTTCTTGTAAAAGAAAACAACAGTGTATCCTTTTCTCTCTAAGGAACTTAATTTGAATAGTCTGAGAGTTTAAATAACAATCCAAATGCTGTATATATAGGGGTGGGTACACACACACACACACACACACTTGTATGAATTGAATTTGATAGACTGACTCAGGGTTTGCATTCAACAATCCACTCACCCCACAACCCTTTCACATGGACTTGGTATCTACCTTCCATGCTGCCCAGTCAGACCAATACAACTAGCAAACTGTACAAGTCAATCAGTTCCCAAAAGACCATTGAAATCTCCAATACAATTCTATTGTTCAATGTATGTGAAATACCTAAGTACGTTTTAGGGTTATGAACATACTTAGTTACAAAATACATATTTCTTACTACACTGTCTTTTTAATTCTTTTTTAATCTGTTTAGTATGAAGTTTTTTTATAAAGTACCAACAAAATTATATCTCAGTGTCAGAATTACTGTTGCTAGTCATTAGTTGGAGTTTGATGACTCATCAACATAAATGGCATAGTAAAAATGTGTATATTACACTCCCTTCAGTTGCATGTAAACTAACTATCGCAATCATTTCTCAAAATGATGTTTGTGTCATGCTGAATTGCATATAAGCAATGTCTGCCAATTACTCATTTTTCTCACTTGTAAACTCTTAGGTATGCTTCGTTTGTTGTGAAATTAATAAAATCTTTTAAAATAAAAAAGATGCTTTCATTTCAAGAACACAGCTAATTGCGGAAGCAGGAGCAGCCATCTTAAAAGTTTGGCTTTATAAAGATTAGTTTTTGCACTGAAGGATGAAAAAAACAACCACCACTTTGTGCCTCATCCTGACCTCACTTACACTGGTACAACTACTGCCTTCAGTGAAGTTATTCAGTGTAAATGAGATGAGAACCAGGACTTTACAGTGGAACATTCCCTCAAGGATCCAGTCATATTTACAAATTTTATATTACATTCATATATATTTTATTACAGGAGATTGGATCTTGAGGCTCATGCTGATGAGCTGCTAAAAATCACAATATGCTTGAGAATGTACATCTACCACACAACATAGTGTATCCCAGGAGGCACAGCTGAGCAGTAAATTGACACCCGGGTTTAAAAGTCAAGAAATCTACTTATCTAGGTCCCTCTACCTTTCTCCATCTAGAAAGGGAAAAAATGAATGTAAACCTTGCCTCACCTTCAGCAAACACCAGAATCTCACCATCACCTACAAAATCCAAGTTTTGGGTAGCTGTTCCACCAATCACACTCCATTCCACTGTCACCTGTCCCAGGCTGCCTTCTGTTCTGTGTATCATAAGCTGCACATTGGTATGAGGATGCTCTTCAACTTCCACATATAGACCTTTCTCTGTTGTATTGGGACTTACACTGTAGATCACAAACACTCCAAAGGCATCTCCATTCATCATTATGACAACTATGGAGGTATTTGGCTTTCCTATCATTGGATGGTTTTTTAAGCTGGCTGAGGTGTTCATCAGTTCAACCTTCAACAGGGATACAGCAAACTTCTCATCCAACTCCGGCAAATTGTCAGGAAGTATGGTAACTGTGAGATTTGCAAACTGTTCCCCTTCCAGCATTATGGCCCATTGACTTGTAACTGATTCGTAGTCACTGCCAGCAATGGCTTGTGCACCAAAAAGAGAGGACACACTGGTGACATTTTTCTTGTAGGTCCAGAATCCTGAGTTGTTGGTTACTGGGCTGATCCATGTCGTCAGCCAAAAACACAAAGGAAATTCAGAGGCACTAGAGAATGTAAAGGCTAAACATGCTTGTTCTTTTAGGCACTGAATTGCACAGGTGTGTAATGGATCACTTGCTGTTGAGACATTCACTTTAGTCCTTGACAGCTGGTTAGGAATTCCTTGCACAGGAAATTCATAGTAGGACAGTATATCCTGGCCTTGCTCTATTGCAAGAGCTACTACATCAACCTCAGAAGTACTGTAGAACACCTGCAGCTGACCAAATCTTCCCCCACTAAAAGATGTGGTGATAGATAAGAGAGTCATGTTAATAAGTGCAGACAGTTTTTCTTATATCTGTAGGTCTCTACATTAAGAAGAGTGACTTGAACACAAGTTATCAGCCTTTTCAAAACTGTTCAATGGTTTCAAATAATCTAAACACCGTTCAAAATTCATCCCCTCTGAAGCCGCTACTAGAATAATTTACTTGTGACCTTGTGTGGAAGGCACATTTGATTATTTATAGAACGTGTGATAGTTAATCATACATAGCAGAAACAATGCAGATTACTCCCTGCTAGCTCTGCTGGATGGCAAGAGAGAGAAGCCAGAGCTGTCCTGCCCTGTCTTCTGTCTCCTTCCAGTTATTCAGAGGAGGTCATATCACAGAAGAAATGCCTGTTCTCCCTCCCCCATGCTTGAGCCATGATATAGATAGCTTCTACACAGCCATATTGAGCCTGGCCCTCTTTTATTCTCCATCTAGACTCCTGGGAGCAGGGAACACTCTTGCCCTAAATGTTTATAAGAATTAAGAAGACAAAATCAAAAAGATGTTTCTTTATAGATGTTTATGATAAAGAGACATACTTGGTTTAAACTAAAAGAGCATCAATATAGGAGCCAAAGATTACTCTGGGTAGATGACAAGTTGAACGGTACAAGAAGGAAATAAAAACAAAATTAAAAATGAGAAAAAGCCCATGGAGTTGTAATTTCGCTAAAGACACAGGAGAAAGACCACAAATGCTTACATAAAAAAACAAACATTAAACAAACCTTCTCTTGATAGTTATGTGTGCAAATGAGCTTCTTTCCAGTGGCTCCTGAATTCGGTACAAGGCGTGATGAAAACAGACTGTTCCATATGGATTATCATTGGCAGGTATTATAATATTTGTCATGCCATCAAACCCAATAGCGCCTCCATTCGAGGCCTGGGTTAATTGCACATGGATAACCTAAAAAATATAATTAGATTTTCCTTAATAACATTATGTTGTGAAACCAAGATAAATCATGTAGGGCCAGCTAGGTTTGAACTATTGGCTCCCACTGGTGAGCAGTAATACACAGTCCCATTGACTGCAGTGGGAGAAAATGTTCATCAGTAACACCAAAGGGTTCATGATATAGCCCTTCATGTTTCTAAAAGTTCAGATTCAACGGGCTGTCTAAGTGCTACGTGTTCAACAGAAAACAATACAGATTAAAAGATTAACACAGAAGTGTTCTGGGTAAGCAGTGAGTTGCACAGCTTCAGTTATCACTGAATCAATTTAAGTCATGTTCCTATACTCCTATCTACCCATTAAAGTCTGAGGAATCTGATTTTTGGGATTCTGCTGGCTTCCCCCCATAGTCATTCCAGCATTCCATCATAGTAAGTGAAAAAAGTAAAAGGTAGAGTTATTACTATACAATATGATAAACAGCATTGCTATAACTTCAGAAGGTGTGTGCCATACGTATATTATCAAGGGATATGAGGAGCTACAATCCCTGAAACACATGACAGACACTGCGTAAGACACAGTGAAGATTTCTTCTCCCCGCTACTGCTAAGAAGTACAATTGTCAGGGATATACTCCCTGCCCATAACCCAAATTCATACTACCTGTAAAACATGATCTACGCTAGTGGAAATCTCTACAACACCTCTTTTAATGTAGTCTGAAAACCCATGGTTGGTTAGATTTTACATGCATGTAGAAATCCCATCAATTGGTCAGAATATTTTAGTGCATGAAAAACTTGCATGCATTGGTTTGCATGCAAAAAGTTTTGTGTGCACAAAAAGCCCTAAAACTTATTTATTATATTCCTTATCATACATACTGTTGCATGATACAAACTATAGGCAATTTTGTAGAGCAAAAGGTTCTCTATCTAATTAAAAATAGGGAAGACACCCTGAAAGAGTCTAAACATAGCCACAGAGTCAAGAGAGCTTGTTTTAATTAGTTTAATAATTTATTTTAACATGATGCTGGTGTAAACCAAACTAGACAGAGAACTCTTTTTGGTCTCAGGATTATTTTCATTTCTGTATTTAAAAAAAATACTGAAATACTATATTTTCTCAGGCTCATAACCAGAATAGTTCAGAAGAACTAAAACTTATAATAAAATAGGAAACTCTTTCAAAACTCCATACCAAGTCAGACACAAAATATAAGTTACTCAAAAAATATGCAGACTTAAATTTGAAATCACTTTCCCTCTTAGTTATACTGTACAATCTTTAGTAACGTCTGATCATATTGTATTAATTTCTTTCCCAACCCCATAGCACTGTTTCTCTCTAAATTATATAATGGTCCATGTTCAGCCCTTGTGTAAATGGGTGTAACACCACTGACTTCAGTTTTGCCTTACCATGGGTCAGATTTAACCACTGCAATTCATCCATATTGTAACCAGATGTGTAGTTTTATTTCCCATACATATTGCAATATAATTCTAAGATGTTCAGCTAGATAGTGAATCAGGTTCAATGTATCTATCACTAGTAAACCAAACCTAAGAAAAAGATTACATTGCTTAGATAGTCAATATATTTGTGAATAAATGAGAATCTTATAGAATAAGAAGAAGAATATCAGCAGCAAGGATCAAAGAATAAATACTAATTAGTGTATCTGAAAATTGTTTTATAATTTTCCAGAACAGTATTTTCAGCTTGATTTCCCTTTGTTTTGAATAAAATCTCTAGGTTTTAACCCATCACTATATAAAACAGAGAAAATAAACACTTCAGGACAGTGTCATTCCAGGTAGGGTCTAGATGTTCAACTCACCTCTTGGATTTCTGGATCATCATCAGCCAGGATCTCTAACAACAGCGTCTGAATGGCTTCCCCATGGGCAAAGGTAACATTACCTGAGACAACAAGCAAGTCACCAGTAGCAAGCTGTCCGTTAATGGTGGCAATCCACTGAATGGTAACATTGCCGAGTGTCCCAGCATTGCGGATTATTGGCAAGTTTACTATCATCGAATTGAACTCTGGCTCTTCCACAGTGAGTTCATTGATCTGAAAAACTGAAGTACATGGTAGAGAGGTTTATTTCCTCATCACCTACACTGAGGCTGAAGGAATCAAAAATTCCTCATCAAAATTGTTTGTTCATTTTGCTGAAACCATTTGCAGCACATACATCCTGCAGAATTAAACTACTTTTAATTTATTTTATTTGACATGAGATTATAATTGGTGTTTGTGAAATGGAGAGGCTAAATCTACTAGCTCTGTCTATATATGGTTCAGGTAAGTGATGGGTAAACTCCCACACATATCAGGAATCTTTCACTACATGTTTACTAAGAACTGAAGAGAGGGACATTAAGAGCCACTTCGGATCACCTTTCCTAGCAAGAGAACAGAAACAGCAATCAGATAGAGCTAATCTAAATATTTCACACTAAAAATATTTTCTCAAAAATGTTTTGTCCTCCAAATCAGAGATTTTTCACAAAAATTAGGGGTTTTACTATATCTTTTTTTAAAAAAAGGAACAAAGAACAAAATAGTCATTTTTCATTATTTTAAAATCACCCTTTTTCTGTCTTTTCCTTTTTTGCAGTGACAAAATGGAAATAAAAAACAGAGGGAAAGAGGAAAAGTCAGAACACAAGGAAAAGTCAAGATGCCAAAAAATGAAGATTTTTGTACAAAAACGTTTAAAAAGGAATTTTCATAAAAAATTTAAATGAGCAAAAACTTTGTTCTTTTTCAAACCTGCAGAATGAAAATTACTCTGAATTTTTTCCCACGCAATTTCCCCATTTCTCTCATCAGTTCTACTGTAAAGATAGCATGTGTCAGTGGGAAAAAATTCCATGGAAAATAGTAATATGTAATTTCCTCTAAATATGTGATTTTTTTCAACTCCCAGTTGTTTAAACATGATATTGGTTTACTATTTAGTAATGCAGGAGACTGGATGGTTTACGGGGTTAGTGACGGCACACAGAGCTTTCATTTCTAGGTCACTGGTTTAAATCCACTCCAGGTTTGCAGTGAGGTATCTTGATCAAAAAAAAAAGGGATTTCTAAACTGCTGGAAATTCTGGACATTTGTTTTTGTCCTAAGCAGGATAAAAAGTAGAAATATCAACATTTTTCCATGGAATTTCAAAAAAAATTCCATTAGATTATATCGAAACATTCTCATTTTAATTGAAATGAAATGTTTCATTTTGTCTTGGTTCAATATTAAACAGTGTTTCACTGAGCCTCCTGGGGCCTCCTGGGAGCTGTAATTAGGGTCCCTCCTGCACCCTTTCTCTTCTCAGGGCCAGGCTCCCTGGCCAGCATGTATTTCCCATAATACACAGCGATGGCTCAGCTAAGAGGGAGACCAGGGCACATCCTGGAAGATAATACATCCACAATATGTCTAAACAGATCTGTTGAAGAAGAGAGAGTAAAGACATTCAAATAAGTCCAATTTACCAAAAGATCCAAATGGATCATCAGAGGCCTCAATAGTAATGACTGATTGAGTCAATGCTCCAAGCAAGGCTCCTCCTGTTGTTTGATTCAGCAGCTGCACATGAAAAGTTTCTTCAACCTCAGGGTTGATATCATTAATGATATAAATTGGCACAGCTTTACTGGTTTCCCCTTCTAGTAAGACAACATCTGATGAGGCTACACTGTAGTCTTCACCTGTGCATAGAAAAACTACGTTGTTACCTAAGGAAACCTTTTAAATACAATTCATAAATGCTATTATTCCTATCTTAATTGCACATAGCACCCAATAAAACTCCCTTTTTTCTGCAAACCCAACAAATGCAGTAACTTTGCTTTTCTAGTGCTTGGTGGAGTCTGTGGCTTGGACAGCAGAGAAATGGTTGAAGCTCAGTTTGGACAAGATGGCGATCATACTGGTAAATCGGGGGAGCATTTGGAGATAGTGGCTGGTGTTGTCTAAACCCATTGTTGAATGGGATACGTCCATTCTATCAAAGTGGTTTCCAGTTTGGGGTTGTGTTTGTATTGTCAACTGCTCTTGACCAGAAGCACCTTTTTCCAAGTGGAGTTAGCTCACAGATTGCAACCATTTGCTCACTCTAGTAAGAGTGACCACACTGTGAAAACACTATTCAGGCTATACACAGTGACTGGTTTAGCTGAGTGATTAGATTAGTAGCTGATGAGTTGCTGTAATGGGAGCTGCTGCATCCCCATTACCCACTGAATTATTAGCTTATGCTTCAGCAGCACTCTGTCCCGCCACACAACCCTTACCTCCGGATCAGCTAGCTCAAGCTTAAACCGCCACTTAACTTGAGCTAGAGACTTGTGTGTGTAGACCCCAGGTTACAAGCAACACTTGAGTTATAGATTTGAGCTAATATTGTAGTGAAGACAAGTCCTTAGCAATAATTTAACTATAATGTTTATATAAAAGATGACAATCAACTTAAAAATCAGATACCTGCATGGAATTATTTTCCCTATTATTGTTACAAGTAACTTCAGAGTTTACTACAGCTGAAAGAGAGTAAAGAGAACATATTTCTCTAATGTGTCACTTTGTATGTCTTGATTTCTTAGTTTAATGTGATTATTCATGTGCTTAAACATTTGCAGGATCAAGGTCCAAGTGAAATAGTTTCCACTGTCTCTTTGGATTTTTCAGACAACATCAGGAGAGACATACCAGTTTTTAAAATAGTAAAATGTGGATCTATAAAAGCCCAAAATGGGAAGCTGAACTTAATCCTGAAACTGCTTTTAAC
This sequence comes from Chelonoidis abingdonii, assembly GCF_003597395.2. Classification (NCBI taxonomy): domain Eukaryota; kingdom Metazoa; phylum Chordata; order Testudines; family Testudinidae; genus Chelonoidis; species Chelonoidis abingdonii. The sequence goes on along the minus strand of NC_133774.1, from coordinate 59,460,518 downwards.
TCATTTATTTAAATTGGTTTGACTCTAAAATAACAATGCCCCTTTTAAAAACCAGATGTGTATTACTCGCAGACATATAAACTACATATCCCTTAATAGTTTCTTTAATAATTGCTATTAACTAAAATGATATTTTTTTTCTGCTGGCATATAGCACAGGGCCTTTGTTCTTTATTACTCATTTACTACTCAAAGAAACTTCTCATTACTCCTGTTGATTTTCCTTGCTAGAGAGTATATGCTATGTATTGGATTGCAAACTTGATACAGTATGTATATTTTTACAATTCTCTTTTCTTACCAGCTCTTGCCGTTATTGGCACAGCTTTAAACTTCACAGAAACATCTGCAAATATTCCCCCAATTCTGGTCACATTGATGATCGGTCCAATGTAGTTTTCAGCAACTTGCACAGCAGGAGCAGACAGTTGAAGTGTTCCAAAAGCATCATCGTTGGCATTGATAATTACATGAGCTATTGTATCACCCTTAGGTCCAAGGCGAGGAGAATTCACAACTGAAATACAACCGGAACTTGGTGAGAGAGAGAGTCTAGGATCTCTATCGTATACCTACAGGCGATCTCAGAAACTTAGGTGGGTTTCATGGTATCTTATCAGTTGCCATCAGTCATCAACAAAACTAGTTTACTGAAAGTAGTCATAGTAGCACAGAGAGTATACTTCACAACCTTACTCAAAGTTTTTAGACAGTTTATTGAAATTATAATATAATAACAAATCCTGAAATGCAAAGCTTGATATTGTACTGCAGAAGTTTTCTATCACAGCCTCTGAAGTGATATATACATGAGCAGCCTATTTCTCAAAAAGGTGGGACAGTGCCAAATCATTAGTTATTCATTAATCTCTCTGTCGGGTCTGTAGCAATCATACTACAGTCTCTATCAGAGTATTATTTCTGTGGTTCTTATGATGAAATATACATAACCATTCACTCGCCCCACAGAGATATATTTAAAGCTTTCCTGCTTATCAAGAACCGGTAGGAGAATTAATTAGACAAGCTTGGCTGCTCTGAAGTGCAAATCAGTCTATAGTCTCCCAAACATCACTGAATGGCTGATCAGCACGCATTTTGTGTACTTAAAAGAAACACATAAAAGTTTATGATATAGCAAAGGTTAGCATGCAATATAATCTCAAACTGGTCATTTTACTATGCTATGCTTCTCAACAATAATGAGACTGGTGAACAGAACCTCATGCTAACAGTCAACCTTGTAATTTACACAGCCAGAGAGGCCTCAGTTAAAATAATACAAAAGGGACAAGAAATACAATCATATTGTTTTCAGTAACATCCTGACAAAGGAATATTTTAAGGTAATACATGGCCAGAACACCAAATGTAACACATCTGAATACATTTTGAGGTAGGAAAGCAAACTATAATTTTGCTAAAATTTTACTGAAATTACCAAGTCTCTAAAATGTACGCAATTAATATGTAAAGCACTTACTTGATCTATCCTGCACTCTTTCCACCAAAGCAACATTGAGTAGCTCCACAAACACAGATTCTGATCTCTCTGGATCCTTATCATCTAAAATAGGAAGAGTTATGCTAGCCTCACTTGTATTGGCTCTGAAGATCACAAATCCAGAAATGGGTATATAGTCTCTTTCCTGTGTTGCTCTGGCAACATTTGATTTCAGATACGGTGACTTTTCATCATCATCCATGGTTCTGTACGTTACTATGACTGTACCCAGGAGACCATATAATCGCACTATTGTTAGGGTGATGTTTTTCTTTTCTTCCTCAACTTTGATTGGTCTGTTTTTCTCAGAAAAGATGAAAATTCCATAAGGATCATCATTAGCTAGAACAGTTAATGTAGCATTACTACGAATTCCAAGACGACCACTGGAAACATTGATGATCAAAATAGAAAACATTTTATCCAGTTCAGGATACTCATCGGGTGAAACTTGCACTGTTATATTTGCTCTTCTTTGCCCTACATCAAAAGTTATATTGCCATAGGTAGAGATCAGATCTTCAGTAGGATCACAGACTATGATCCAATGCAAAGTGACATGGGACAAGGCCCCCTGATTTCTGACAACCTAAAGTGCAAAATATGAAAATTTAAATATTTTTGTACTATAAAGGGGAGGGAGAAGGATATTTCTCAAAATCCCAATCTCAGTCTATTGAAAGAGTTGCAAAACTGTGACATGATGGGTTAAATATGAACACCTATTGCAGATCGGTAACAATTACTGCCTGAGCTAGGCTGCATTCCCATCTTCTGTATTTGTCACTCTCTCTTTTAATATTTTGTAAGAAAATAATTCATACCATCAACAATTCTGTTTCTTTAATAAGAGATTAATATAGTAGAACTTCAGAGATATAGACACCAAAGTTACGAACTGACTGGTCAACCACACACCTCATTTGGAACTAGAAGTATGCAATCAACATGCATACGCATACATACACACACACACAAAATACAGTACAGTATTGTGTTAAACATAAACTACTAAAAAAATAAAGGGAAAGTTAATAAAAAATTGACAAGGCAAGTAAACTGTTTCTGTGCTTGTTTCATTCAAATTAAGATGGTTAAAAGTAGCATTTTTCTTCTGCATAGTAAAGTTTCAAAGATGTGTTACGTCAATGGCCAGTTGTAAACTTTTGAAAGAACAACCATAATGTTTTGTTCAGAGCCAAGAACACTTCAGAGTTACGAACAACCTCCATTCCCGAGGTATTTGTAACTCTGAGGTTCAAGTCTACCTAATATTTGAGTGGATGATAAAATACTATTTTTAAAATATCTGTTAACTCATATCATATTATTACATTACACTTGGATTATTAAATTACATCACACTTGTTGGATTATAAATTTGACCTTCTAAATTGGAGACAGTAATTATTAACTAAGCATTGTGAAAAGGATGTACAGTTTGTTCAAGTTACAATCATAAGACTACAACTCTGTGATAAAGGATCACAGAAACTCTAATGAAAGAAATAATAGAAGAGGATTGTGTAGCAATAGATGAAAAGCAAAGTGTAGTGACCTGAAGCACAATTACACTGTCTCCATCTTCAGGTTCTGTCCCATTGACCGAGAGCGACTCAGCGCTGAACTCAAACACACCATAAGCATCATCAGAGGCATCAATGGTCACTATGATGTGGGATGCTATTCCCAGGCTGGCTGTAGGTACAAATTCCAGGAAAGTTGAATTAGTTTTTCAGTATCTTCAGTTACACCAAAGCAAAAGCTAAAGTAGTAGTTTACTATGGGAACAATGAACAGAAGGCTTACTAATTGGAGGTAAATCTGTATCTAAGCAGTTTATGCGCACAGAAGAGTTTGCTCAGTTTTATAACTCTACTCCTTCCATTAACAAATTGAGATGACTGAAAATGCACTACAAAATTCAATGCAATTAACTCTGGATGTGCATTTGTTTAGTTGGGGTCTTATTTTTTCAATTATATTATAGAGGCAAAGAATGAGATTTTTCAGTCAATTAGGAGATTTAGACACAAAACTCTCAGTAAAATTAAAGGAATTATATCTAAATCACCTAGTCATCTTTGAAAGTCTTTTATGATATTTTTGCGTGCATACTCATAAAAATATTCTTGCTATTTCTTGGATGACAAATTTTACAAAGAAAGTATTCTAGTTCTAAAATTACTGGAGACTATTAGGACCCAGTTACAAAACTGTATGTATAACATCACACAGCAACCTTGCATGCACAGTTATGACCATTCTGCACAGAACTCATATCTAAACATGCAAATAGCCATTTTTACATCTAAGTGACTATATGAGTACACTAATGACCTAATGTGCATACCCAACTATGACAGCTGCATGTGCAAGTTAAACATGCAATTGTATATATAACGATGTTTGCATATTTAAAAAAATCATTCCTTTATCGGCTTGAATAGGAATGTTTTAAAAGTGCTGTTAAAAAAAATCAATATGGAATTGTTTCAATACTGCAAGGCTGGCCACCCATTCTGCTAGAATGCTTCAGTTAATGAGAAAGGACACACTCAGCCTGAGGTAGAAAGTGACAGAAAAGTATCAAAAAATGTAGTGTAACTGAGAGGCCAGAGTTCTGAAGCACAGTTGATGAAAACACACAGTGCAAGTAGTAAAGAGCGAAAGGGAAGGTGTTATCACAGAGTGATTTGGGACAGAAGGGGGAAGAAAAAGAACTACGATACTGTACAAAGCCAGTAGTTAGGTCATTGGAGAAACTGTTTCAGAAGCAAGGAAGGGAGCCCAATTAAGTACGTGTGTATATACACACACACACACACTTATTTGAATATATCTGTATTTGAGGAAATTCAAAACCAGAGATGAATAAAGTGGTTTGCACTTTTTGGCTTGGATAAGTTTAATATAGTTTGGATCTGTCTCTAAACTTTTTGGATCTGCAAAACAAGGTTGGAAGTCTCACACAAACAGGCTATTTTTGCTTCTAGGTAGGCTGGAAATTATCCAAGAACAGACTCTACTTGTTTACCGTATTTCTATACTTCTGCTTTTGGCCTGAACCAGGCAACACAGACAAGTATATATATGAAAAATAGCCGGGAAAAGCAGTCAAAACTTTTTCAATCTTCAAACAAACAGACATCATTTTTCAGGTTTGGCTTCATTTTGTGGTTCAAATTAATTCTATTTTGGAAAGTTTGAACACAAATTATGTCAGGCATGAGTCAAAATATCAAAGTAAGGTAATTTTTTAATTGTTTACAACTTAATGGATTTTCTGCATGTTTTCCTTGTAGAGCAAATGCAGCAATATTCAGCCAAACCAATTTTCCAAGTCAAATTTATAAAGAAACAAAACAAAACGGTTTACAAGGAACTTGGATACAACCTTAACTATACAGAAGCGCCTACTTCCTACAGAATAAATAATTATGCTGATTGTCATTGAAAGTCAGCTTATGTAAAAATGCATAGAGAGGGAGAGAGAGAGATAATTCAGTTATAACCAATCCAAATGAGTGAGGACTAGGGTGAGAAATTTCAGTAATCAATTAAGAAACAAAGGATAGACCATGATGCTTACCATGTTGATGGACAGCAGGAAGGAAGAACTCCAAGACCTCGTCACCACTACCACTGCCATCATTTCTAAAGAGTTCAGCAACTTCAAGAGGACACACAAAGACACACAATACACATATATACATTTATAACACAGAGAACACAGAAAGCACTTTAAACCTTTTTAGACAAAAAAGAAAAAATAGGAGAATAGTCCTGCAAAGCATCCAATTTGACTTTGAAAGCATACGTGTTCTCTGATCAAAGCCAGAAACAGTATACACGCACATTCATTTTATTTATTTAAAATTATCACACTGAAGGTAATTATGAGGAAATCAGTTTTGACAACTAGCCATTAGGGGTCTGATGATTGATAAGAAGAGCTACCGTGCAATGGTGCCCAGTATTTTAGGTGGTATAGCATGAAAATGAGGACATGACTGACTAGTTGCTACTGTTTCCTCAGAGAGCATGTTTATATTTGTTGTGCTGTTAACAAAGGGACAAAAGTGAGAGATTTTCCTCAGAAAGTTAAGGAAATGTCCAGGACATTCTTCAGAATTCATACAGTTTACTGGATGATAGTAACTTTGGGTGTACGCATTCAGAGATATTGGGGGAGGGGGGAACAAGGAGATGTGTAGTAGAAGGTGTCTGTCTCTTACAGCTTTAAACTAAGGTTAGCTGAAAATCTTCTGTCAAAATTGTTTTTCGATAAAAAAAGTTTGGTTATCAACTACACAAATTTTTTTTCATGGTGCATCATGGGAGATGAAGGTTCATACAGGGAGTTTTCTTCACAAAACAAAATGAGAGCATAAAGGTATCCGAACTACAACTCCCATAAAGCACTGCAGCAGCATTTCGAACAAACATTTTTGGGTTTTGACTGACATTTTTTATTTTTTTGTGAGAAGTCAGTATTTTCCATACCAGTGCCACAAGCACCATCTCCAGAAAGCAAAGATGTGTAAGAAATGGAGGTCTGTGGGTGGTCTGGGTGTGTCAGGTGGAGGAAGTACAGGAACTTGGAGCTGATTGGGCCAAGCACCTTCTAGCAGGGGCAGCTCCAGGCCCCAGCATGCCATGCGCGTGCTTGGGGCGGCATGCAGTGGGGGGCGCTCTGCTGGTCGCCGGTAGGGCGGAACGTGGCTCCGGTGGACCTCCCGCAGGCGTGCCTGCGGAGGGTCTGCTGGTCCCGCGGCTCCAATGGACGTCCTGCAGGCATGCCTGCGGGAGGTCCACCAAAGCCGCGGGACCAGCGGACCCTCCGCAGACATGCCTGCGGGAGGTCCACCAGAGCCACCTGCCGCCCTCCCGGCGACCGGCAGAGCGCCCCCGCGGCACGCTGCCCTGCTTGGGGTGGCAAAATGTCTAGAGCCGACCCTGCCTTCTAGTATAAGTTTCCCTGAGTTTCCCACAGATCCTTCAGCTTATCAAACAACATTCCATCAAGGGGCTACAGAAGCATAGCCCCTTAAGCCAACCATGTAGCCTTTTACTACTATAACCAATTTGAATGAACTATGGACCAAATTCATGTCTTGTGTAATTTCTTTAACTTCAATTAAGTGTCAGAAGGGATTAATCTGGCTCTGTTTGATTAATGTTAATTATTATTTTAAATATATTTTAACCTGTTGAACTGAGATAGATGATTTTTCAGGTACCTGTTAATACTTTATCATTCTAAGTCTCATTATCAAGCAAAAAAAGGCTATACTAAAAGAAAAAAAAAAGCACTTATTCAGGTGACCTGATTCTTGGCAATAATCCAGTTCCTTAACAGCATTCAACCAGTCCAAGTTTCTCTGAGGCATGGCTGTTTTCCGCAATTATTAATGAATTAACTGAATATTTTCTAAAAAAAAATTAAATCTAAGTCTCTCTTTTTGAAAAAATTTCCAACCATGGAAGATAAACCTTCTGAGAAGGATTTAAGTATTCTAAGCCCTCAGTGCCTAAAACAGGTTGTGCGTACGTAGGCAACAAGTTGATGTGTGAGTCTTACCTCCTCCCTCTGGGTTCAGTAGCTCAACCTGAAAAGCTTTTTCCAGTTCAGGGACAGGATTATCTGTGATGTTAACAGTAATATACTTGTATCTTTCTCCAGGCTGAAATTCCAAGGTGCCTGCAATACTCTGAAAAATAAAAGGTTCTTTAAGCTTTTATTCAAGTCTATTCATTCTATCAGTCTGAACTCACTGTGGCAAAAAAGACTTCCATTCTGCTACTGGAAAACTTTGCTATTTATACAACCAATTATTTTTTTTCCTTTCTGTCTGCATCTTAAAGTTGCACAAAATTCTCTTGCACCTTCATTACAAGAAAAAGCTAGGCTCAAATTCATAGTTGTGAGCACCTAAGTGCACTTCTGTGTGTGTTCAACTTAGTCAAGTCAATCCACACCTATTCACATAAATTGGATTTTCACAAAGGCACACTTACCTGTGTAAATGAAAGTTAGACAAAATGCAGTTTCAGCTGACTTGAAACTATCTGCAAATTTGTGTCAAGTACAACACATTTTCCAACCAAACCAAAAATTGAAATGTTTCAGAGGTGTCAAAATGAAAAGTTTTGTTTCAACACGATTCAATTTTTCATTTAAATTTTGAGAATTTTAACAAAAGCAAAGGAAGACTAGATTCACAAAACAGCTCAAGGAAGGGAAAGAGGTAACGGTACTGCCTTCCGTATAACTTTTAATTGACTGGTTAGAGCACACAGATGAGACGTGGAAAATCTGGGTGCAATTCCACCCTGCCCCTGTTGTGGGGAATGGATTTGAACTTAGGTTTCCCGCACTTCATGAGAGTGCCGTAGCCACTGGGCACTCGGATATTATTGTATGGGTCTCTCTCCATTTTATAAATAATTAAACAATCATTGGATCAGGGACTTGAACTTGCGTTTCCCACCTTCAGGTGAATACTCTAACTAACAGGCTATGGAAAGACAGCTGTAGTCTAAACGCAGAACAAACCTGTATGTGAGCATCAGTGTGTTTGTATTCCTCCACTAAGTATGTACAGGCATGCACACCCTCTTAGGCTTGCATCTCCAATTATTCACACCTTAAAGGGACACTCAATGATTATCAAATATAACCTTAAGCTGCTCCATTAGGGTAACTCAAACGTGTGTTAACCTCAAATTGTCACTTCTGGGGCAGCAGGAGCTGGGAGCATCCTGGAGGTAATTAACCTCTATACAACAGTAACCAACATCCACTATGGAGAAATACACTCCCCACTGATCCAAGACAAGGGAAGTCATAAAATTAGGGGGGTTTGGCAAAAGTTCTAGCAAAATCTAAGCGCCATATACAGAAACAAACTAATGACAACATGAACATGATGACGCCGGGATATTTGTTGTTTTTTGTACAAAACATGTTATAACTTCAATATTCACCTTTCTCATGGTATGATCAATGGGAGAACTGTAAAGCGATTTATTTAGTAAGACTCTCTGAACATATTAAAAAAAAAACACAGATGGAAAGAAAGCTCTAAAACCCAAGACACACAAGTCTAACTGAATTCGCAAATAAACATCAGTCATGTATTTCAGTCTGTTCCACATACCTGATAGTCTTCAGGACTGAATGCTGTCAGTGATACTGTTTTGTATTCCACCATAACTGTTCCAAGAAGGCCCTGTGCACGAACTACCAGTAACCTAATATGTCCAGTTTCCTCCTTAACAGTAATATGGGGCACCGTAGTTGCTGGGAGAATCATTTTATCACTGGGCCCAGGAAGCAACCCCATAGAGAACTGCAGCAAGCCTGAGAGATGCAAGAAACAACAATTTACATTTTTACCTGCACTAGGAAAAATCCTTCTGTAACGTAACGTATTTTACAATGTTTAACATTATTATGCAGGGTCTGAAATTAAACATCTGAATACAAACATGGGCACCAACCATCCCATTTTAAGCATCTCCCAGGACGTGCTGTGTATCTCATCTCCCATTGACATGGATAAGCAATATATGCAAGTGAATCTTGACAAAGTACCCGTGCCTCAATGGGAACAGAATGTACTCGGCTCCTCCCAGGAGGAGCACTGCATATTACAAGTTCAATGATTTGATTTGATTGACTTTCTTTTCCCCCCCTCAGAAACAGCTTGCTTGCTCAGGCATTCTCCTCAACAAAAAATCTGCTACACTGTTTTATTTATGTACTAGCAAAATAATGTGGACATTTCTGAGCAAGGCTTTTGTCATCAATCCACTTGCTTAATAGTCACTATTCTTTTGGGCACTACTAACTACAACTTTACAATTTTATATGTAAAAGAATCAGGCTAAATTCTCAGCTGTGCAGAAGTTCAGAGGGGGTGAGGCAAAAGTGACTAATCCATCTTCTTTGTGTCCAGCTCCAGGCTGGCAGGGAGCTGAACTGGCCTCGATGCTAGTCAAAATAGTTCAAGTGCTATTCTAATTTGGATCAGCTTCTAATGTTTCTATAGGGGCCCTTAAGACAGTGAGGTTCACTGGAGTACAGTGTGCTCTGGCCACATCCCCTTCTTTCCCAAAACATCCCCTATACTAGAGAAAGGGCTGATGTAGTTTTACTCATAAAAAAATCTATAGCAGCCAACAAAACTATTTGAAACAGAAATGCGATTTCCACCACTGTTACCATATGGATGGTCACTGGCTTTGATGCTGATATCTGTAGTTTCTTGCTCTGGATCTATGCTTGCTCCACTGGTTGGAGTTGAACCTAATTTTCCATCTCCAGAAACTGCAGACACTAATGTTACACGGAAATATTCATTAAGCTCAGGAATGTCATCATCAAGAACATGCAAGTTTAAGACCTATAAAAGGAAGAATCCACACAGAAATTAAACAAATATAATAACATAACATAAAAAGTGCAAAAGTGTAGCACGAAATTTTCAGTAACTGTTATTCAAACTGCACCGAATGCTTACATTTATTTAGTTTTATCTGCTATGCAGTTTTTTAAAAGATGTATGCAATATTTTTGATGTTTAGGTCAAATAACCTAATATTTTATAGTAAAACTATGAACTGCAAAAATAGAGACATTAATATCTCAGAAATAATACGGGGTACAATTTTTTGAAGTGCCCAACTGACTTAGTAGACCTAAATCCCATTTTTAAAAAATATTTTACATGCAGAGCAACAATAGTCAATCAGAATGGCTGTATACGATTTAATTGTTTAAAAATATCACTAGAGGCTGGTTTCTATCTACATATACTTATACGGTCTTAGTATTATGTGGTCCCAGCAGAAGAATATGAGTTTGTTGGTGTCCTGAATTTTAATTCTTTTGCACAAAATACTTAGATCAGCTGATATTATGTTTATGACCACAATATTAGAAGGGGGAAAATGCCAAATATAGTACTTTTAAGATGCTATAGCAGAGTATATTTCTGAATCCTTTAGTAGAAACCTGACTACTCTGTTTATAAAAATATACTTTATAAGGGGCAAAACCTATGCCACCAGAGAAGGGGGAAGTTATATAACATGAGGTTTTGTAATTATATTTTTAAAACTAATTATTGTAAAAGTGACACATTGGGAGCAAAAAAAATTTAATATTCAAATGTTTTACAATTTTCTTACATTTCCTTTTTATAACAGATTAAACATAAACAAAGTAAATAGCTCTTTATTCTGATATTTAAAAATAACTGTAATTTAGTTTGTGCACAATGAACTTAAGCGCTTGATAGATTCCAAAATCTCAAAGAAGCTCTGATACTCATTAGACATAGTGATTAATGGAATAGGATCTCTATATAGTACAGTGTATGATAAACACTAAACAATGAATGAAACGGAATGGACAAGGATCTGAGGAGTGCCATAATGCTTTCAGATATTACAGGCTTTGGGCCAACTTCTATGCTTGGTTACGTAAACTGTTTGGTTAGGACCTGAAGCAAAACTCCAATAATAACTGCACTGCACTTTTAAGCAGGGGAGAATTTGTCTGGCTGGCCGTATGAAGGGAACAGTGCTTTATGGCTGGGGAGGGGTGGGGAGAGGAAAACTGGTAGGGTGACCAGATGTCCTGTTTTTAAAAGGACAGCCCCGTATTTATGACCTCCTGCAGGTGTCCCGACTTTTTCTTAAAAACTGGCAAATTGTCCCATGTTTTCTGTCTCTCCCCGCCTTTCAGTACTGGTGGATCCTGCTGATGGCTGGATCCTTGCTCACCAGCAGCCCTCCCACCAGGGGGTGCGTAGGATCCAGTGGCCAATAATGGAGGTGGGTTTGTAAAGCTGGTATCGGGATGAAGATGCAGCACGCGGGGACAGACGCTCCCCCTACTGATCTGTTAGTGCAGCCCCTACTGCACGTGGATCTCAGTCAGCAGGACCCTAGACTCTGACCCATTTCTGGCCGGCACTGACTGTGCACTGCGGTGGCTGGTGAGTGCAGGCAGGCGCCAGGCAGCAGCTGATTATATGTTGCCTCTGCTGCCCACCCATCATCTTGCTGTCCTCTTCCTGCTTTGCCTCTTCATCTCCCTCAATTCCCGCTGCTCCTCCATATCCCCACCGGCACGGCGTGTCCCGCTCCCAGCGCTGTGCAGAGAACCAGCTCCTGGTCGGAGCACTTAGTTCACCAACAACCTGGCCAACAGGCTCCTTCCTTCCCCCAAATATCAGAGGGGTAGCCGTGTTAGTCTGGATCTGTAAAAGCAGCAAAGAATCCTGTGACACCTTATAGACTAACAGATGTTTTGGAGCATGAGCTTTCGTGGGTGAATACCCACTTCGTCAGATGCATGTATTCACCCACGAAAGTTCATGCTCCAAAACGTCTGTTAGTCTATAAGGTGCCACAGGATTCTTTGCTGCTTCCTTCCCCCACTGTCTCTGGCTGGACCAGCACCCTGGGAAAGCCCAAAAGCCTCTGGCCCAGGGCGCTGGCCAGAAGGAGCAGAGCCCTGAATGTGCCAAAGCCCCGCACAGCGCTAATAAGGGGAAACCTCTCTGCCCCTCAGCTAAGCTCTGGAGTTGGGGGGAAAACGATTTCCAGCCTTTTCACACCCTGAACCTGCAGGATCCAGAGCAGCCCCAGGGCAGGGACATAGTACCCTCTTCAGCTGCCCCCCGCCCCGCAGCCCTGCCCCAGGAAGCAGGGGGCTGCTCCGTTCCCTAGGCACTCTGCCCTGCTGAGCCATCTTTTCAGCTGCTGAAGCCCTGCAGTCCTGGTGCACAAGGCATCCTTAGGGATTAACCCTTTCCTACCCATGTTGTAGCCAAGGATATGAGGTGGCTGGATTATGTCAGTGGCCAGCAGCAGCCTCGAGGCGTTAGGTACCTTTCGACATTGTGCAGGCAGAAAGGGAAGAAGATGCGAGAAGGGGAAGAAGGTGCGAGAAGAGAAGATACGAGCTCTCTAAAGACATGGGCCAGGTCATCCCTTCCCCCAACTTATCCTCCCCTACAACTGAAAGCAGCTCCCATCCCTTTCCTCCTACACAGTGCCGAAAGGCTGCTGCTGGCCACATGCTGGTGTGAACCCTGGCAGAAATACTGAGAGGGAAACATGTGACCCTGCATACCTCCTCCTCTCCCCACACATGTTGCCTTGGGAAGACATGACGCCAGGTACTAAGAGTGGCAGGAACCCAGCCAGGCATGGAGGGAGGAGAGTGCCGGGCAGGGAGGGTCAGGTCGATCACCCGCACTGTGTAAGAGAGGTGTACAGTAGAGTGTGTGTGTCACCCCTCCCTGTGTGAAGCCTAAAGATAAGAAGGTAAATAAAAAGAATCCAACTACACAGTATTTCTTTTTAACAGAGGTTCAGTCACCTTGATGTTAATTTGAACGTTTGTACTGAATAGTTCTGACTGATTGCCGTTGAACTCGCTTGAATACAAGTAAATTTACTAGGTGTCCCGGTATTCAGCATAGTGAAATATGGTCACCCTATGCAAAACGGGACAAGGGACTAGCCTGGCAATGCTGACTCATCCCCCTGGGAACCAGACTGGCGGCAGGGTTTAGAAGTGGCAGCCTTGGGCATGAAGCCCCCTCTCACTTAGAGCAGGCTGAGGCAGTACTCACCCTCTTTCCACTTTAGGTGGTGAAATACCAGGTTTGGTCAGGAGCTGCTGTGGGCATAGTGTTAGCCTCCCCTTGTTTAGGGGAGCTGGGAAGGAATTTTTCCCTTACCACCAGACTGGGCTATGTGGAGTTGGGGTTTCTATGCCTTCCCCACAGCAGGTTAGGAAGGGCTCTGTTCATGCATGGCATGAAGGCAGTAGGCTATATGTCGCAAATCATTATATATATGTGGGGCGGATGTCCAGTGCAGGTACTCCATAGGGAAGGTATACAGTGATCAGATAAATGGCTCGGAAAAGGACTTAAAAACGAAATGTTAATTAAAGGAATGGAATAGAGGGAGATTCCTATGATTGGTATGACACAGAGTCAACCCCTCTTCCCCCTACAGTCCACCTTAACCCTCCTACAAGGTGGGGCTGGATGGTAAGGTCCCAAGAATGGATTGGCTTGGGGGGACCTTAATAGAAAAAGATGGGCAGCTGGCAGAAGCCCCGTGGGTAATCATGGAATGAATATGGGGTTACCTGCACTATACAAGTCTATCTGCCAGCTAGTTCCAGACATCTAATAACAATGTTGCGGCCTGATTAAAACCATATCAAATATCTCCTGTCCTTTCGGTATAGCCAGACAAAAAAGAGTCACTGAGACTCTCCATTGGCTTCAATGGGTATGGCTCAGTCCCTTACACAGACTTCAATGGAGCTGCATGGGTGAAGTTGACAGCAAAATTTCCAACAATGTTTATCATTGTATTTACCAGCATTCAAGCAACACAAGAAAAAAAAAATATAAACGTTCTAAAACATCCCCAAAGGCCATACCCTATCTTAGCCTTCACCTGTCACAAATGTATGTATGATTTCCTACAACACAATCCACAATTAAACTCACAGTAAAAGAACTGAGCAATAGGAGACACAAAACTCTTGATCTGAGAAATTATGCAAAGATTTGACTGCTACTAATTTTTTTAAATAAATTGATCTTTGATTGCTTTTTATATAGAGATAAGTTTGAGTCAGACTTGAATCCAAACTTTCTCCAAGTTCAATGGTGTTTAGAACCAATGTCCACCTATACTTTAATTTTTGTAAACATATATATATTATATATTTATAAATACGTATACAGAAATATACATACACTTTCATACATCTATCACTGCTTTTAGTTATAAGGAGTAACAGATTCAATAAAGTTCCATAACTGTTGTCTGAAGGAAACATTTCCAAGTATGAAAATCAGTAAAGTACACTGGAAAGGTATTTTCCAGGAGGCTTGCACAGAACCAGATGATTAACTTTAATAAGATCAGGTTTACCTCTGATCGCTGCCAAGGAAGGAATGTGATAGTTCCACTGGTATTTGCAAAATCGGCAACAGAGTAATTAATGCTGGTGGAATCGATCTGAGAGATAACGTAAAATATATACACATAGTCCAGGGCTCCCCGTGTACGTTCCACAACACACGATATAGTGGAACCTTCATCAGATGTCTGTAAGCAAATAAGAAGATTGACAACAATGTACAAGTTTCAAGTGAATCAGTACAATAGAAATGATCCTTTAAAAATTATCAGGCCTTCAGGAAAATTGTTCCAATGTTACTGCAATTCAAGATCTTTCTTGAAATTTAGGAAAAAATTACTACTTTACATTCCTGAACAATGATTTTAGTTTCCTTTAGCAATTCAATCTTTAAAATACATCAGGCTTTCTCCATTCTCAACATTACTTAAACTAAACAGTGAACATTTTTCTTACTTTCAGTTTTCAATCATCGTACAGAAAAAACTGTGAAAAAAATCAAGCAGTCTGTACACAGTATTCTTTGTATGAAGAAAATACGAAAGAATTTCAGAGAATATTTATTGGTACTGTCTGTACATCTCATAGAATTATGATAGAGAATAATTTAATCAGACAACCATATCTTTGAAAAGACAAATAGCAATGTATTCTATATGCAGTATGACAGCTTCCAGTGTATACTGAGCATGACTTAGTTCACTAGTAGACAGATATGTATAGAAAGCACGCTAAAACAATGTTGTGTATCTGCCATATAATCATTAGCTATTGCTTCACTGCTGAAATAGATGTAAGATGAGTACTGGACAATTAACTTTTCCTATTAATTTTTAATTTTGCTTCATGCTTGGGTGATGATCGGTGGTATGAGACTATATCAAAGGCACTTGGACCTGAAGGAATGTATTATCACAGCATATGGCAGGCACTTAAAAAACAAGCCGTCCAAATTGAAAACTGCTTTCATTCAAACCAAGAAGACTGAAGTCTTTATGATGTGTTTGGAGGACAAACAGGGATGATGTAACAAAAAAGGTCATAGAAGATTCCAAACACAAAGCCATTACGATTTTATTTCATTGTAGCAGCCGTGTTAGTCTGTATCTGCAAAAAGAACAGGAGTACTTGTGGCACCTTAGAGACTAACAAATTTAATTCAGCATGAGCTTTCGTGAGCTACAGCTCACTTCTTTGGATGCATAGAATGGAACACACAGACAGGAGACAGGCTTACACAGAGACTGGGAATGGCTGGGTCATTACACTAACTGAATCTATTTCCCTATGTTAAGTTCTCCTCACACCTTCTATGGGTCATCTTAATTATCACTTCAAAAGTTTTTTTCCTCCTGCTGATGATAGCTCATCTCAATTGATTAGACTCTTCCTGTTGGTATGCATACTTCCACCTTTTCATCTTCTCTGTATGTATACATATCTCCTGTCTGTGTGTTCCATTCCATGCATCCAAAGAAGTGAGCTGTAGCTCACGAAAGCTCATGCTGAAATAAATTTGTTAGTCTCTAAGGTGCCACAAGTACTCCTGTTCTTATTATGATTTTAGTTTCCCATTTATTTGTGCTTTACAAACCACTGAAAACAGAGAGATTTTATTTGAAATGGTGAAAGCACTAATGCTTAAAATAGTAGAACAAAGTGGATGTTCATAAGGATAGTTATATTTTTTAATGCTTGGCAAAGCTTTCCTATTTAATTACTGGTTAATATTCCACATTATCAACAGAGTAAGTTCTTCCCTTCTTTGAGGATTTAGCAATGTTGTACAGACTTAATATTTCAGTTGTTTCGTAGATTCTTTGAAGCTAGGCTTGGGGAAGAGAACAAAAGGCCTGATTCAATGGGACTACTGGGAATATGGTACTTTTCAAAGCAAGTAATGATATCACAGTTTGGACCACCAATGTTTAGAAATCTAGGATAATACATCTATGGTTTGATGTAGTTGGTTCATTGTCCTCAAATGGGAACATGCTTTTAGAAAATAATGAAGACCTTGTCAGTAAGCTGGGGGTAAAAAAGATGTAAAGCAAATATTTACAAAAGGTTCAAGACCAAAGAGACAAATGAAAACCACATTTCCATCTGAAAACGTTGTACTTACTATTGTGGCATGTAACCCCTAAACTAGTCAAACTGAAAGAAATTGCAGAAATTGAACTTGGTCAATTACAGTTCTGTAGAAACTCAGTTCTGCTTCCTGCCTCATGTTCTAGAAAGATAACATCACTCTCCTAAGCAATCCTTGGAGAGCTCATGCTCTTCTCCAGGCCATGCTGGAGGATGTTTACTTGTAATAAGAGAAGGAACATAGATACATGCATAGAAAGGGAAGAGAAAGGAGGAAAGGGCCAAAATTTTGAGACCCCCGGAAAAAAAGTCATGAGATTGGATTACAAATTATAAGATTTTTTTAAAAAAATAATACATTTTACTTCACTCCAGGAGCTGGGTTTTTAAGAAAAATACTGCATATTATGACACTGCAATTAAACTGCAAGAGTTGGCAACATTGTCTAGCATACTGGATTTCACGTAGAGAAATAAGTAAAGGATTACAATATTCACGACCCAAGAAAGAAGGAGGTAGAGGGGGGAAGTTTACCACAAATTTAATCTCAGATATTAGACATGAGTGAGGAATGAGTTATTTTCAGAATTAGTCTGCTAAATAGGGCCTGATTTATTTTCTAAACAAAAATATTTTATGGGTTTTTAAAAACAGTTACTAAAAAATTCACAGGTGTCAATTTCATTCTCCAGTATGAAAGAATATGGTGCTATATTAGATAACAAATCTGTTGTCCGCAAGATTTTAAACCCAAGTGATTTTGCTTCCCATGCACTGAAAGCAATAGAGTGAAAACTTGGCTCCACTGAAGCCACTTGACTTCACTGGGCCCAGAATTTCACCCACTGTCTTTTTGATAGTCATCTTACCTCAGGAATACATGCTCCTGTGAAGCCAAACAGCCCATTTGCATTGTCACTTTTTTGTACTCTTAATCTTGCTATGGTGTTTTCTTCTGGAATTCGAGCTCCTCCATGCACAGAGACAAGCTTTAGTATGAATAACTCCTCTCCTTCCTCCTCCTCATCATCTCTTGCGGACACAATGAATGACTTCTTAGTTTCTCCCTGTCGGTACTCTAAATATCCAGAGATGGGGTGCACATCAGTTCTTGCTGGGGTGGCATGAAGTTCATAGATCTCTGTTCTTGTCAATTTACGTTCATAAAGCCTCACATCCTGCATCAATCCTGTATACCTGCTGCTGCCATTCATCCCTGCACCAACTCTTACTATTCCTGGACCTGGAAGAGAAATGAACATTTATACTACTTTCATACTTTTGCCCCGAAATAATAAAACTGTGTAAATGAAAAGCTGTCATGGTGGTTTCTTTTGGCTTATTAGCTCTTATAATCTCATTAATAATGTAACTGTCATACCCTGGCTGAGCTTCCACGTGTAAAACAAGCTTATGTTGAACAGTATGGATACCATCTTAATATATTTTCCCCAAAATACATCTAAGGACCATGTATCTATTGGGTTCCTGGGAAGTGGGCGGGCAAAGCCCGCCCACTGCTAAAGGATCAACCCCCAGCCTAAGGGGAGGACCCACAGGACCACAGGATCCCACTGATTACAGGGGACAACTAATAAAAGAACAGGGACGGGAGTGTGGTCAGAGGGTCATAAGAAGGGAGCCTGACGGGGACACCAAGCAGAGAACCCCGGACAGCACCCACTGCTCTTCGAAGCCATCAAGGGAGCCAGTGGACGCCGCCCAGAGGAACTCTGCCCAGATACGTGAACGGACCATGGACCGGAAACAACTAAGGACCATGTAGCAGGGTGGTCCTCTGCTCCTGCCCTGAAGGGATTAAAACAGGCCAGGAGAGGGCTGTGACTGGGGCAAGAAGCCTGGGCTGATTAGGGAAAGTAGGCTCAGCTGGAGCCATGCCCCAACCAGGCCCAGCTGGCCTCTATAAGAGGCTGTGAGCCAGAAGCCCAAGCAGTCTCCTTCTGCCTTTAGAGGGAGAAGAGCCTGGCTGCTTAGAAGCTAAAGCCTGGCTGCACAGAAGCTAGAACCAAGGTACCTGAGTGAAGCAGGGCTGGGGAAAGGCAGAGGAGCTGGGGAGCTCCTGCCTGGAAAACCCCAGGCTACGACCTAGCATTGGGCTAATAGGTACTGGGGGTTGCAGAGGGCAGCCCAGGGTAGGCCAAGGCAGCAGGTCCAAACCCAACCTTGCCAGTGATGAGTAGGCTGATAGTGCAGTCTGCCCCAGGATGAAGGGGCTAGACAATGACTGGCAGTAGCCATATACTGAGGTGAGGTGGGGATAGTGGGTGGGGGTTCCCTGGGGAAGGGAGACCCTGAGACTAAGGGGTTACTGCTAGGGGTCCTGGGAGGGACATGGGGGCCAAGAGGCAGCGGATCACCGGCCTGCAGAGGGTGCTCTGGAGCTGGATTCGAGCTAATTCCCAGAAGTCACCAGCAGGAGGCGCTGCAGGGGTGAGTCCACTCATCGACAGACCACAAAATGTTTAGAAGATGTGCCAAGTCAGCTAAAGATAAGTAAGTTAAGTCACGAGTTCTACTACTATGAAACTAGAGAATAGATAATAATGTTGAATGCAAGAGGAGAAGACAGAGCTGGATCAAACTCTTGAGGAACCACAGAATGGTACAAAGGCCGACATTACAAGCAATTGTACAGATCACCCCAAATATCTAAGAGCTCCTCCAAAGGCTTGGCTCACATTAGAGCATTCAATCATTTGTAATTCAAATGACTGATCTACATCAACTGAAGTGCAAATGTTAAGCATGTCTATGATAGCCACCCAGAATCAGTGTAAAGTTTGTCCTTGCATTCACACTAGGACTGCCTTAAACCAACAGAGATGCAACGGCTCTCATATGACAACTATCAAAGATTATATTAATGTGGCAGGGGAAAGTGAGTATAATATCCCCATGAACTGCCCTTCCATTAAGGTGATCATATTTCCCAAAGGGAAACCGGACACTGCATGGGACTAGCGCAAGCCCTCCCCATCACCCTGCGTGGGGCTGGTCCAAGCCATTCACCCAAGCCCGCCCCGTGCACCAACCAGTCGCCTGAGCTGGCCTCTACCACTGCATGGGGCTGGCATCACTCACCTAAGGCCCACTCCTTGCACGGGGCTGGCATTGAAACCCTGTGTGCCCAAGCCCTGTGTAAGCCCTACCCCCACACACACATGGCGTTGGCATTGTTGATCACCCCCCACACACGTTCCTCTGCACCCCATTTTTTTGACAAAAGTGGGCATTTGTCCCGTTTCTTCTTGCCAACTTGATCAGCTGGCAAGAGCAAATGGGACAAATGCCCACGTCTGCCAAAAAGGTTGAGACAGTTGGGACGGGGCTTAAAAAGGGACTGTCCTGGCCAAAATGGGACGTATGGTCATCCTACCTCCCAGTCACACACCTGGCTACTGCTCACCAGCCAGTGAACCATCCGTGACTAACTAACAGATAGTCTCTCTCTAACAAGTCACAGTCAGCGATGCAGAGATGGATCGCCAGCTGGAGCTGCAGAGGAGAAGCAGAGCTGTTTTTCACAGCTCCTCAGGAACAACCTCTCCCCCTTCTTTTGCCATGTCCAGGCCTCTCCCCTACAGACAGGGAGAAAGAAGACAACAGCCTCTTCTGCTATGATAGTGATATCATAAAAATCTTCCTATCGTAAGACTTTTCCTCATTTTTTCCCTTTTCTAAAGAGGAAAAATAATTTCTTTTCTAGTTGTTTGTAGTAGTGGTGTCATTCATGCTGTTTTAAAGATGCATTTCTATTGCAGTTCTTTTCATTTTCTCAGTTATTTATTTCTAAATTTGATTCTCTCTGAAACCCTTTCCAGCACCTTCTGTGCATCTTAAACATTTCACAAAGGCGAAATATATCAGACACATCCAGAAAATATGTTTCTTCTGTGTGCCTGACACATACCTGGAACACCCTAACGCCTCACAATACGATATGCACATGCTTATGTGTTCTTGTGAGTGTTTGCAGGAGTAGAGCCTATATATCTTAGCAGAATTTTTAAAATATTATGCATACACATGTTCAAGTAAATCTAAATCCTGAAAAAACAATTATTCTATTAAATCCATGAGGTGTTTCAGGCAAGTTAATAGACATGATAAAATTCTATTTTCAAAATGTTGCAGTTTCAGCTGAATAACTTTATTTGACTTTAAAGAAAGTTGTACTACTATAACTCCATGAAATCTATTTTCTGAATATCTATCAAGAAGTTTTCTTCTAGTTAAAAAAGAAAAAACTTTCACATATAGTAGCTTTATTTCAATATTATGAATATACTTTTCAATGGGACTGGACTTGCTGCTTAGTGCAGAATTTTACTTTTATAGAAAAAGAAAAAATGAAGATTGTTTTCTCACCATCAGCAATTGCTGCTCCTTTGAGGCTCTTCATTCTTCCAGGCACTGGATTTCCATCAATGTAAAACTCAATTATGCCATCCTCCAGAGTAATCAGAAGATGAAGCCAAGTATTTTCTTTCACATATTTCATGATAGTTGTCTTGACCACATATGTAATACTGGACACCAGTGTTGTGTAATGAAGCATGACAGAAACATGGGATTCATTTGTTTGGATTTTCACACCATAATACATGGTCCCATTGTAATTGTCCTTTGCTACTATAAACCCATCACTATTGAGGTTAGGAATCACCCAAGCTGAAAATGTAAAGTTGAAAAGCATGTTATCCCAACTGAAGTGGAAGTCAGGGTCAACAGTTCCAAATGCATCCTCTTTTCCACTGAAGTACAAAGCATCTGTTCCGCTGTGATGACGCCTCCTGTGAGGTTGAGACTGTACAGAATCTGAGAATGATCCAAGCAATAAGAAATCTATCATTGGTGGTAGTCCTGCTCGGAACACACTGGATAATATTTCCCAGCCTACCCGGACATCTCCAAAGGTACCCTGTTGCCTCCAAATTGTAAAGTTTGTAATGTAGGAGATATCATCTTCAGAGAGAACATCTTCTACTATCTCCCGGTCCTGGCTCTCTGGGTCTATGACAAAGACTCCAAAAGGGTCATCATTGAATGGGATCATCACAATTACAGCAAGATTGGTTTCAGCTAACTGGCCACCAGGGCCTGGAGACCCACCTGTGTGATGAAAATTAAAACAAAAGTTAATAGGATTCCTTAAGAACCCACCTCAGATACCACTGTCTGATATAAGATCTATTCATGCAACCAAAAATGCTTTTAATAATAAAATACTTTTTTAAAGGAACTAAAATTGTGCGACAAAGCAAGTGTTCAAAATGTTCTACCATGAATCAAATGTCACTTCAACATTATTAATTAAAAACTTGCATGAATGATTTCTGTTTAAAAGTGTGTTGTGATGCACGTGTTATCCATTGTCAGGTATAAAGTATGCAGAGAGTGTGACTTTCTTCTGAGACTTGATTCACCCCATTTCTGTTGAATTAGCCATAGAGATGGCCTACATTTGAGTCATCTGGTAGAGATACTGGGCCAAATTTATTTTCTTCATTAATATTGAAGTTACTACACAAACATACTACTGTAAATGAGAACAGAACTTGGGCCACTGCCTCTGGATTGCAAAGAGCTATTCACAGCAAGTCCAGTCCATAGTTGGATCCATAGATCTATAGTGAAAGGTCTATGGATTTCTCACACTAATAATTTGCTGAGCTGCATGAAATACTGAGTCATTAGGAGCTGACTGGGGTAGTCATTTCATTTCTTTCTGGGCATGAAAGTCCCTAGCAAGTAGAGGAGTCTTTGACCATGGTCCTGGAATCTATAAAAAAGCAGCAGATGGATCTCATGGTAATTAAAGTAGCCACACTCATCCACATTTATACTTCTCTGCAGGGACAAGACACATTATGGCAGGATTATGTAGCCACTAGCACCAATAGCATTCAGCTGCCCAAACAGGACCGGCGCTAGGGTTTCTGGCACCCTAGGCACCGGGACATTTCGCCACCCCG
Source organism: Chelonoidis abingdonii (assembly GCF_003597395.2). NCBI lineage: Eukaryota > Metazoa > Chordata > Testudines > Testudinidae > Chelonoidis > Chelonoidis abingdonii. The sequence continues at coordinate 59,437,953 of NC_133774.1, read as the reverse complement.
CGCGCGGGT
>NC_133774.1:59391508-59437724 GCF_003597395.2 Chelonoidis abingdonii | reverse complement strand
GGGGGGGGTGCCCTGGGCTGCTGGGCTGCGGCGGCGGCGCCCTGACCTCAGGGGCGCCCTGACTGGCGGCGCCCTGACCCAGGGGACACCTTGGGCTGCCGGCAGCTCAGCCCCTCCAGCAGCAGCGGCTGCAACCATTTAAAAAAATTTGGGGGGGCGCCACTTTTTGGCACCCCCAAATCTTGGCGCCCTAGGCAACCGCCTAGTTCGCCTAAATGGTTGCACCGGCCCTGTGCCCAAAGGATCATCACTTACCTCTCTATTGAGGGACTGTGCTTTAAACACATAGGTCAACATTTTTAGGAGCAATTAGCGGTTTGGGTAGAATCCATTTTGGAATGCTCAGCCCTAGAAACTTTAGAGAGGCTTCATTTTCAGAAAATGCTGAGCACCCTCCCTTTGAAAATCAGACCCCTCTAAACTAGGAACCCAAAATACTGATGTACCTCAAGTCACTAGTCACTTTGGAAAATCTTGGCCATAATGTAGTCCCACCCAAATGAGAAACCCCTAAATGGCTGCCAGACTGTTTCAAATTTATCATAAGAACAATAATTCAGGAATAGAATATCTGCACAGTACTCATGCATCTGTGTTGGATCAAGCTGTGACTAAAATAAAATAAGATGTAAAAATAAAACTTCTTGCTGGAAAGTTATAGGATAGAAATAGAAAATTCAAATGACAGAAACAGAGCTACTTCTATGAAACTTTCTATAATTAAGGTATAAAATTCTCCTTATTTTAGAAGGTATGAGATGGGGGAACAGTACCTGAAGCATTCAGCAGCTTTAATGTATAAAATTCATTGAATTCAGGAATTTTATCAGGAATGGCATGAAGAGTTACTGGCTTTGATCCTTCGCCATCCATGAACCATACAGTCCCATAGATTTCATAAAACTCTTGTCCTGGCTCCAAAGCAGAATCATTCTCAAAGAGTTGCCAGGTCAAAGAAACATTGCCAAAGTGTCCTCTCTGTCTCAGAATCCTATGCAATGAATTAGACACAGTGAGCTTTCTGGCAAATGTGTATCAACAGTCAGAGAGAGCAAAAAAAAATCTGGGTACAAGCCAGTACTATACAAGTACAATTTACAGTTCTCTAAATAATCCACAGCCATTTTAAGTATGAAGAACACCTTTCCCTACCCCGTCAAAGATCTGCACCTTCATGACTCAATTCCGCTCTCAGCTACACGACTCTACATTACATACCTTCCAAAAAAATCTGGTATGGCCTATAAGAGTGCCTGCAGTGCAATACATTTAAGCTGCATGGAAACATGCACTTGCATATCTAAGCATAGAAAGGAGCTCTGTATCCCATAAATCTGACAGTTCCAAGTCTATAAGAAGCAACCAAATTCACTGTTCTCACCCATTCTGTGTAACTGGTTTATGAGGTCCAGTTACTCACCAACATGCGAGTTAGTTTTAATTTGATGAGATCTACATGTGCATATACCACAAATCTCAGCTGAATATATATAAACACCATGAGAGTCAGTACAGACTGAACCCAGGGTCAACAGGTCCAAAACACAGGCCTCTACCACCTGAGCTAATGCAGAATGCTGTAGGTTACACAGCCACTGGGGCAAGATACTGGATGGAGTTGTGCCACATGGAGTAGACCACTGTATTATATTTAATCTTTGTAAAAGACTTTTTCATGCTGCCTTCTATGTTTGGAACAGAGTTCTATTACATGTGTACCAAGTGACCTTCAAAAATCAAATCTCTCCTTACAACCCAAGCCCAACTGTGTCTGATGGGCTACAATTTTATCTACTCCTACTCTTCTGCCTCTTTCATCAATTTTATTTAGATTATGACTTCTTCAAGATAATGACCTGTTTAAACTGTGTTTTTCATAAATCAGATACAGAAGGCTGGGGGTTTCTATTTAAAAAGAATATACACATGAGCATGGAAAATAGCTGGATGACTGTAATTTTATTCATCAAAATATTTTTCCCCACATTCAGTCACCCCATGGTAATTCTGCCATTAAACTGGTGTTACCCCACTGAAATCAAGAATTACCCCACGTTTACAACGGTGCACCTGAAAACAGCATTTGGCTCTTTTACATATTTACCTGGTGACAACATATTTTACTAAAAGACACTACAGAACACCACAAATGAAAGAAAGCAAAGCAGCTATTCATAGTGCCTTCATCAACTAAGTGCATCAGTAATATAATTAACACATTGACAATGTGCTAGCTAAACAGAGCCTCATCAAAAAGGGTGTGCTTTGCTTCCCCATCACCCTCACTCTTAATTTAAATCAACTTTCCTCACACATGGCCAAATCCAGCCCACTCATTCTGCAAATAGGATGACAAAGAAGAGATAATCATAACAGATCCAAGGTTCCCCCAGCATAAAAAGATTCCAAACACCAGGCTGCTTAATATCCAGGTGCTGCCCTTTCCTGGGATGCTATATTTATTAGACCTTTTACAAAACAATACATCACAAGGACCTTTCCACCGAGGGTCCCAGCCATGTGCTTCTGCCAAAAAATGGATCAAGTCTAAGAAAACAAAAAGTAGTATGAAAAAAATCCCCTTTCCAGATACTTAGGCTGAAGCCCTTAGTATAACCTCTTTGATTGATCTCTATGACCTCCCAGTTTTGATCTTGGGGGTCATCAGCAGCTTATATACCTCCTACTGAGCTAATTAACAGCATAACTAGGGCCACCTGCCAAGCAAACCCAACTTCTTAACCCTGATGCTTCTGTTAACATACATTCCTTGTGTGGGTACAAGAGTAATGGGTTTTATTCTCAGCTCAGGAGAGGATGTTTTCAGCCTCAAGGGGTGTCCTATCTGAAGGGCCATGTCATCCTGTAAGAGGCAGGTAAAACAAAACAAACAATGGGGGGTAACTTTTCAAAGCAAGATGCAGGGAAACAGCTAGGTAACTCCCCATGACATCAGCACCAGCTGCACAATGAAATACTGTTGCTTTAGGGCAAGGCCGCACAGGAGGGCAAGTGGGGCAATTTGCCCCAGGCCCCGGGCCCTGCAGGGGCCCCCACGAGAATATAGTATTCTATAATCTTGCAACTTTTTTTTATGGAAGGGGCCCCCGAAATTGCTTTGTCCCAGACTCCCTGGGTTAGGGCAGTGTTTCTCAAACTGGGGTTGCCACTTGTGTAGGGAAAGCCCCTGGCGGGCCGAGCCAGTTTGTTTACTTGCCCTGTCCGCAGGTCCAGGTTCACCGCTGCAGGCCAGTGGGAGCTGCTGGAAGTGGCAGCCAATATGTCCCTCAGCCCGCGCCACTTCCAGCAGCCCCCATTGGCCCAGAACAGCGAATCGTGGCCAATGGGAGCCGCGATCGGCCGGACCTGCAGATGGGGCAGGTAAACAAACCGGCCCAGCCTGCCAGGGGCTTTCCCTGCACAAGCAGCGACCCCAGTTTGAGAAACAGTGGGTTGGGGGAGGGGTTGTTGGGTTCTTTAGCATTTATTATTCTAGGTCATGTCTGCTTGATCATTCAGCTATGTCATATCTTCAGTACATGAAAAATATATAATCGGTCAACCATATCATGATTACTGACATACACACTTCATCTATCAAATGTCTGAGTGGTTTCTGTAAGCATTTTTGTTATATAAACATACTTTATAACATAACATTTGTTCCTCTAAATATTCTTCTAATTTATTTTTATTCAGATTTTGTTTAATTCAAAAGTCCCTTTTATGTAACTATTGTACGTGCAAACTTGGCATGTGGCTTAAACTGAAATACTTTCAGTGAAGCATCACAAAGTATTTCTTGGAAGGTATCGTTTTAAACTCTACTTACAAAAAAACATTAGTCTTGCCTTCTTCCACCGGCTTGTCAACAGGTTCCAAAGAGAAAATGCCATTCGGGTCATCATTCGCTTCAATGACAATGGTAGCCATCCCAGTCCTGTAGACTACGGTATCACCTAAAAGCCAAGGATTTATATGGTTTCAAATAAAAAAGGTGAAAAGCTAATGTAATGTGATTATCAATGGAGTAGTTTTCTTATCCAACTATTTTCATGCATACAGACAAAAAATTAAAGGTTCAATTCTTTACCCATATAAGCAATATTTGAGACATTTTAATATAATAGGAAATACAGAGGCAATAAATTACAATGGGCTTTATCCTGCACAGTGCAATTGTAAAGTGTTGCGTGTACAAGTGCAAGATAAAAGTAATGAGCCAGGTAGAGGAGCCTGGCCCAGAACTAGGAAAAACACTACTACTTGACTGCTATGTTATTGCTGGTTAATAGCAGGACTAATCCCAGAAAGAGGAGTGTGAGGCTGTGTCTCATTTGCATGCCAAGGATCCTACTCATTCTCACCCATCCCCAGGTATGTACATATTCTGTCCATTCCCTCCCTTTTTTTCCAACCTGTACTCTTAAGAGTGACCAAACAATTAAGAGACTTCAGACTAATTTCTACTGTGCTTAGTACTTAACTTTATTCACATCTTCTGTAGAGCCCACCCACACTTCCACTGGAGTGGAAGTTTTATTGTGCCTTTCAGGATCAAGGCCAATATGTGTAATATTTCAAAGAAACAAAACACAGTATTTTTCCATCAGGAATAAACACAGAAACATCTTATTTACTTATAAATTCCATGTTCTCTCAAGCTTTTTTAACCCCCTGCCTCCAGAATCACTTATTTTTCTTTGTTTGGTTTTGTGAGTATGTGAATGAAGATTCCCACAACACCATCTTCTTTTTTTAAACATATAAGTATTTTTATCTGAAATGAGTGCACAAGGAATATCAATGAAAGGAATAATCAATTTCAAACCATGTTATCTTGCCAAGAATTCCAGGGTTTTTTTAAGTTTCATTATTATTATTTCTTATGCCTGGCACCATTGCAGCTCATGATTTCAGAAAAATCCTCATTTATATAAATTTCTACAATAAAGAAATTCTTTAACACAATGTTTTGGTGGCCAATTCAATGGCATTTCTGATTTTCCAAATGTTAACTTTAAAGGGTTAAAAACCCATTGAGAATTACAGAATAAGGGTTTCTGCAGAAATGACATCAACAATATTAGCTGGTTTGTGAGACTTCAATCAAGCAATTCAATACAAGAGAATATAGGTATAAATCCAATAAATACTGTGCATGTTCACTTTACAGATCTGTTGACAGTCACTTTCCTACTGTGAAACTCAGCAATGAGAATGTACTATTTTATCAACTCTTTACAAGATACTGGATTTCAACAAAAACAAAATGAGAGAGGCAACAACTACTGTATTTAGAGCACATAAGTATTTTCACCTGTAGAATTAAAGAGGATGATGTAAAAAGTTTCATCTGTTTCAGGGGTATCATCTTCACTAATAAATACTGATACTTTGTGTTCTCTCTCCCCAACATCAAACACAAGGGCTTCACTCCTTCCACTGGAAATGAAATCTCCATCTTCAACTGTGGCTCTTCCATCAACTGTGGCATATAAGACGGTAATGGCTACATCAGCAGATCCATTCCTTAGGACTGTAAAGTGAGCAAAATCTCCTTCTTGAACCTTCACAACAACAGGATCTGAAATAGATAAATTATAAATTCAGCAGCGTCCTTCAAACCATCAGCTTCCTATGCTAGACATCACTGTTTAATCCTACAAAGTTAAACTGCAGAACAATTCCTCAGGGAGACAAAAGGAAAACTTGGAAAAGTTTGAGGAAACATTTTCAGCATGGGAGGATACTGACCTGGCCACCTACCTCATCTCAGCATGGAAAAATGGAATAGTGAGACACATAAAGAAAAGGCTCTAGCTAAATCAAAAAGAAACAAACAGACCAAAAAAAAAGCATCCTGGGGAAGAAAGAAAGCAAAAACTGTATCAAAATATAAAGCACTTGGGTGAAATCCTGGCTCCATTCAAATCAATGGGAGTTTTGACACTGGCTTCAATGGGACCAAGATTTCACCTTTAACATTTATCTTGTCTCAATAATAAGAACATTAACAATAGTAAATGTATTTGTAACTGCACATTCAAAGGAATGGGATCTAACCTGAAAAGTATATGGGGTCATCGTTCCTTGTGATTTGTAAAACTGCACTGGTTGTGTTTCCAACTCTGGCTCCCCCAGTGGTATTGACAAGGCTGATGGTGAACACTTCCATTTCTTCAGGTAGCTAAAGGAAGAGGTAATATGAAGTAAATCTGTTTCATGCAAACAGGAAGAAATTAAAATGAGGTAATCAAAAGCAGAGGAAGCTCTGAGGGCCAGTCCTGGTTCACTCATCCTTAGAGATGTCTATTATCCATATGCTTGTACAGAAAGAAACCACAGACCACCATAGGTCTGTAGCTTTGGAGCCCCAAATCAGGAAAGCACTCAAACCTATGTTTAAATCTCAATGCAGATAAAGGGATTTAAATCCATACTTAAGTACTTTGCTGAACTAGGGTCTTAATGCCACAGTCTATTATTTGAAAAGAGTAGGTCTGAGGTAGATTTCTAGTTCCTTCCCTGGTGAATACTGATACAGAGAAGTAATTTAGCTTCTCTGAAGTATCTTCCTTTTTCTCTTTAATTGTTCCTTTTATTTCCTTTGTGGGCCAGCAGACCCAAAAATTCTCTTTCAGTTTCCTGCTTTCCATACTTTTAAAAGAATTTCATGTTGCTTTATGTCTCTTTGACTATGTGCTACTTACTATTCAAATTCCCTCTTAAACCTCCTAATTTTTATCTTATATATTCTACTATACATCTATAGTTTGTTTCTTTCATTGGCTTCCCTAGGGCTGGACATCTGTTTTTTAAGGACCCAAACAGCCTCTCGTAACTTTCAATTTTACTATACTGGTATTTTTTGTTTAAAGGTATGTTCATCTTCTGTGACTGTTATGGTCTAGCTCCATCCTGTTTGAGGATTTTGATTTCCTCTTCTATAAACCTGTTCTTTTAATTAGCTTCTTTTAAAACAAAAATTACTGCTTTGTAAGGTTTAAAGTCATAGTGCATGTCTCTCAATGTTCTCGCACCAAAGTAAAGTAACAAACTATATTTGTCTAAAATATTTACCTCATCTGGCAATGAGTTAATGGTGATCGTTTTTGAAAACTCCTGGTTTCCAAAGAAAACTGTCCCTTGCACTGGGTAGATGTCATTGGTAGAGACTGGGTCAACAACCCAAGACACACTGACATTTCCATAGTTTCCTTGGTTTCTTACAATTCTGTAAGAAGCTGTGAAATGCAAACATCCAATATGATAAGTGTGCATCCACAAAACAATAAAAATTAAAGAGAGGCAGACTGACAAAGCCAATTCAATGAAAAAGAAGAGGAGGGGAACTAATCATTCTGGGATTCCTTTCTGGTAGAACTGTTAAAAACACAATATGTGAGACAACTACATAAAAGACAAAAAAAATCTCACATGGATCTAAGAAATAGGTACACTGAGGCATTTCCAGTTTGGGTATAACTAGAAACTGCTGAGAGCCAGGCAGCCAAATGATATGCCTTTCCTGGTGAAATAAAACCTTATCTGCAAAATACTGGCCATCTTCTGCAAAACGCTGAGCACCTTCATTGGAACTTGATGTAAGTCAGAGCCTTGCAGAAAGTTCCTCTCTGGCAACTTGCAGAACTAAGCCCTAAATGTAGAGATATAAATCTGCACAACAGGGCTCAACCTGTTTCCAGGGTCTGCACAGCTAGACCTCCTCACTTTAAGCAGATGCAGAAAACAAAAGAATAAAAGATCAAGATCACAAGTCTCACAGTGAAAAGAGTGAAAGAAAGCAAAAAAAATCCATGGTTAGTATAAGCAGACAGATGTAACAGAAGCCTCCTTCAGTACACCAATAAGTGATCTCTTTGACTGGGAAAGCAATCACTGTTCCTATAACCTCATGGTTTTAAGGGTGTTAGTATGAGTTAAACTATAATAGCTTGAACAAAACAGGAATTACCGGCATAGACTGCTTCTCCTTTACTTTCATTTATTGTTACCGCTAGTTCATCAGGGAGGAACTGAATTACTCCATGTGGATCATCATTCTTCAGAATGGTTATATTGACCCTTGTGGCAGTTCCCAACTTGCTTGTCAGTTCACTGTGGCTACTGAGTACCACAGAATAGAATTCATCCAGCTAGAATAGGAAAACTAAGTCAAAAAAAATCATATAGACTCACAACATTCATAGCATGAAAAGAATGGACCACAGTCCACCATTACCAACCTGGCAAGAAAAGTTACAGCTTTAAAAAGCAAATCAATGAGCATGTGTTTCCTGTGCTAACTTCTGCATAATGAGTAGCACCCCATTTCCATCCCTGAAAGTAGGGAATGTCATCAGCTTATATGATGTAATAAGGTCACTTACCACATCACACTTACTACATCACAGTGTACAAAGGTATGAAATGATTACATGGCAATATTCCATCAGCTATTCATTTATGGAACTATCAGTAAATAGCATGGATCTAAAGAACAAGTACATAATTAAGATCTGCATTCATTACTAGGCATAAAAGAACAAAATACCACATTTGCAAAAATGATTAAATTCATGCATTTGTATCCACAGAATTGTACTCAAGGATCATCCAGGTACTAAGCACCTGACAAATATTTGTCTTGTTTCCACCAAACTGGTTAGCAAGGCAGCTGGTTTCAATTTTATTCCCCAGCAAGCTAACAACAGGAGAGTTGAAAATGAAGGGAAGCTGTTGCCCAGCAACATTTGATGATCCCAGAAAGAAGGGAAAGCCACCTGCTCCTGACCCAATGCACTGGAGAATGAGGTGTTGCAGGCCATCTGGATACCTCCCCAGGTGACATTTTAGGTAAATAAAGTCCTATAGTATTTTGGAGAAAGAGATTTGCCACTGTAACCCAAGTTTCTGTGGGGAGGAGGTGATATTTGGATTCAGAGACCCAGATATCTCAATAAATGATCTGGAAAAAGGAGTAAACAATGAGATGGCAAAATTTGCAGATACAAAACTACCCAGGATAGTTAAGTCCCAGACAGACTGTGAAGAACTACAAAATGTGAAGAACTACAAAAGGATCTCTCAAAACTGGGTGACTGGCCAATAAAATGGTAGATTAAATTCAATGTTGATAAATGCAAAGTAATGCACATATGAAAACATAATCCCAACTAGACACATAAAAAGATGGGGTCTAAATTGGCTGTTACCACTCAAGAAAGAGATCTTGGAGTCGTTGTGGATAATTCTCCGAAAACAACCACTCAATGTGCGCAGCAGTCAAAAAAGAGAACAGAATGCTGGGAAACATTAAGAAAGGGATAGATAATAAGACAGAAAATATCATATTGCCTCTATATAAATCCATGGTATGCCCACATCTTGAATACTGTGTGCAGATGTGGTCACCCCATCTCAAAAAACTGATTGGAATTGGAAAAGGTTCAGAAAAGGGCAACGAAAATTATTATGGGTATGGAACGGCTGCTGTATGAGGAAAGATTAATAAGACTTGGGACTTTTCAGGTTGAAAAAGAGACAACTAAGGGGGGACATGATTGAGGACTATAAAATCATGACTGGTGTGGAAAAAGTAAATAAGGAAGTGTTATTTACTCCTTCTCACAACACACGAACTAAAGGTCACCAAATGAAATTAATAGGCAGCAGGTTTAAAACAAACAAAAGGAAGTATTCCTTCACACCACACACAGTCAACCTGTGGAATTCTTTGCCAGAGGATGTTATGAAGGCCAAGACTATAACAGGGTTCAAAAAAGAACTAGATACGTTCATGGAGGATAGGTCTACCAATGGCTATTAGCCAGGATGGGTGGGGATGGTGTCCCTAGCCTCTGTTTGCCAGAAGCTGGGAATGGGTGACAGGGAATGGATCACTTGATGATTACCTGTTCTATTCATTCCCTCTGGGGCACCTGGCACTGGCCACTGTCAGAAGACAAGATACTGGGCTAGATGACCTCTTCGGTCTCACCCAGTAGGCCGTTTTATGTACATATTAGACCAAACTGCAACATTCAAAACCCAAATATTGGCCCTATTTCCAATCACCTACGCAGCACTAATTAGAAAAAAAGTGTTCTCTTTAAAATGGGTCGAAGAAAAGAGGAAAACGTAACGATATCATTCAATCACATGTGTAATCGGCACCTTCTACCAAGCTTTACTATTAAATACTTATATGCACAGCTCACTGAACTTGCACTTACTTTTGGTGTGAAGGCATGTAGTGGAAAGGAACTTAGCATACTGTATAACAGGGGTCAGCCAACTTTGTCCGATGTCGGTGTCCCGGTCTTCTTTATTATCTAATTTAAGGTTTTGCGTGCCAGTAATACATTTTAACGTTTTTAGAAGGTCTCTTTCTATAAGTCTATAATATATAACTAAACTATTGTTGTATATAAAGTAAATAAGGTTTTTAAAATGTTTTAGAAGCTTCATTTAAAATTAAATTAACATGCAGAGCCCCCGGACTGGTGGCCAGGACCCAGGCAGTGTGAGTTCCACTGAAAATCATCTTGCGTGCTACCTTCGGCACACGTGCTATAGGTTGCACCCCTGGTGTATAATCATGGAGGAAGAGGGAACTTTGATCAAAGACATCAGGACAAATCCTACCCTTTCAATAAGTGTCACAGAAACTTTAATACCCATGCAAAGTGCACAGGACCCCAATTAGTACAATCTCATGCAAAACAACTTCAGGTATATGTTTGTAACATGAAGGGTGGGGAAAGTAGCTCCCTTTGATGGACACCCAGACAGACAGACAACTGTAAAATCCCTCTTGGTCTGTTCTCTGTAAAATCTCTTGAGTCTGTTCATTGCAGGAAGCGAATGAGAGACTCTAGGGAGCTTGGATGCTGGAATGGAGCAACCCATCGCCGCTCAGCTCTTCTAATAGGTCCAGGTTTGTTATAGAAGGAGGACTCTTATACAAGGACACCCTTTCTGGTCGGCACAAGGAGGACTGGCATCCTCAGAGACAGCTGATAGTTCCAACTAAGTATAGGGAAAAAGCACTTGAGCTCAGCCCATGATCACCCTAGCGGCCATGCTGGGCTGGACAAAACCAAGGACCATTTGGGGAAGTCATTCCACTGGGAGAGAATGGACAAGGACGTTTCAACCTATGTCCAGTCTTGTGAGGTGTGCCAGAGGGTGGGAAAGCCCCAAGACCAGCTCAAGGCCCCTCTCCAGCCACTCCCCATCATTAAGGTTCCATTTCAGCATGTAGCTGGGGATATTTTGGGTACTTTCCCTAAGAAGATACCCAGAGGAAAGCTGTACATACTGACTTTCATGGATTTTGCCACCTGATGGCCAGAAGTAGTAGCTGTAAGCAACACCCTTATCACCATCAAACAAATGGCCTAGTGGGAAAGTTTAATGGGACTTTGGGGGCCATGATACGTAAATTTGTGAATGAACACTCCAATGACTGGGACCTAGTGTTGCAGCAGTTGCTCTTTGCCTACAGGGCTGTACCGCATCCCCATTGGGGATTTTCACCTTTTGAACTCATTTATGGCCATGAAGTTAAGGGGCCATTACTGTTGGTAAAGCAAGCAGAGAACAGACCAAGAGGGACTTTATAGCTAACTGGCTGGCTGGGTGTCCATCAAAGGGAGCCACTCCCCCCTCCCTTCATGTATCACAATATGTGACAGTTTATAGCTCAGTCAGTCTCTCTCTATTTCTGTGTCCCTTGATAAGGAAAAGAAACACTGAAAAGAACCAACAGAAACCCATTGAAAATGTCACTAAAATCTACAAGCGGAAATCATCTGTGTCATAAACAATTGTTAAAACCATAGAATTTGTGAACACAATTGAAGTGTACAAAAATTCTTTTACCTCTGGAACCCCATCCATCCTTGTTAGCAGAGTAATTACGATCTCCCTTTCACCAGGCTTAAATTCCAAAATTCCTGTGTTTCCATAGAACTCATTGCTGTCTCTAGGCTCTACAGTGTAGCGCAGGAACTGTTTGACAAGTGTCCCCTTGGAGCGGACAATTTGTAGTTCAACAGACTCTCCTTCCTTTAAAAAGAGAATGGAAGATCAAACAGTTTCCCAGTACTCAAATATACTCTTAAGGTCAGGTGTCTACCATGAAAACTTACTTTTATAGTGTAGGGTCCTCTGGAAGAGGAAGAAAATTCAAATACTCCCCCAGGATCATCATTTTCCACAATGATCAGTTCACAACTCGTAAACCCAGATTTAAGGATCTCATTTTCCACACTGACCCTGAGAAAGGAATATAAAGAGCTATTTTGAAGTGGCAGTATTGTTTGGAAAACAAATACAGTACTATGCAAAGTATATAAATGTATCAGAGCCATGGTAAACTCTGATGGGTTTGTTTTGCATGTCTCAACCATTTTAGAGTATCAATAATTAACTGCAATGGTGACATTGATTAAACAAAGAAATCACAACAATTATATGAGAATGTTTTCATGTATTTGTTTTGGTTTGGTTTTTATATTTGGGGTTTTTTTGTTGTTGTTTTTTGCTTCTAAAATACCTTCACTTTTTGTTAAGTGTATTGTGCCTGGTTGGTCTGAATCTAACAAGGTGACGTGTCCAGAACATTCAGAGAAACAAATGAAAATACATTTGGTACAGATAAATACTTAAAAGATCAGATTTAGTGCTATGTTGTACTTTATTCCATGTGTAATAAACATCACCAAGATAGCCACACTTAATTTAGCAGTCACACATTTGGGACCCTATCCTGCTCTCATTAAAGTTAATACCAGTTTTGCCATTGACTTCAATGGGAGTAGGACTGGACTCTTGATATTATGAATGTGGTTCTCCCTTATGGCTTACCATTGGTTGGTGCAGGATGTGTGGGGTGCTATCAGGGAGATAGCTCTGGACCCAGCAGGAGTTTGTGCTTCTTCCTAGCAGCTATAACTTTTGTCATGGGTGAAAGATCTTTTATGGCCCCTACCCCAGTGCAGCACAGGCACAGGGTAGCATTGCTCTGCCATGCCCACTTCTGACATACCTCCTATTCCAAGACAGGTGGTGACTGATACACAATGGTAACTGGCACGCTTGTGCCAGCAGAGTGTTCCCTGTGATGGGAGATTTCACTGTTGGCAATTTGTGACCAGTTACTGGCCACTTTGCACTTTATTAGCGGCACCAACAGGCCAGATCTGATTACAGAATCCAGTCTTACATAATTAAGTAAAAACAGAGGAGTTCGTGGTTATATATATTTTTTAATAAGAGCTAAAGGAAAAGTTGGTCCGTGAAGTGCAAAGAAACCGAAGGAAGAATTATGCTTCCACATGTGATTCTGACCTCTTCTGTTACAAACATTACCTGTCCTCTAATAAATCAAACATCCTGTCTCCACTGAGCTTTCTTGTACTTTTCCCCCCTCACATCAGACTCTTTACAGGTGATGCTTTAAGCTTGACGGCATAAAAGACACCAGAGAAGCTAGCAATGAAGGATGCACTGTAAAGCCCTTTTGAATTTGGATAATATATAGGTCCATATACTTTCACATAATTGGATCCTTTCAGATTACTTGTTTCCAATGAAAATTAGGATCTATGTACATGATTGTCTGCATTTGTTCTATCTCTTACCCACCCTTGATCTATATTTCACAGAAAAATAAGAAAATAAACCTTCACTTGGGACCAAAATTTATCAAATGTTTGGAATTTACTGAATCACAAATTCCCAAAGCCAATTCTGGAAATCACAAAAGAATAATGCTCCTGGTTTCTGATTATTACCTATCACAGCCCATCCTAAACAAGAGAGACAGGACAGAATATAAGATGAAAACCGGCAATGATTCCTTCATTATTTAACAGGTGTCACTTGTTTGGGCTGGTTAACTATGAAAATTATTGATGTGTCAGTGGAAGAAGTTGTACTACAAAATATACGCAGGTTATTTAAAAAAGAAAATAACTCTGCTCATAAGTTATTTTAAGATATTTATAGAACACTTTTTTTGGTCAATTGTACTCAGTTCAGTGATTTAACTGAGGCAAGTTGTACTTGTGGCAATTTTAAACAACTAATCCACTGTTTCATCAAATACTCAAACATCAAACGCTGAGCCATGCATTCATAACATCTATCATTCACAGACCCTAAATAAAGCAGCATTTTCAAGCTGGTACCCCATGTCACCAAACAAAGCTGCAAAGGAAACATGCATTGCCTGAGGAGATGCAGACGGTACGCTTCTTCGGAGAGAAAGAAATGATAAAGAGGACAGAGCCTTGTCCAACCCAACCGCTTTCAAAACAAAGTGTTGATTTACTAAAGACAAAGACACAGCTCGCTGCACTTACCCAAAGTACACGACAAACCTTTTTGTCTCTACCCTGTCAATACAGAGAGAAAGAACGGGGGAGAGGGATAAAAGTGCCGTTTGCCAGAATTTCAATAATACCAATCTTAGAAGAGAAGGATAAAAAAACTAAAGCTTTTTTTTTTCTTTTCCAACAGCTAATAATGTTCACTTTATGGGAACGCTACTTGCTTAGCACTTCCCTGTTGACAAATGCCAGCAAGAGGTTCAGCAGTTTCCACTTAGGAGAGATGACCCCATGACCAATCAGTATGTCAAGACCCATTCAAGGCATTCCTTCTTACCAAGCCCTCCCGCAAGAGCTCCATGGCTGCCAAGCACTGTACATGCTCACAAACCGCAGCAGCTGAGTAAATTGTATTCAGCTCTGTTTGTAATTACTTTGTGCCTTTAAATAGACAAAAAGACTTTATTCTCAGGTCTACATGCCTCGAGAATCTGTTTTTTCATCAATCTGCCAAAATGACTATATTGGCAGATAAACATAGGGAGAGTTTGAATGAGAACACATAAAAACCCCTGCCCAACAGGAAGTTACATGAAGTCTCATTTATGACAATCTTTTGATTAGTCAAAGTACAAAAGTTACAATATATAAAAGAAAAGTATTTTCTAATCTCTTAATTCCTTCAATTTTAGTCACATATTTGTAACCAAATTATAATGATCAGCCCAGAACAGAGTGGAACTGAGGCTGAGTATGTCTCTGCTTGGCAATTTTTAACACCATATTTTTACTATGTGTTAATGGCCCCATCTTTTTATATATCATCATGCATCACAATGGTACAAACAGGCGACAGTTAGGCTGAAGGGGTGAAATCCTACTGAAGTCAATGGGGAGTTTTGCTATTGACTTCAGTGAGACCAGGATTTGCTCCTTCCTTCACAAATATACTGCAAAAGTGTTTCAGAACCAAGTATTAATATAAAGAAAATACTAGGAAAAATATTCAAGTTTGCTAAACCAAAAAAGTTAATTAACTTTTAATCTGAACAAATATAACCCACATACTTAGAAATGGCATTGTAACATCAATAGCCAACCTGTTGGTAGTATATAAACACAGGACACAAAAGAGACACCCTGACTACCAGGTAGGTTTTTAATATTATGTTCAAGCTTTTGTTAGGATTTAAATTATAATAATTTCTTAATGAGTGAATGGTCAAGCCAGACACAATATCCCTTTCAGCTGCATGGAGTTACATTGAATGAATCCACATATAACTGAGACAAAATCTCTAAGATGATGGACTGAGGAAGCTTGTCCGCATCTAGTAGCAAGTTGTAATGAACTATATGGCTAACAGCATAAAATTTGAAGAGGGCAACTACAATGAAAGAGGCAAAGAATACCATGAGGCTTACAACCTGAAATAAAAAACTGGGTGTTCTTACAAATTAATATCAGAGAGGTTGCTTCTGCTCCCATTGAAGTCAAAGAGAGGTTTGCCATCAACTTCAATCAAAGGAAGACTGGGTCCTTATATTTAAAAAATATATATGCACTGTATCCAGGCTAATGAGGATAATACAACTGCTTTGACATGATGTATTTTCCTAGATTTATTTGTATATTTTTTCTGAAAAAAAAAAACACTTATGAAAAAAATAAAATATTAAATAGAAACAATGAGGATTAGATTTCATAACTTTTGCTCACACAGAGCACTGAAGTAAATGGGGTCACTCACAGAGTAAGTATGCTGGTCCTGAATATACGCAACCTGTGTTATGCTGATATTAAAAGAATTATCAAATACATTAGTCACTAAGAGATAAAAAAAAAAAAATTAGTGTTGTGAATTTGAAATTTAGATCCAAACATTCACATTAGAGAACTCATGTGGCTTTACTTTTATGATATATTTTCTTGGGAAAATGAGCCTGATCCTGCTAATTTTCATTTTCTAGTACTGCATATTAATGAATATACTTTACTGATTTAGGCCCCAATTCTGTAAACTTGTGTGTATGCGCTTAACTTTAATCACAAAAGTAGTCCTTTTGATTCAATGGGACTATTCACTTGTAGCAGTGAACTAGGGACCTAATCCAGAAGAGCAAATGCCATGCCTATGCCCAGGCATATGCCTGTAACAGTCTGTTTCCGTGCACTGTCTAGTGCATATTGAGGATTTACATTATGGAAGTAGATATTCCAACTGCTGCAGTGAGTTGCACATGATCTTAGTCCTTCCCCATTCCCTGTGAATAGTGGGCCGAATCCTCAACTGCTCTTGAGCAGTTCTAAGGAAACCTGGGGCTGGAACAAATGTTGCTTTTTATTATCTGATCATGGTGACAAACACTGATTTATCCCCTGATGAGCGGATTCGTTTTACACTTCTCTTACTATGCCCACAGCTAAAGGCATACACTGGCAGCACTGTCATGATGCCTCATCAGAACATATTGACGCATATGTCAAAGATTTTAGTTTTGTTTTCTCCAAGCAAAAGTTATGGGGAAAAAGCTGTCAATCTTAAAATTTCACTATAAAATGCTTGATTATTAGGAAGATCACATTTGATCTGATCTCATTTAAGTTTGTAAAAGAAACCATCAGAGGAGCGAAGTTCTGGAACAGCCTCCCAAGGGGAGTACTGAGGGCAAAAACACTAACTAGCTTCAAGACTGAGCTTGATAAATGTATACAGGGAATGGTATGATGAGACTGTCTACAACAGCAGGTAGCCATCTGCGCCTGCTAGTACCAAATATCTCCAATGGCCGGTGATGGAACACTGGATGGGGAGGGCTCTGAGTAACCACAGAGAATTATTTCCTGGTGTCTGTCTGTTGGGTCTAGCTGAAATGCTCCAGGTCCAACTGATCACCATATTTAGGGTCAGGAAGAAATTTTCCCCAGGTCATATTGGCAGAGACCCTAAGGGGATTTTGCGTTCCTCTGCAGCATAGGGCCTGGGTCACTTGCAGGTTTAAACTGCATAAAATCGTGGATTCTCTGTAACTCGAAATCTTTAAATCAC
This sequence comes from Chelonoidis abingdonii, assembly GCF_003597395.2. Classification (NCBI taxonomy): domain Eukaryota; kingdom Metazoa; phylum Chordata; order Testudines; family Testudinidae; genus Chelonoidis; species Chelonoidis abingdonii. The sequence continues at coordinate 59,420,332 of NC_133774.1, read as the reverse complement.
AATTTGAGGACTTCAATAATTCAACCAGAGGTTATGGGTCTATTACACTAGTGGGTGGGCGAGGGTTTGTGCTTGCAATGTGCAGGACATCAGACTAGACAATCATGATGGTGCCTTCTCACCTTAATATCTATAAGTTTATGAGAAAAAGTATAAAATGCTTCCTTCTTGAAAACCAAATATGCAATCTCTGATACTTTTGTAACAAACAGACTTTTAAAAAATATTGTCCTCTAAATGCCTCTTACAATTTACACCAGATTCACAAGGTTTCTTGCATATTCTTTTCAATTAGCTGGTATTGAACACTGTCAAAGAGGATGTTGGATTAAATGGACCTTGGATTTGATCCAATATGGAAATTTCTGTGTATTTATAAACTATTTCCATTTTAAATTAAAAAAAAAAAACTAACGGAGAAACTTAACATAGTTGAGGTTCAAAGATTTTGAACAGCAAATAAGACTTTCAGCAAAAACATGAGTTCCGTGGGCTTTGAAATTTGCCTGGAAAACAGAACTGTCAGTGAATTTGTTTATTTTTTTCATTAAAACCATGCTTCATTAAACACATTTAGTTCAGAGCAAGGGATTCAGGCAAGGTAAACTTCAAATTGCTACGGAATGTTGTTTGATTACTCTGCTTCCTAGGTTTGCATTCAATGCTCATTCCTCTTTAATTTTGGGGCGGATTATCCACTGATTTAATTAGTGCCAAGACCTAGCTTTAAAGAAAAGTATTAAAGTAGGATTTGGCACAGTACAAATTCCACTGAGTTTCTCATCAGAGAGGACACTTCTGCCTAGGGTTTAATCCAAAAATATATTTGATTCTCTGGAGATTGTTTTAGTTTTCACTTATTTTTCTATTAATGACAGATGAAATTCAGTGTTGTTGTCTTGAATGGTAATCAAAATTAGCACTCACTCCAATATTCTATTCCTTTTTTTCAAGAAGTCTGATAAATCTCTGAAGACAAGACCAGCTAAATTTTTACAGTGAAAGTTAGGTAGTTTAACATGAAAAGTTTTTGAACAATACACATCCCTGTATTAGAACACCAGCTGTCTTGGAAGAGAAGTTGAAAGCATAGTGAAGTCAAAACATTGAGTAAGGAGAAAATATTATAGTTTGTGCTGGTGTTTCTTTGAACCTCAGTGCAGAGGGCATCTCACAACATACAAGCCACAACTGAGCACTGCAATTAAGGAACTTAATCAACCTGAGAGGCCTTCAATGGGCTCTGTGCAATTAGCTGAATTTCCACCATTGACTAATTTCTATTGCACTGAAAATCATCAGACACTTCACACTGAAAGGTCACAAACTTACAGTCTGTAACTGCAATGTTTAAACCTCTTCCTTATAACTCTGAATGTAAACATTTTCTGAATATACTTACAGCCAGATTTGTAGCAGATGTAAATTGAGATAGCTCCACCGAAGTCAATGGAACTATGGAGATTTACACCAGCTGAAGATCTGGGCCATTGTACATCCACAGCCTTGTTCTAGTTTCCCAAATTACATCAGATATGATTTCAAAAAAAGTGTGAACTAGCACTTTAGGACTTCTAAGCACTTTAGGACTTCTATTTTCCATCTGTAGTTGGCAAGAAGACAAGGATTTTTTCTTCCTCATGTAGCTTTCACCACAGTGATCTAGGTTTATTTATGTTTTGGTCTGGATTCTGCCTGAATTACTGCCTGGCACTCAACATGAGGCTACACCCAAAATAATCCACTCAGAATCTTCACCAGGTGCAGTATATGGTTGCCTCTTCATCAATCAGTTCTCTTAAAGTGCACAATATAACCGTCCTTCATAATTTGTATTGGCCTTCAATTTGTTTCTGGATGAAATCTGGGGTTTTATTTTTTTTCCTATGAAGTGATTGCTTCATGTATGGCTTCCTACAATATTGTCCCAATATTGTCTCTTCCGAACTGTGGTAGTCACAATCAGCTGACATGGGTAAACTAGCAGTGCCATAATTTAAACAGGAAGGGCCTGGAGGAAAGGTTCTCACAGAGAAGGATCCCCAACACTGAAGCTGAATTCTGTCCCACTTGATTTCACGGAGCCCAGATTTGTTTAACTCAGGAAATATAGTCAGGCCTACCTATTAACTGAGGCTTCCCCTGAAGGGTGGTGGTTTTTAACAGAGAACAGGAGAGCAAGGAGAGGGAAAATGTATTTATGATGGCTTAAGAGTTTCTTTGTAAATATGGATGTAGTTAAATCTTTAATGTTTTGTAAAAATGTAACCTGAATAGAGTTAGACACATTAACTAAATTTCAGTAAGTAACATACAATCTTCATTAGAGCTCACAACAGCATATTTTATCTATAGTGTTACTAAATGCATGTTTGTGTGTGTGGATATAGATATATAGTTTTATTAAAGCTACCATAGCCCATACATTTGATTTTCACCTTGATTGATGCTGCAGTATAAAGTACAGCACAAACACTTATCCAGTATGCAGTCTCTTTGTGTTGATTCTAATTCATTACTGTTGAGAGGTGCTGGGTTGCCAGCCCTGGAAACTGAAGTCTTCTGTTCCCCACAAAATAGAAATCATGCAGACAGCAGCAGTGCAAGCTTTCACACATCACCCTGCCATTATCCTTCGCCTGTGATTTGGAAGAGCCATTTCTAACATAAAGAGGTGGTCTCCATGTTCATTCCATTCTTGGCTTTGGCTAGCACTAGAACTGCCAAATTTCAGCCACAGGCCTTGGGGAGATTAACTCGCTGCTAGACGGAGACTGTACAGGTCCACAGAAAAATTTGGATTTTATCTCCTGCTTGGTTTTCTCTGCTTCTTCACCTCTGACCTTGCCAACAGCAGCTTGGGAAATCTGGTTAGTGTTGGCACACCCTTTACCCCATCACTGTCCAGATCAGTACTCCCTGCTGCCCCTGAAATGCACAGCCACAGAAGAAGAATGGTTATATTTGTTAAACTGCATAGTGCCCTATTCAATTCCTCATTGTGGCCATAATTTTCAAGTCACAATGTGTGTGGGGTGGGGGGATTGATCAGAGTGATCAGAGGGAGGGAATAGACTTGTAGCATGTAACACATTGCTGAAAGGATTGGGGAAGTCCTTGTGTGCTGTCTCTGGCTTCCATCAATCTTATCTGTTTCTTCTTCCTCCCATGTGCTTCCTCCTCATCCTCCATTGATTCTCTTCACCCTATCTTGCTACATCATTTCCCCAAATCCTTAGTTGCTTCTTCTGTCCTCAATCTCCTGCAGTCTCTGCCCAGAATTTCTGCTGGCAGGTAATCTCCTTTTCCTCAGGTACCATACTAACGTAAAAATGGTTCTGATGTAATTTTAAAAAATTTTCTGTAAATTTGTGTCTTATTTGTTGCTCTTCAAATTCTTTTTTGGCTTGTCTAATTATACTTTTACACTTGACTTGCCAGAATTTATGTTCCTTCCTATTTTCCTCAGTAAGATCTGACTTCCACTTTTTAAGGGATGTCTTTTTGTTTCTAACCACCCCTTTTACTCTGTTGAATAGCTGTGGTAGCACTTTTTAGTCTTTTACTGTTTTTTTATTATTATTATTTTTATTTGGGGTATACATATAGTTTGAGCTTCCATTACAGTGTTTTTAGAAAATTTCCATGCATCTTGCACGCATTTCATTCTTGACTGTTCCTTTTAATTTCCATTTAACTAGCCTCCTCACTTCTGTGTAGTTCCTCTTTTTGAAGTTAAATGCTACTGTAGTGCATTCCTTTTGTATTTCCATCCCTACAATTATATTAAATTTAATTATACTATGGTTGCTATTACCAAGCAGTTCAGCTTCACTGACCTCTGTGCACCACTTATGACTAAACCAGACCCATCTAGAACCACCCACAGAAAGAAAAGCAGAGAAGCGAGGGAAATATTCCTCCTGTACTTGTCTCTTCAGTGGGTCTATGTCTTTTATGTAATCAGTAGCCAGTGGAGAACACACGGAGCTCTCAGAGAAGCATCCAGCAAAGTTTCTGCAAGGCAGGCCCAACAATGATTTATTTTGTAGCATATGATAAACTGTCTTCATGAATGCTGACCTTGTATAGATCAGCAGGAACTTGAGGTTCTGGTGTTTCTCTTCACCTGTTGTATGCTTGTGTGAAATGATTGCATTTGATTATTCAGCTTTCTGGGAGCTAGTGTGCATTCCTTGCAAGTGTTTCTTCCAGATAAGACACCGATTGGGAAGAGCAAATGTTGGGCGCTAGCTGCAGCTGTCGTTGATGAAGATCTCGGGTACCAGATGCCCAGCGTACAGCAAATACGCTCATCTGTTGTGCTGAAAGGAGGGGCACAGCTGGAAAGTTCTGTCCCAGACTACTGGGAGGTGAAACAGGAAATGGGAAGCATGATACATATGTTTAGGGACTCTTATTAGGCTATTTGGGAACAGGGAAGGGGTGTAAACCATGTTCTGAGGTGGTACTAAGAGCTGGAATGGGGCTAGTCTGTCTAGTGAATTCTGCACTAACTGAAGCGTGCATGCATGTGGCAGCAAGATGCATTACAGTGTGGAGGTTCAAAGGCATGGAGAACTGTTCATCAGTGAAGAGAGATTACAAACTCCAAACCAGATGATTGTGAAAAAAGGGACTCCAGGCCACTGCTGTCACCTGAAAACCCATGAGCTGTGATAGAGTTAGTCAAATACCCAAGAATGAGAACTATCATAAAAGAGAGTGACCACATATCTTCAATGGGAGCAGCAAACATAACCCCCATCAAGGAAAATAGCATTATGTGGACTGTAGCAAGTATTGTATGATTTACAATTCTAATTCCTTTGTGTTAGCTCACAGAGTGTTGACCTCAGTGGAAATCATCATTAAGAGCTAGAACCAAAAGTTTCATGAACTGTGAAACTGTTCATGCTACATGTCGATAGCACTTCTGGATACCTTGGCATTTTTAGAAGTGGATTAGTACATGCATATTTTCACAGAAATATAATGAGAGATCAGAGTTGAAATGTGAACTTAGTAGTCTAACAAGGTCTTCAAAACCATATTTCTGCCATAGCAAATATGAAATCAGCTCACTAGCTAGCAAGGAGAACATACATTCCCATGTTACCCTCCAGGGAAAACAGAAACCATCCACAACACTGGTCTAGGGTACACTATTCCATCAGGCTTCTCCCAACACACTGCATGAATTGTGTGATAGTAATCTGATTCTGTTCACTACATATGAAATGAAAGGTATTTCATTTTCTCTTCATAGGATTTGGATGCAATACCTGTCCAAGGTTAATGTCACAGTTTCATTCATTTCAGGGATATCATCAGCTTTGACAGTAATGTTGATGGTAGTATCACTTTGTCCAGATAAAAACAAAACAGAGCCATTAAAAGGATTTAGATCATCATATGTTACTGCTTTTGGATTGAGGCCAGAAGGTTTCAAACTCCAAAACACAGTGGCTTGTCCATCAGTCCCATCTCGATGCAGAGCAATGGAAACCTAGAAAACAACATGGCAATCTGTGACTTTAAAAACAACAGATTAATTTTTTTTTAAAAATCAACTGCACCCTAACAACCTACTAAATGGACAGTGTGCATGTTGGTATGGACAGGCTGATTCTCCTTTCACTTACATCAGTGAATATCAGAATTAACACCATGGAAATCAATGGAGTTACATCAATGAAATACTGTGAAAATGTGCATTTCATGTATTCATTTGACTCACTTATACAATCATATATGTTTAGATTAATAAAGAGATAAAACAAGATGTTTACAACTTAATTCATATGACAATTTAGTAAGAAGCCACAAGGGTAATAAGTTTTGTGTGACTGAATTGCCAATGCTCATCTCTTCAAGAAGAGAAATTGGTTTTAAAGGTAATTACTACATATTTACTTTCATTATTTTAGCACCATCTCATCAACTAATTGTTTAAACTAATTATCAGAGTTTTAATTGGAGTTTGAAAAAGACAGCCTGCCAACAAAGCTGTCCAAATTCAGGAACCGTGGGAAGACTGGCACTGAGATAATGGTGAAAGAAAATGAGAGTGTGAAAAAAAAATAGTATTTCCTGATTGATATTAGAATACACAGAAGAGTCTTAGTGCACTTGAAAAAGATTCTTTTGGGCTCACAAACTTTATATTTTTAATGTTTGGAAAATACTGTGTCTGGGTGGCAAAATGACATGTTTTATTTATCAGTGGGTCAGCTGAATAACTAGCATAATCATGTCCATGAGGTTGATAGTTCTCGCTCTCTCATTTGGGAACAACATTTTAAAAATCCCTGAAAAGTGTACTTTAATGGCTCAAACAGGTCATCAGAGTAATTATGTAATCTTGTGACAAAATGATGACCAGTGGTAAATACATACTCCACTTTTCCCCTCAATTTCCTCTCTATCATTCTCAAAAACCAGTAACATATTTGCAGCATTCACAAGAAGATGAGTTGGTATGTATAACTGCATCTTTATTTCAAGCATTCATTTCTAGCTTATCTTAGACCTTGATCCTGCAAATACCTGCACATGTGCTTTATTTTAAGCCTGTGAGTACTTCCATTGTTTTCAATGGACTACTAAGATCTTCAGATCAAAGTTTGTGGGACAGCATAGGAAACTAACTGCTCTGTAGATAGATAAAGAACTCAAGCTCCAGGAGTTCTAAGCCTGCCACTTAATAAGTTAAATTTAAGGGGGGAAAACAATAAAATAATAAAAGGTAGTGATTCTCAGTATTTCTTGATTATTTTTCACATTTACAGTAATGTTAAAACTTCAGGGATTTAATGCTAGTCTTTGAAAGCTAAATGGGAATAAATGTTTTTAATTGCACATTTATAAGCTGATCAGAGCTACAGGTACAGACTTTGAAAGCAACCAGGATTTATTTTCTGCACTTTTTATATTCAGTTCAAAATGAAAAAAGAAGGTTCTATCTACTGTGTTTGGAGCCTTTAATGCCTGTCCTTGAAGCAGACACTTTATCCTTTTAGAGAGAGGACATTTTTTTAAAAGGTCACAAAATATCTGTAGAACTTTGTGACAGTTGTTTAGAGCTGGGATCCCCCTTCCTAGCCCAGGGCTCCTTTCAATGAACCCTAGGATCGGGGTCTTGCTAACCCTTCAAGTATGGCCAGCAGGCTGAATGTGTCTTGAACTTTTAAATGGGTAGCTTTTCTAACATGGCTTTAAAACAGGCTTTGGCAGGGTGAGGGTTAAAACAGTTAGCTGCTTCTGCATTTTGCTAATAAAGATATGAAGATGGCAAGGTGTTTGCCAGGAAAACAAAAGGCAGAGTTCAAGTGGACTGCTCAACCTTAACTTTAGAAATGTTCTGACTTTGGAGTGCTTGATTTCTCAGTCTTCACGTTGAATCCATGCTATTATTTTACATGGAAGACATTTTAGTCATTATATTCAAAAATGTTGTAAATATTTTCCCCTTGTGTTCTCAATATTTTAAATGTAACAAACTTAGAGATGGAAACCAACCAAAATCTTGAACTTGAACACACTCAAGCTTTTGGGAAATTAATATCCTGATCCACAGCTCAAGCCCATCCCTGAATATTATAAATGTTGCATTAGGAAAAGGTTAGTCCATTTATATGGTTACCTCAAACAAGACACAACTAAGGCAAATTTGATCCCTACCTCTTCAATTCTGAGTTCCTATGTGTGGGTCTAACTAACTTTTCCTCTTAGTGTCCAGGACCCTCAATCATGGATCTGTACCAGAGAAAATGGACCAAAATATCCCTCAGTATATTTTGTTTAGTGTGACTATATGAAAGATTAACCCTTTGCGGATGTGTTTATAGATATCACTGGCCAAATTCACCTCTGCTATAATCCCATTAAAGTCTTAGATAATTTTAGCCTTTATGAAAAAAAACTGTTCTTTTCCTAATGTGGGTTTTATTTTTAAGATGGGAAAAGTTTTATATCAGGCATGATTTACAGAAAAGTTTCTTTCCCATTAACTTTTGAAAGGCTACACTAAGTAAAACAGATTAAACTTCTTCCAAATAACTTGAAAAAGGCTTATTTACCATGGTAGCAGAGGAGTCCTCTGGCTCATGAAGAATAACTGGAAGATTACTAGTAAAACCAATTTCCCCATTTGCAATGTCAGGAGTAATCCTCAGGGAAATATTTCGAATCTCACCTAGTCTAGGACTTATAGATGGGATTGGAGGAATGATATTTACCAGCTCAACTCTTTCCATCTACAAAACAAAAACCAAAAAACAAAAAACAAATTCTTCAATATCAAATGGGCACAACTCTGCTGTTTCTAAGTGAGAAATATGTGGCAATATATTGTTATTTTGTATCTTTAGCAATATCCTTGCTATTTTTCTCTTACTCTTTCATTTGTGTTTTATGTTATGTAAACTGTAAGTCTCCTTCCCGTGGTACAAGGCTTAAAATACATGTCTTGAAGAGAAGGAGAGGGCTCCATCAGATATCTAGGTGTCTCAAGTCAAGCCTTGTTCATGTTAAATACACTGGTCTGAACTTACTGGGGAGTAACAAAGTACTCAGTGGAGAGGGGTGGGAAGTAAGTCCACTCTCATAGATAAAGCCCCCATGGCTGGCCAAGGGGCACCAACTTCTGAAGAATTTTCCTTGCTAAGGAAGAGGTTCTAGTGGAGTAAAGCCACCACAGTGGCTCCTTTCCCAATATATTTTCTGAATATCGACATATGGGATGTGATATGAGGAAAGAGTATGTGGCTAAAACTCAGCTGTCTCCCAGCTGCTGTAATAGCCTCGTGGAGCTGGTGCAGGCTAGAGCAGCCTTCACTATATATCAATATGAAGGAAAGTCAGTTGTGACATTTGTAGAGCAAGGAAGAAAATTTACAGCCATGTGGTGGAGAGAGACATGAACAAAAATTCCTTTTCAGACACGAGATAGTAAACTTTCAGAGATCTATTTTTCGAAATCTTAAACATTCAAATAGTAAACTCAATTGGATATTTGCATGTGTAAATACACATACAACTGCAGAAATTGTGCAGATAAATTAGTCATCCAATTAGGCTTGCATTTTTGTAGGCTGAAAGACGAGTGCATTTTTGAAAAGCATGCCCTTATTGGCTTGTCTCTCTTATTTTCGCCACTGTCAATGCCCTTCATTAAATAAAACTTCCTTGTGGAAATATCAAGGACTTCTCTAATGAGTGTTGGGGGAAATACTGACAGGAAATACTGTCAGACAGGCATGACCTTCTGTCTATCACTGAAGCAAGTACAGAGGGCACTATATGTGACCCTTCTTAACTGATGTTATAGAGACTTGGAAGTATATGTGCCAACTTCAGGGTATCTAAGCAAACTGATGTAGAAACATCTTGACCTGTGTCTTGAAAAATATAAAGAGCCACCATTCCTCCTAGAGTCTATGAATCTATGAAATCATTGGAGCCGTACCAATTTACACCAGTAGAGATTTTTGGCCTGGAAATATTTTTTAAAAGTATTCTATTTATTGAGAAATATTTAGCCAAAACATAAGCCACACTTTTCCTTTCCACATATTTGTATTCACTTATGTATTCATTTATAATGACCAACAGGCAATGGAACTTCATTTTTTTGAATTTGCTTTTGAACATACAAAAATATCTAGTGGCACCCTACTTATGGATTAATTCAGAATTAAAATATAATCAAACCTTAGTTTATAAAACATTCCTCTCTTTTCCTATTATTTTAATCATGTCTATGCAGATTCATTAGTGAGACAACCAGAAGTGAATACAGTAGTCCAGGGAAGGCTATGGCCATTACCCTGTAATATTTCATCATAACATTTTCTGTATTGTTCAGTTTTCCATAGGACATGATGCCATTTTGTTTTCCATATTTCCCCTAATCCATCCAATCATATTTACTTTGTTTTTAAATTCTAACTTCCAAACCATGGATAATTTCTCATTTAAAAAAAATATCATTCAGATTTGTAATGAAAAGTCAGACGTGTGAAATTTCCCATGGAACAGATATTTTTTTAAAAAATCAATTTGAGAACAAACTGGAATTTTTTAAAATTTGCAGCAGTGGCTCTCCATGTGGCTGGTTGCCAGAGAGCCAGGCTGGTTGGGAGCCTGAGCACCAGCAGCTGGCCAAGAGGGCTAGGAAGGAGAGGGAAGCCATGGCTCTCTGGCAACTAGCCATGCAGGCTACAGGGGAGCCAGGGAGGACGGGAATTCAGAGAAGCAAGCAGGTAGGCTGGCAGAAAACTAGGCAGGGTGCCTGTCCCCTAGTCTCTTTCAAAAGTTTTGACATAATGGACACATTTCTGCAGAACATTTCAATTCCATCAACTCAGCATCTTTTCTATGGAAAGCTGTTCCACTGGGAATTTTCAACAAGCTGCAATTACCACTCTTGCAATCACTATTGTATTAAGCTGTAATTAATACTATAAACTAATTCTGCACTCAAGCCTCTACTCCATCCTCATCAACATTTTTACAGGCATTTTTACCACCACCAATTACTTGTTCCAAAGATAAGAACCATAGTCAATATATGATTTTATAAAGAAAGTACCCCCCTACACTCTTCCTTTTTCCCACCAGTTGTCTCAAAAAATAGCCATTCACCAAATCCCATTTATTACTATCTTATTATTTTCCAGGAGTTATTGGGGGAGGCATTGAGGAAGAACGAGTGAGTAGTAAAATATTTACTTTTTTTTACATAGTAGCTGAGCTAGTGTTTAGTTGTCACGGCTGTTATCACTGGATGTCTTAAGCATCTGTGCTTGGCCTGACTGAATCACTCAAAGAATTATTTAATACTTTGGGATTCTTTGAATTTGAGAAAGCCCATTAGTCTTCCTTAACATGCCAAAAGTTGTATCTCCGACTACAGCAGGTCATTTAATTGGGTATGTCACTGAAAAATTTTCAGCTCACTTTTCTGATTCTTCTAGCCATTCTTTAGCTTCATTCAAGCTTCATTTCCTCCTCTTCTTCTCTCTTCCCATTCTTGAGTTACTCATCTATTGTGCACAGTACAAGCTCTGTAATCTTCTCATTCTAACCATGCTCTCTGAGCTTATAGCTCATTCACAATTTGAAGGGATTGTCTTCGTGACAAATAGTGCTGTTTTCCAAATGAGTTTTTAAATGAATTGTCCACTATAGGAGGCCCCTCATTTTATTTATCTAAACACAAAGATCCTTCTGCTTCATAGAGAATGTACAGCACTCAAGTCTGGGATCTAAAGTTTGAAAAGCTGTGCAGTGTACATAGGATCACTGACCATGAGGAATTCTACAATATCTATCCTGCACTACTTAGTTAGTTTGTTTTTTACATCCCACACTTTTACTGCATTTCAATACCTCTTAAAATCTCCTTTGTATTTAAGTGTGGTAGATTAATGCGTTTCACATTTGCAGCAGATATAGCAGACGAAACTGTTCTAGGGCTCCAGGAGGGATATCAAAGTTTTAATTTAAAGAATGGCACATGATCATCATGGCTATCAGCAGTGCAGCTAGTCAGAAAATGTGTCCCTTTCCGCAATGAAAATGTTGATGAAAATGCAAAAAAAAATAATTTTTTTTATTGTGAAGTATTCATGGGAAATTTCAAACTTCTTGGCAAAAAAAAAATCAAAAACTTAAAAAAATTGTCCAAAACCTAAAAAAAAAATCAGCCCGAAACATTCATCTGAAAACCCAATACAAACATGGCTGAAACTTAAACCTTTTTTATTCAGCAATGCTGCTGTCCTGTCTCAAAGAAGCTGTAGTTTGGATGCCTCATGCCCCAGTTCTCTTCTATGGCTCCCTGGCTGGATTACATATCTCATGATGCACCACAGTCTCCCTTCTTGGTGAGCCATCGTGGTGCATCATGGGTAGTCTGGCTGAGGACCTTGGCCCACAGGAGACTGAGGCTATAAGGCATCCAAACTACAACTTCCATGAGTCACCATGCCAGCATTTCTGAATCAAAAACATTCTGGCATTCCAGGTGAAATTTTTTATTTTCAGATGTTCTGTCAAAAAATAATTTAGATGGAAAATTTTCGACCTGTTTTAATCAGCAATGAAAGAAGTTGCCTGCTTCCAGAAACAAAATTAGAAAGAAGAAAAAATACAGGGCAGGAGACAACATGGAAGGAAAACTGCAAGAAAACTACAAAGCTAAATTCACAAGCAAGTCCAATGTGGTGTATGTTTCACCAGCTTACACTCTCTTAGATTTATACAGGCTTACTGACATTTAACTTACATTCCCTTACTTATCCTCTTTGGATTTGGCTTGCTGAGTTTAGTTTAGTCTAAAGGAATGTAAATTGGTGTTTGTCACATGCCAAGGGTATGGAAGAGAAGACTGTATCTTGAAAAGTAACAAAAGTAGACCTCTCCCCCATTCCGGTGTGCTTTTACAACAGCTTTTCATACTGAGCAGTTTTGTCTCACTATATTAGTATAGTTACTATATGTTCCCCCTTCCTCTTTATTGTATCCCTCTGTCTTCTCTTGTTTTATACTTATATTGTAAGCTCCTCAGGGCAAGGACTGTCTTTTTTGTTAATTGTTCATACAGCACTTCGCAAAATTGGTTTTTGGTCCACGACTGAGGCCCCTATGCCCTACCTCAATACAAAGAGTAATTCTTATACCTTCTCCTGGCTCCTTGACAGATAAGTTATATCAACTTAGCCTTCCACACACTTCCCTAGAATAATCAGTATTCATACTCCAGTAAGTAGGTGTATCTCCCACAACCTTACATTACATCAGCATGTCTAACTTTGGCTCACAGTATTGACTTAGGGCCTTACTGATGAGCTAAACTGGATCTCTTTCAAGAGTATAGACTAACAGCCAGACCTAAGGTCCACTTAAGTCAGTGGGAACCTTTCATCTGAATTCAATGGGCTTTAGATCAGGCCCTAAATGCAAAAAATGAAAAAGAAGCAACAAATATCATTCTTGTAACACTGTCATGAAAATTTACTACCCCAGACACAAAACCTACTCAACCGTCCTTTTGTATAATGATGATAAAAAAAACTTAAATACATTTTAGTCATCTCTTTAAAAGTCTTATTGCCCTGGAGTGAAGGAAGAGCAGTAAATTTTGCAACAATTAATTTATTCTATGTTGCTGAATTCTACAGTTAATTCATTTATTATGTTATAATAGAGGGCTTACAGAAAAGACGTGTGCTAGTAAAATAATTATTTAAGAACAGAGTTCTACAAGATATATTTGTTGAAAAAACCTCTTCACACCAGAGAAAGGTTTCCAGCTACATACAGTATCAGTAATTCTCAGTGCATACAAAAGTAAGGAACTACTAGTTAACACTGTACCCTTGTTTTTTGAAAAGCAGTTGATACATATTTTAACACATGAAGTACCTGTATGAGGAAATGGGCACCATTTTGAAGAAATGCATCATTTCTTATTGGTAGATTTAAGATGTCCTGGCATTTCCCTTCTGGAAAGATGAGGATGCCTCTTCCTGAAACATTTAGGATGCCATCTTTTGCCCTCTCAAGATCCACAGTTCCAGCAGGAACGTACAGGACAATATAAACCAACCTTATAACTCCGACTGTTCCTCTTTGCCTTGCAAAACTCAAGGACAAAAAACGTCCTGTTGGGTTGCTTTCAATTCTCTGGTTCTCCAAAGGGTAAAACTCCATTAGACCATAAATATCATCACTGTCCTGAATGTAGAACAAAAGCTCCAAGAATAGAAAAATATCCTTAGTATTCTATGTCACCATTAGCACACACCATACAGTATTATTCATTCTTCTACTGGTGGTTGCTCTGATTGTTACCATGGGATTTTCTGCACCCATTTTTCTGTGAATGTATAGTGTTCATGAAAGGGGCCTGAAGTCTCCTTTGTACAGAACATGTATAATGGTAGCTGTGTGAACTTACTCACAGTGCACCATCAACATATGTCAGCTATGACTCAAGGAGTTCACCTCTAGAGAACAAAGGATAGTTTAGTTCTAGTGCCCATTCTATACTTGGCCTCTCTGTTGAAATTATCAAAGATAGCAATTAATTAAAATTGTGAGAATGGTTTGTGCCCTGTAGACAAGGTGGTTAGAGGCACCCATATAAGAGCTACATGGTTGCATACCCCCTAGCCAGGGACTCTGCTTTTCCCTCCCTGGCCACTGGATGTAACTGCAAAATCATTGAATATACAGTGTCTCCTGATCAGATCTCACAGAGGTCCTTGAAATGTCCAGGCACCCATTGAATGGTATTGCTTTGTAAGGGATAGAGCCTAGGGGTAAAGGTAGCTAAGAGAGAGGAGAACATCCCCCAGGCTGTTAACAGTTTGAATATTATGCCCATCTCCCTACGCTTCCTAAACAAAAATGTCATAGGATTACAGCCCAGAATTGCAGTAAACTCCATGCCCCTATATGGGAGAAATGGGGCCTAGATACATATATGGCCACTTGGGGAACTCATTAACATTTGTTTTCTGTCCTCCGAGTGGCTTCACATAACCCATCCACTGAGCACTTATAGAATGCCCCTTCTTCACCAGGCCTAACCTGCAGAATATTATTACAGCCATATGGAGCCATTTTACAATCGAGTAGGGTCTCTCGGGGCTACTGCAATACAAACAGATACAAATAATTTTGTTCCATGGTTTAAGTACAAATCCTTAGCCTTTCTAAATGATCAGCTTTATCTAAATTATAAAGTCTTTTTACTTCCTTGCCCCCTTCTCTGAAAGACAACATAAAATCAGACTTACCTCAGCAGGTTCATTCACTTCTGCACCCCCCTGTATTGTATCAGCTAGAATTCTAAGCAGATAGGGCTCTGCCTCTTCAGGGAAATCATCACTGATAATGTTCAGAGGAAGTGATGCCAACATCTGCCCTTGAGCAAAATGTAACACCCCTGAGGCAGGAGTGATGTCTGCAGTCACGGGTGAAGGATCACTGTTATTACGAGTTATAATCCAAGTAACTGAAACATTTCCATGTGTTCCACCATTTCTTGCAACTGTAATTCCTTCAAACCTATGGTTGTGAAGAAAAGTAAACATACACTGGCTTTTCCTAAACATGAGATGTTTTTCTTAGTTATCCATCCTCTGAATGCTGTAGGCTTACACACTATTTGTTCTCTTTCAAAGTAGTGACTTCAGTGGAATTAGTCTTGATTTAATTGGTTCACATGAGATCAGAGTCCAAAACTACAGTTTGGTCTGATTGATAGTTTGGAAAATGCCATCATAACTTAGATTCAGATTTTTCTTAACAGAAAAACTGTTTATTAATGAACCATATATAATATGGTGATGGTACAGGCTGAACTCCCTTTTTTAAATAAGGAAGATATTGAGAAACAAACATTTATAAAATATGAGCTTTAAATTTGTCTAGTGAAACCTATTAGTCTGATTTACTCAAATGTAAGTAATTTTCGTCTCTTCTAGCCTTATTTTTTATCAGTTTACAAGTTATATCAGATTACAACTATTAGATATGAATGCTTAATTCATTCAAAATCATCATTGTGTCCTCAATATTGAAACATTAAACCACCACTATTTCTGGGTCTGGACATAATGTCTTGGTATCAATGAGGTACATTCAATATTTATAAAGTTATGCTTCTTGCTATTAAATTAACTAAACTTTGAAAAAGCCCATTTTTATTCAAGAGGTATTTTAAATTAAGGTGACCATATGTTATTGTGTTTTAATTGTAGTTCTGTAAATTTAGCATGATAAGCAAATTAGTGAAACAAACTAATGTAGTTACAACACCTATACCTTTTCCATATGAAGCTTCTTATCCCACAAAATGTTACATCCAGAGGTGAGTACACTTATGATCCAAGGTGCCATGGTTTTTAAACACAAAATTGTATCTTGTTCACTCTGTTTCTAACAAAATGTGTATTCACTTAGACCAATGGTTCTCAGCCAGGGATATGCATACACCTGGGGTACACAGAGGTCTTCCAGTGGGTACATCAACTTATCTAGATATTTGCCTAGTTTTACAACAGGCTACATAAAAAGCACTAGCAAAGTCAGTAAAAACTAAAATTTCATACAAACAATGACTTGCTTATACTGCTCTATACACTATACATTGAAATGTAAGCATGATATTTATATTCCAATCGATTTATTTTATGTTTATATGGTAAAATGAGAAAGTAAGTAATTTTTCAGTAGTAGTGTGCCGTGACACTTGTATTTTTATGTATGATTTTGTAATCAAGTAGTTTTTAAGTGGGGTGAAACTTGTGGGTAGTCAGGAAAGGTTGAGAGCCACTGACTTATAGCAGCTAAGAATGCAGGACTAGTTTAATGACTGCGTAATTAAAATGTGCTAGCCTTCCATCATTACTAAAAAATAAAAAAGTACCCCTTTCCAGAGAGGCTTTTTCCTGGGATTATTAATAATATGGTAGATAAATACATATCTCTTGCTATTTTGGGGTTAACACAGACCAATGGCAAGTAGTGAGTACTCTACAGAGCCCATATCTATTTTCTAAACACAACTATTTCATCAATAGTAAACATTTGTACAACTCTTTAATCTTAATGTATAAAACCCTAAAAATGATGTTACTTCAATGTTAAAATTTGAAGAACTGCAAATTTAGAAATTCTGTGTTGTGATATTATAACACTTAACAGTGGCTTCATTTTCCCCTTACCTAAGAAAGCCACTCCTAAAGCAGCTGTTTCATAAATCCAAAACATAACACTTTAGCTACATTTGGAAAATCTATAATACCTTGAAGTTTGGTCTTCATCAATGATAACCACCTGAGCAAACAATACACTGTTGATTGACAGTACTCCATAGGGTTTGTCATTAGGTTTAATGGTGACATGGACAATAGAAGGGCTTATTAAAACAGCATCTCCTTGCAGAGTGTCCTTAAGGAGCATAATCTGAAAGGTCTCTGCAATTTCTGGTATGGCATCATCGAAGATTTTAAATTTCAAGTCAGATTCATGCACTTGAGATGGGAAAACAATAGTCACATTTGGTTGCAGATCTAGGAAGTCTAAATTAAGCTGTGCGTGTGCTGTTGAATTCCCAGTTATGATGATGTAACAGACGGAGACTTCATATTCATCAGATCCAATCAATTTTCCGCTGTAATCCTTACCACGAACCACTTGAATTGTTAGCACATCAACCTCCTCAGGCACCATATAAGCACTCTGAGAGAATCGCACAGGGCTGTCATTTTTCTTAATAGTAATCTGAACAGTGTTTCTTGTAGTGTTGATTTCAGCCCCTCCTTCCACACTTCTCAGATGAACATTAAATATTTCATCATTTTCTGGTATCTGGAAAAATAATATTAACAGCTAAGAATAACTCATGTTCGAAATATATGCAGAGCAGTCTGATGGTCGAAACTGCCTTTATTTATTCTTCAGCACAAGGAAATCAACAGATCATTCAATACCACAAAGAGGGGAACACGCCTATAACTTAGTATGCTTGACTCAAAACACTTTCCCAAAATAGAAGATTTCCATTTTCCAGAACATATTGCTATACTTTAGAAATATGAATAAAACACAGATACACTGAAACTAGAGGTGGGTCTGAACCAAAACACTGGCTCTCACCACTTCAAGATTTTTAGGAGAGTGAAATTTTGCATCATGGGACCATCGCTATCTGCTGCTTGGAGTATTTTACGAACTGCTTCTCTATGAAATAATCTCTGCTCTCAGTTATCCAGGTTTAAATCTTGAGTAACCCTACTCATTTCACCACTGGTTTATGCAAGAGTGCCTGAGATATGGCCCTACGAGCACATCAAATGGACATGACCTGGTTCAGTCTCTCACTATTGATGTAGGATTACATGAAAGAAACTGCACACATTCTGCTCTCAGATGGACCTATACAATTCCCAGTGAAGTCAATGGGAATGCACTCGTGTAGGTGAGGAAAGAATTGGGTCCTGTATCTGTTCCTTGTTTCTGACACTCAAAATAAATTTGCTTCTGAAAGAAATCCCAGTGCAAAATTAATTACAGTTATTGCTGATGGTAAATATTCAGTTATAAAGTGGACAAATCCTTTCAAAGCACTGTTACTGCCTTCAGCTCTTTAAAAAGGTTCTAATTCTCTGCTGTCCAGTATTTCTTCTCTTTCATAAACATTTGCTAATTGGCCACCCTTGGATCCTTTTCTATGGGAATGACCGTGCTGCTGTCATTAATGCCAGTGCCAATTTTACTCCTTGTTTGGCTTGTGGCACTAAGCCTTGCATAGTGTTGTTGACTGACACAGCCTTTTTCAGACCTGGAACCTGAAAAATCTAAGAGAACGGCTCTCCCATACTGAGGTACAACAGTTATTCTGTCGGACCAATATGGATATTAGTTTATTCATTTATGTTTCTTTTAGTCCACCCGTGATCACACTCTCCTGCAAAGCCAAAACCATCCATTTAAAAGACAGTCAAAATATATAAGAGTTTTTAACTACAAATGATGTTTCTGCAACTCGGAGCTGTTGGTCAGTTAATTGGATCATGACTGGCAGACAAAAGCATCAATCAAACTTCACCAAACAATTTGGAACAAAGTTTTCTCAGTCCTACTTGTCTATTATTTTCCCCAGACAAACTCCCATACCACTTAATAATAAAGAGGAATTTTGTCAGCAGAATAACAAAGACATATTGAAGTGTAGTTCTACACTGAAAAAATATTTTAAAAGTACCATTTTGGGGCCCCATGTCTGTGGTTTGTCATTGATATCCACATAAAAGATGGTGCTCAGTTTACAAATATGAAGATGTCTTTCCTAACCATCAGCCCTGCACATTCAGCTTAGGTTCTCATAGTAAAATGGGTTCTTTCCATCATCAGCATCATCATAAGTGAGATTTCTGCAGGCCAAAATAAGCCCTCATTTATATCAGCAACACCATAGCTTTCAGTCATAGAATTCTGAGAACACGTCTCTAAATAATCACATTTTTATTATCTCCACAAAGGATTACTAGGCAAAACCCAACAGTTCCAAACTGGTATTACAGACTACAGAAATATTGATTTTTACCTGGAAGAGATGTTCCGCATCTCAGGCATACCAGTCTGGAAGAAACTTTTCTGATACTATAAATATCATTAGAGTTGGTTGAAAATTGTAGAGTTTTTGAACAAATTCAAAACAATTTTTATTTCACAGGTAGTGTTCATACTGTTTAGAAGGCTTTTAGCCACCATGGGCCTTTTGATTTATTATTATGAGGAGGAGCTATCTATTTTCAAAGTGTTGCTCTATTATTAAAAATGTCCGTGTAAAAACTGAATCATCTCTTTCACCAGATGTGCTCCTTATGCCCACTCAAAGTAATGTCATCTTATTCTAGTGACAAACATAAGATTTATTTGCTTTTCACACCTGTTAGCTATGTAGAGCCAACACAGCTAAGAGAGACTGCTGGATTCTACTCTGTCTTATCCATCATTAACTGAAGGCAATGAAATTGCACAGCCATCACTGAGGGTATAACTATAAATAAGGGCTTAATAAGATCTGCTATACCTTCATAGCTGGTAATGTAAAATAAGGAAAGAGCCCACGTTGATTATCTAACTACAGGTTGAGTTTGAAAGAGATCCAGTTAGGGAAAACATATTTTTATTTGGAAACAGAGAACATTTGCTATGGAAGATTTGACAAATCATTGTAGGAGGGACAGTTTAATAATGGATAAGCATGATATTTTGAGACCTGGGTTCAATGCCTAGCTCAGTCATAGACTGCGTATGTGACCCTAGGCAAGTCACTTAACCTGCCCCATGCCTCAGTTTTTCATTTATAAAATGGGGAAAATATTTTCCTTAAATATTTATTTTATTTGTATTCGTATTTTAGTAGTAGGTAGGAGCCCCAATCATGGACTAGGACCCGATTGTGCTGCATGTTGTACAAACATAGAACAAAAAGAGGGTCTCCCACCTCAAAGAACTTACAATCTAAGTCTCACAGGAGAGTTGTGAAGTTAAATTCATTAAATGTGCAGATGCTACTGTGATGAGGTGCCAGACAAGTAGGTAGAAACAACAAATATGGACTCCTGCAATGCTGATATTTACAAAGTCCCTCTTCTGAGCAGAACCACCTAAAGCCTTAGCTAAGCCAAGCAGTTTTGTGCATTTATTATTCAAAGCCACGATGCACACAACTTCACGTTCTGCATATCAAAACTTCTAAATTAAATCCAACTTGTTCCTACCTGGTCATCGAGCACTGTTAAATTATAAAACAGCACTGCTCTCCCAGGAGGAAAGGTAATATTGCCCTTAGCTGGGCTCAAGTCTTCTTCAGCTGGGTTTGGGCCACCTTCTACCTGCAAAAAAATCATTTTTCTGATCAACAAATACACAAGACATTTTCAAGGCTTAAGTAACTGCGGATAAACAGGAATACAAGTCTAATATGGTTGTGTCAGTCTGATATTCAAAATAAGCTGAGTGGGATACACAAAGATTCACTGAATATTCAATGGTCTCCTACCTCACAACTCTAAATATTAGGTATAGCAGAGGAACATATAATATACCATAGCTGATACTTCAATAAGTACATGTACTATATGCTGTGTGACAATATCGACTGATTCTACAGAGGGCAACATTTATTTGACACTAATACATACACAAGTCTACAGTAAATTGCATAAAGAATCACATATTACACTGTACTTACATATTAAATATAGCATAGAAAATCACAACAGTTCTTTAAAGGCCATAGGACTCTTTCCTCTGATTTTAATGAGTGAGAGATCAAACCCTTGCTGAGTATTATGTCCAGTTTTGGGCTTCACATTTCAGGAAAAGATGTGGACAAATTGGAGAGAGTCCAGAGGAGAACAACAAAAATGATTAAAGGACTAGAAAACCTTTAATCTAGAAAAATTTGTTTGTTTACTCTGGAGAAGAAAAGACTGAGGGAGAACATGATAACAGTTTTCAAATACATAAAAGGTTGTTAAAAGGAAGAGGGAGAAAAAATGTTCTCATTAACCTCTGAGGCAATGGTCTTAAATTGCAGCAAGGGAGGTTTAGGTTGGACATTAGCAAAAATTTTCTAACTGTCAGAGTAGTTAAACACTGGAGTAAATTGCCTAGGGTGGTTGTGGAATCTCCATCGTCTAACCTGCTCTTAAAAACCTCCAATCACCTGTCAGGGATGGTCTAGCTAATACTTAGTCTTGCCTTGAGTACTGGGGACTGGACCAGAAGACTTCTCAAGATCCCTTCCACTCCTAGGTTTCTATAATTACGCTTTCCCATAGACAAGCGAAACTGAACCAGAGATCCATATGAAAGAAGTTTTACTATATATGAGATGCAGAAACTAAAGTATACAATTGAAACTTAGGTGAATAAGAAAAATTAAATGAGAAAGTCACCATTTCAAATGTTGATAGAATTGAATGTTATACAAGGTACAGTATGGCCTAAATAATCTTAAGTAACTAATGATTTTGCACGCCTCTCTTCTTGGGTACCAAACGTGAGATATCTTAAAGGTGCCCAAATTTTCAGAAAACCCTGACCCAACATTTTAAAGTGCTCAAAAGTTAGGTCAAATGGTGAAGTTCTACTGTAACATTTATTTGTAAATATCACTTCAGAACTTTTTCTGACCCATCTCCAAGGAAACTTACCCTTTCTATTTTTAAAAAAAAACTTTTATTAAACAATTTTTATTTCTTGCTGACTTATTTTTCACTGGTGCAAGTTAACATAACATTGTTTATCTTCCTAAGTTTGTTTTTTTTTCCAAACCTTATAACTGAAATACAAATATTGTATAATTATTTACCAAGTTTAAATATATAAAGAATATCTACTGTTTTCTAGTATCAACACCACAACTGTCCCTCAAATTATAACTGGCTTATCTAATTACAATGTTTTTCAGGTGGCAAGTAAAGCGCTCCTGTTTAACAAGATTTAGACATCAGCAATTAGTCCTTTGTGTAATTCATATAAATATAGCAGGACTATGATTCTAACCATCCAGTTCTAAGAAGGTATGCTGAGGTGTAAACATGTTTCAATAAACTTACCTCAAAAGTCACAGTCACAGTCCCATAGGTTCCCTTCTCCCTAATTAGAGTCAGAGGCACAAATTCATTTCTACCTCTGGGCTCATTCACTGTGATTAAGGCAGACTAATGGGGAAGAGAAGGGACAAGCAATAAGGCATTGATCAAATATCTCAACAGAGAGTGAAAAAAAAACTGTTACCATAGAAATACCAAACTCCCACAGACAAATTAATCCAATCTGTAAACTAGACCACTGATGGTATTACATTTCCTAGCAACCAATTAGTTCAACTAATAAAAAGCTTGAAAGACTTCAGATAAAAATATGAGCAATGGTTACTTGAGTGCTTTTTTCTTTTTTTCTCCCTTTTTGCCATAAACAAGCATGGCTACCATATATAAGCTACTTGGTTTAAATATATGGAGATATACCTATCTCATTAAACTGGAAGCAACCCCAAAAAGTCATTGAGTCTAGCCCCCTGCCTTCACTAGCAGGACCAAGTACTGATTTTGCCCCAGATCCCTAAGCAGCCCCCTCAAGCGTTGAACTCGTAACCCTGGGTTTAGCAAGCCAATGTTCAAACCACTGAGCAATCCCTCCTATTTATAGAAGTTCCTAAGCCAATTAAAAACAGATTTTCTTCCCTCTAAAATCATTTACTAGAAAGTTAGATATTTACATTGATTTTAAAATTACAGGACATAATTTATGTCATGATACGCATTTTCATAAGTAGTCCAATTATATTCTTTTACAAATGTGAGTTTTTAAATCTATTTTAGCTACAAAGATTTGTTCAGTCAATAAAGTTTAATTCATCCAGAAAACAAGTTTGGGCTATTTCTAAGGTTCTTGTGCTTTATTAGTAAAAGGCCTCCATGTACAAGAGCCAGCCACATTCAAGCTGGAAAGCATAGGCATGGAACTGCCCACTACTAATGGATTGCAGAGCTAGCATGGCCATGGTCCAGCCCTCACCACCACACAAGCCAACAGAACTAGCTTAGCATTGCAGGGAGAAGCATGCACTGCAAGTTTTAACAGGTGGTGGAGTACCTCTAGAACACTACCGTGAATTTTGGCTGAGTCAGCTAGAATTCTTTAAGGGGCTTCAACTGCCATTCAGCCCCATCTTATCTCCACAATGCAGCATGTGACACACTGTCGAAGCACTGCAAAGGGCACTCCCAAGCACTGTATTCCAGAAGCATAGACTAATTTATACCATGTTGGTGCCTGTGTGGGATTCTGAGATGTAAGTATAAAAATACCCGATAACAGATTAGTAAGGAACACAATATTTTCAGATATCCACAACATCTCTGGGCCAAATTCACCAATGACATAAGTAAGTATATATCCACATAAGGCAATAGAGTAGTCCTCACCTTAATTTCACACCAGCAGTGAACTATGCTCTCTAAAATGCACATAGCAACATTACATGTCATGTTCTTGCTTTGAAGGAGACAGGGCCTTACACTGTACCCAGTGAAGTAAATGGGAGCTCTGTTACTGACTTCAATGGGAGTAAATGGTCCCAGAGTTAATACAGTATATTACCAATTTGCACAAGGAGAACACTGTCTCATTTCACTTGCAAAGTGATGAAACCACTAAATAAAGTGAATTCAGCTATAGGTGCTAATCTACAGTTCTTTAAACTTTTGTACAGAGTTCCTGACTTGCTTAAAACCATCTTCCCCTGGGCTGCAAGGTCTATGTTGCACTTTTAGGAAGATTAGCACCCAAGCTTGCCCAGTGTGAGAGCAGCCCAATGAAAGCATGTCTGATAGTGTACAGTGGCATTTCAGTCATATATATATACATATATATAACCATATTACAAAAATCTGTAAGTGGGTTCATTTCAAAAGTCACAAATGGGAGTTAAGTGCCCAACGGACACAGACTTCTAAGGAAATTAGGTGCATAAATGCCCTCTGGTGCCTTTGGAAAATCAACCCTTTACACTATTTAAAATATTTAGTGTATAGAACATAAAAACATACCATATTGAAGGAAATAATTCCAAAGGCATTGTCATTTGATAAGACTGTTACAGTGACAGACCTTGGTGACCCAAGCTTTATTCCTGCAGATGGTTTCTAAAATTAACAAGACATATGGTAAGTGAACTAGTAATGCAGATGGTTAAAAAAATGCAGTTTTTCAGTAAGAATTTGTTTCTAAATGAATATGTTTTCATTCAAAGTGCCAGTATGTCTTTTTGTTGTTGTTGGAATTTTTTTATTTTTTGATTGGTTCACTGTATTTTTGTGTCTGGTTACAAGTTCCAAGCAAAAGGTATTCAAGTCAACAGAATGCACATAAATCACTCTTACTGCTTATGGAAAACACATTCTATAGAGTCTCAGTCTGGTTAAACAAAAAAATGCTCAAAAGAAACTTTGAAGACATTAATCATAGCCTGACAATCTATTAATGATACCATAGCAATAAGGAATTAGATATGAAGCATGCAGTCATGCTAGAAACTAAAGAGCTCTTTTTTAGCATTCTGTATAGGCTCACATTTTGGAGCTAAGTTATATATCAATCTACATGTCATGAGCAGACTGTTTACAGCAGTTTACCATATATATATATGGGTAAACTCAGTTTATGACTTTTCTATTATATTTCTGAGTTAAATACTGATAGGCCGAGGAAGGGAAGAAGGAAAGGGAAAGGAGGAGGAAACATGTATTTACATTTACTATCAATCATTTGCGCTAACTATTAAACACAGGGGTAAAATGAAGATTCACTTTTATTGCAGTGACTTTAAACTTTACCATGGACTGTTAACTTAAAAAAAAAAAAAAAAAGGGAGAAAACAAGCTTCTTCATAGTTGCCTCAATCTAACATGGATTAGCAATATACACTGATTTACCTACATACTCTTCAAGGTATATTTTCCAGGGAGGTCTTTTTCTGAAGCAATGAGGATCATCCTGTTTCCCTACTACTTTTCACCCTCCCCCTTGAAGCAATGTCTTTCTGGGAAAGGAAGAAAGATTCTCTTCAGAACCTCACAGTTTTGCTTCTTAATGAATTGGAAACAGTCCCTGTTAAAGTCGCCATAGCCGAATATATTGGCTCTGCAGAAAGTCTCAACACGGTAAACAAACTCATGTTTTGTGCATGGAACTGCTAAGAAGTAGCACAAGGCTATCAGGTTGCCTGCTGTCCAAACTTTAAGCTTTAGACATGAGGAACCAAATTCACCACTGAAGTAAGCAAGTAAGCTGCAGCCACATATGCCAAAGTCTTTTTTCTAGTGAAACAGATAAACTAAAAAACTAGCACTTACCTGTAATGTCAAGTAAAATATGAACATCTCATCAGCCTCTGGAAGATCATCATCACAGACCGATATATACACAGTTCTGTTTGTTTCTGTATCAGGTATGTATGTTGCTGCATATGTGTCAAAAAAGTCACCTGTGTTTTCCCCATAAATCTACAATAAATACACACATGAATATAACCTACTCCCCACTTCCTATAATTTTCTTCTGACTTTGCTTCATATATTACATGTGATGTTTTCTATATATTACTCCTCCCTCAGTCTTCACTACCGTCAGACCAAGTGTTTCTGGACAGATAGCATAGGACAACAACATAGTAAACAACTTCCTATACCCATGCTGAGAAACTAAGCATGTCACTTATTCACAGCTGGTCATGATTTCATCAGGGAGCCTTAATCCATTCCAGTATGTTACTATCTTGCACATAGTGCACCACAGTGTCATATTTTAAATAGGAACACTATTTTTAAACACTATTTACAAGAACATGCACACCACACATTATTAGTATAACAAATACTAGTATAGATGCAACAGCCGAGTGCTCTGTATTGTGATCATGGGTCCAGATTCTCCCCATTCTCCACAGTAATGGAGATTATATGCATCACAGAGAATTCTGGCAGATGAAGCAGACCATACTCTAATAGTGGGTGCCGGAGAGTAACATCAATGCCTTCTAAATAGGTACTGCCTGTTAGTCATTCCATTTGTGTGGAATAATAACATATATTCAGTTATGGGAATTATTATACATTATTTATTCATAGCTAGTGAGTGTTGAAATGAATAAAGATTTTAACATAACTTACTTTAAACACACATTTATTAAACTATTATGTTCTTGCTAAACTGCAATCAGTCAGCACTGAGCAATACACACTGCCCAATCCTGCTCCTATCGAAGTCAATGGCAAAAATCTCCCATTGGCTCACTTGACAGCAGGACTGTCATTTGACAAATTACACACCTATTGCTTTGAATCATCAAAGCTATCCAGGCGAGGTGTGCAGGCGCACTGAAGCACTGAGCTGAGCAAGCCAACTGAACCAGTGCGGCTGCAATGCCTCAAGTTACCATCCAAACTAGCACTGAAAGTTTGAACCGAACAATGCAGATGGAGCTATTTGTAAGAGCTGATGGGGAACAGTGAAATTCGATTAGTGCTGAGAATGCTTGAGAAAGTTCAAGCATTTTGGTATGTGTACACAAAGACCAACATCATCGAACTTGCTTGCCTAAAGTTAGGTGCCTAAGTATGGACTTAGGTGCCTGACTTTTGGCAAAAAGTTTAATTAAGAAATTTTGGCAAGAGTATTGCCTGAAGAAGTATTGAAAAGACCAAAAATCTCTAGTATGGACAGACCACACACATCTTCCTACAAGGGCAGTTCAAAATTTTCACGTTTCTGAAATTGCAGAACATTTTGCTTATTTGAAATTGTTGTTTTTTAGCCAGTTTATAGAATGGTCACACATTTTCAAAATTTAAAGAAAGTCTGAATTTTTTAATATTCACTTCTTATATTTATTGCACTATGCTGTTGCTTCTTTATATTAAAGCTTAACCACAAAGATGCATGTATGCATATCATATAATCTATGCATATGTTAAATTGAGCCTATTGCCACTCTTGGAGTTTACTAACTTCCTTCAACTTTTTATTTAAAATGCAATAAAGTCAAACAATTAACTAGTACATTGTCAATATATAGGGCTATGTTTTATTTTCTAATCTCTTAGTTTTCTGTTTTTTTTTCAAAGCTGTTTTACACTTGTTCTAGCCAAGGAATTTATACCAAGGTACTGATGCAGTAATGAATGAAAAATGTTTATCCATTTTAACTGGAATCAGAGGGTTTTCACTCAAAGAAAACTATCTAATCTCTCAGATCATGGTGTCCTGACTTCTACACAGCAAGTGCCTCTCAGGATAGGTCTTCCTGTTTCCCTTCTGAATGGGCAAATCTCTTCTCTATCTTCCCTTAAATGGCCTTTTTTGAAATAATAAAGTCACATGCCTAATTAATGAAGTCACTAAAGAAGTACAGCTGTTCTCCCTCAACCCAGAAAAACTGGAGAAGGAAAAAGTCTCTTCTCCCCACTCTTCAGGAGTGGACTTTCAAGTACCAGCTAGATTCCAAATCAGATTGGCCTATAAACTCACTGAGCTCCACTGGGAGTAGTAGTTGGCTTTCTGAGTAGCTATCAGTAGCCTGAAAACATTTCTATTGGCACAGCCAATGGAAATTTCCTCGCTTGTAGCAACTGGGTATTTCTGACTCAAAACAGTTCCCTCAGTGAGCCCCAAGGGGACCTAGCTATACACCCCATTGCACTGACCCAGTTAAAAAAAAAGAAAACATACCAGCAGCAATCAACATTTCATACAGATATCCAAATTTCATTTAAAAAGAGGGGAACTGGCAGTTTCTTACCGATACAATAGCTGTGATGTTAGCTGGCTCTCCTGTCCTTTCAACAACAAGACGTATAACTGTTGTACTAGTTTCAAGAACTACAAATTCTGTTTGCCCAGTAAACTTTACTTCTGTTTCTCCAGATGTGAAGCTGATGAATAATCCTAAAAGAAGGTTAACTAATAAAGAAGCAGAGGGCATACCTACAAAAAAAAAAAAGTTTAAGAATAAAAGAAGCTGATGTATTTAGTATGTAGGAAACAATTTCTACAAATGACTGACTTACAGCCAAC
Source organism: Chelonoidis abingdonii (assembly GCF_003597395.2). Taxonomy (NCBI): domain Eukaryota; kingdom Metazoa; phylum Chordata; order Testudines; family Testudinidae; genus Chelonoidis; species Chelonoidis abingdonii. The sequence continues at coordinate 59,392,156 of NC_133774.1, read as the reverse complement.
ACGTCATATTCTACTCATTTCTTTTTTTAATTAAACTTGTTTTATTTTATTATAATTTGATGTATAATTGGATATTTTCTCCTTTCAGGGAGAAATATGATACAAACCCTAAGGACCATATTTTCAGTAAGATTCACATAATTACCAAATGCAGGGTTTTGTATTCATATCTGATCCACTCACCTAGTGCCAGAGTCTGACAAAATTACTTCATCCATTGGGCCCAATCCTGAAATCTCTATTAAATCTTCCAAATATCAGTTTTGCCTGAGTACGGATTGCAAAGAGCAAGCCCAAAACTTGGTGCAGGGCTGGGTCTATATTTTGTAGGTACAGATAACACTGCCTGCTAAAAACTGACTCCAAGTGTTTAAAATATACTCCACTTCCTACTGTATATTTATGAATTCGCCTTCCAGATCTCTGATACTCTAAGCTATTTAGTGTGTGTATAAAAAAAAATTTCCCTCTCACCCCTATGGGTGGTATGTGTCTTCCTCAACCTCGGGTCCTCTACCAGAGAACTGGGAGTTTCAGGGTTCTGCATAGTATCTTAGCTGTTCCTAGCACTGCACTCTTCTGGACAGAGAGCTCTGATGTTGTTCCTGGGATCTGTTGGAGCCACTCACCCAGCTTAGGAGTCACAGC
>NC_133774.1:59031460-59086261 GCF_003597395.2 Chelonoidis abingdonii | reverse complement strand
TGGTGCCACCAGAAAGAATTTCCTTGTATAAAAGTCCTTGGTGGTAGTACCAAACCGGATCCGGTCAGAAGAGCCCGAGAGGCGGTGGGTTTGCTCTCGTGCCGCCGCGCAAGCTGTACTGAAGGCTGTTCATCTGTCTTCCTGCTCAGTCTCGGAACTGTTCCCTTGAAGCTGGGGGACATCCAGTTCTTTCTTAGCCGGGGACTTGGCGCTTGCGTCCTTTGGAAGAGATGTAGATGTGGGGTTGTTTTTTAGCTGGTGTACCTCTGTGCGGCTTGGTGGCCCTGGTGGTATTTGAGGCTCTGCCTGAGCCTCTTTGTGGTATGTTGTGGTTGCTTCTGGCAGTTTAGGCTCATTGGTCCCTTCTGGACGGTTGGGATTGAAGAGGTGCTTGCACTTGCTTGTCTGTGTTGCGGGTTGCTGTTCCAGTTCCGGGTCTGGGACTGGGAGGTGCTGTGGCTGGCTTCAGCCGTTGACATGAGGATCCGGGGTCCACTCCTCAGTCCTGGGTGTCTGGTCGCACAGACAGGTTGTCTGTGTCCTCACCGCTTTATAGTTGGGAAATTTCCAGTGTGGTGTGACCCGAACTGGTGTCGGAGGGTAGAGTGGTTGGAGCCTTTCCTGCTAGCCAGCTCCATTGCAGCTCATGCTTTCTCTGTTTGTCCCTCTCTTCACTTTCTTGTTGTGTTTCTCCCTCTGGAGTTCTCTCTGTCTTCTGTGGGCTGCCTCCTCTTCTTGAGTTTTCTTTTGATCAGCCGTTTTGGCTTCTTGTTCTCTTCTGTGAGTTGCATCCTGGCCTCTTGTTGGCTTAATTAGTTCCAGCTGTCTTCTATGTTCATTTTTGTCGTCTAGGGCTTGTTGCGGGCTCTTCCTTTTCTGCTCATCTTGGAACTCATGGTTACTTTTTCTTGTGTTGGAGTGCCTCTGGTGTTTTGTTGCTGAATTGCCGGCTTTCTGTCTCTCTCTTGAGATTTGCCTAGCAACTGCTTTGACTTGCTGTAGCTCTGTTTGATTGGTCAATTGCTAACAAAAGCAACTGTATTCACTATGTGCGTTTGCTGGCTGGATAGTTACTGCAAAAGGGAGTGCTATTTGTTCACCAACGACCGTTAATGGGTTTCTTATGACTTTGCTACACAAAGCAAGCTGCTAAGAGCAAGCAGGGGAAAAAATGCAAGCTGCTAACACAAGCAGAAAACATTCTTTCTTCTAGCACTTAAAACCCAATCCCTTCCTCACTGCTAATCCCTAGCAGGAAAAAAAGATTAATGTGCTTGGCTTCTGATTTATACATCCCACACTCTCACCATGTCATATATTAATCCTCAATTTGAACATAGAAGTTCAAATATGAAGTACTACATGAAGTTCTCTAAGCTTAATCTTCCACTAGATCTGATAGGCTGCCACCAATCAGGAATTGCTAGGGCCTGATCCCCCTTTCCTCTCTCTGTGCCCCAACCCTCCTTGGTGGGGCACCCAGATTCCAAATCCCTTGGATGCTAAAGCAGGGGAGAAAACCCTTCCCCCTCCTTCCCAGGCTGCCTCTTGTCTAGCCGCAAGTATCAAGAAACGGTTTCTCTGCTTCCCAAGAGATAAGCGTCTCTGCTCAGGACAATTGAGATACAAAATACCACAGCTTGGCTTTGCCTTTCCCCTGCCTGCCTTCCGTGAGGAGACAGGTACCTGATACAAGGTTCACTTTCTCTGCCTTACTAGAAAAAGAAACTTCACAAGGTTTACAAAGAAAACTTTATAGAAAAAAAGAAGGAAAATATAAAACAATAACTTGCATTAAGAAACTCAATCAGGCTCTTGCTTATAAGAAAATATGAAGAAACAGTCTGATTTAAAAGATAGCCCATTAAACCAGTCCAACCAATCCACATACATGTAAATACAACCCAAAGCTCCTCATAGCCGAATTGCTTGGGTTCTTTGTACTCACAGATGTGTAGGAGACACTTGGAGATAAGATGCAGTTAGGAGAAGCTTTGTTATTATCCACAGCCGAGAAAACAACAAAAGACACAGCCATCCACATCTATTCGTACAACCCAAACTCCTCATAAGCCGAATTGCTTTGGGGTTCCTTTGTACTCACAACTTTTGGTATAATATGCAAATATTTTACCAAAGTTGTGAGTACAAAGGAACCCAAAGCAATTTGGCTTATGAGGAGCTTTGGTTGTACGAATAGATGTGGATGGCTGTGTCTTTGTTGTTGATCAGGCCCTAGCAATTCCTGATCTGGTGGCAGCCTATCAGATCTAAGCTGGAGATTAAGCTTAGAGAACTTCATGCTAGTACTTCATATTTGAACTCTAATGTTCAAATTGAGGATTAATACTATGACAACTTCTAGTTTGTCCTACAGTTATTAGAACATGCACCATTCTAAACCCACTTGTATTTACACTTGGATTTATTATCCTGGACTCTTCTTTCAGAGGGTTCTTTTTCCTCGTTCTGTATGGCATGAACTGAATGGTGAAGTTTCCAGCTCTTCCCATTTCCTGACACTCCAGCTTGAAACTGCACAGAGAATGGAATATTGCTCAGTAGCGCAACCTCCCCCTCTCCCCCCCAAAAAACCCCAAAACAAAAAAACACCCCATCCCTCAAAATCTACCCCAAGCAATATTTTTATTGGAGCAAATACTTTTTATATTGGATCTGCACTGACCCCACCTCCCCATCTTTCCTCAGAGCCCACTCTCACAGGGTTTATTGCTAATGGGAATGGTCTGGACCCTGGTTTCTAATTCAGTGAACTGTCTGCAAGCAGCTTTTTAACGCTAGTCAACCAGCTTGACTTGCATTGGTGCAGAAGAAAGAATGGCTGGCTGGACTCTGAGGCCCAGGTCCTCAAAGGTGCCTAAGACACTGAAATCAATGGATGTTTGGAGATTAAATGCCTTTGCAGGTGTGGGACTGACAGCTATCAGCACTTGTGAGATCTGCTTTCTGAGTGGAGAATGATGCTTGTCTACACAGGGAAACTGACCAGAACAGGTAGAAAGGAATAAATTATTCTGCTATAACTATGCTGGTGTAATTCCCTTCGGTGACTTTGTGTATGACTAAAATGACTTTCTTCCAGAATAATAACTCTGCTTTGGAGTAATCAGGTGGAAGTTTGGGGTTTTTCGATCAAAAATTTGTTGATGAAAAAATTAGTCAGAAACTTGAAAATTGGAATTTTTTTGTCCAGCTCTCCTAATTGTTCCTAATTGTTTCCTTTCCTTGATCTTCTGTCTTTTTTCTCTTTAGTATCTTTCCCAAAATCGATTGCTGTAATTGTGATTAAAAGACTTGAATGACAATATGAGGTGGAGATTTGCTCTAAATTATGAGGTTATGTTGGCTTTATTACATTTTCTTTTACTGAGCCCAAAAAGAAGAAAAGAAAACTATTTTCTGAGTAAACAAAAAGCCACACTACAACCCAACTTTCTCTACTGTTTAAATAAGTCCTTTTTAACCTGTCTCGTCAAGGTTTCAAGGAAGTGTTTCTGAGATTTGAATAACTTTTAAGGAGTTATGCCCTCTGTGAAAAGCCGTTGTCTTCAAATAATGCTCTTTGTTACAGCGATCTGTAGCACATCCTTAGTGTAAGATTGAGGAATAGGGATTGCACAGATATAAAAGAGAACAGATTTTTCTTCTCATTTCTTTTTTACTGGTGATGATGGATTAGACTGGAAAAACTCAATTTGACTTTAAGAATTAAGACTGAGTTTGTAGGACTGCCTATTAAAAAGTTGATGAACAAATTTTTTATTTGTAAAATTTAGTATGGAGTCAGTAATTGGAACACTATAATGTCATATTTAGCATCAGTTTTCAGAGTAGAAATGCATTTTAAAGAAATTACACTTCCATAATCTTCCTAATTCTGGACAATTCTTCTTCTATTTTCAGTTTAGTGTCTTCCTTACAGTAGAGAGTGATCATGTCCTGGCACGTTTCAGTACAGAAACTCAAGACTTTCCCCCCTCATTTACTTACCAATAGCGCTAGGTATCAAACTGCAGTCGAATCTGAATGCTAGCCTTGTTAAATACTGATGTACCATTGCCATCTAGATTCCTATTGCCTTACAAGTTCGTTGCTGGTTTGGAGTCCCCAGTTCTATCCATTTTTGCTTTCAATAATCAATTCACAGAGCAAGCTGTGTTAGTTTAGAAGATGACTGTGTTGAGGACGCTAAATAGAAAAAAGTTCTTTATCCTCTGTTGTATCTTTAAATTGACTGCCATTAATGCCCAGAATTAGTAACTTCAAGAGGCAGCATGTACCAGACAGGGTTTTTGCTCCCAAGGTACAGCATTATGATGTTGTGAGATATTTACAGAGCAGTTTATTTTGGGCTGGGTTAAATTAGCAACTTTGCTTTCAAAAATACCATCTCACAGATCAAGTCAAAGTACACACCAAATCAGAAGTGTTTCTTAGCTCTTATGTTGACCTTAATAAGTCTTCAGAATTAATCAGAGAAACATATGGTATATTTTGTTCTTTTAACTCCTTTTAACCAGCTTTCTCCCACACAAAATGTTTCTATGTTTACATACAGGCCCGTTTTCAAATAGAATTAATTCCTGGTTCTTTGTCAAAAGGGAAATAGTATAGTTCAGTGAATAGGGCAATAGAAAGAAATTCAGGAAACTCAAGTTCTGTTCTTGCTTCTGACCGTGACCTGGTATGTGGCTTTAGGTGAATCGCTTCTCTCCTCTCTTTCCCTCCCATCTTTGGTCTATTTGGACTGTACACTCAGAGCAGGGGCTGTAATGTCTTCTGTATAGTATCTAGCATAATGGAGCTCTGACCTGTATGGGTGTTACCCCTACTCATCTTGAGTGGTACTTTATCCCATGAATAGTCTCACCAAATCAGTTGTGTTATTTTGCTTCCATACCCTTCTGATCCCTAAATTCAGTACAGTTTATTTATAGATTTACGTACATGAAATCTGTTTGGGGAAGAATACATTGTAATCAAGGAACTGAGGAAATATGTTAACTTAACTAGTATACTTTTGCATATTATAAGATAATGACTGTCCTGAGCCTTGATATAGAAAAGAGTTCACTAGAAAGTCAAGTGTTCTCCACAGAAAGTATAACAATTTACTGATCCACCTGTAATAATGACATGAGTTTTTGTTTATTTATTTGAACATTTTGTTTTCATAGAATCATAGAATATTAGGGTTGGAAGAGACCTCAGGAGGTCATCTAGTTCAATTCCCTGCTCAAAGCAGGACCAACACCAACTAAATCATCCCAGCCAGGGCTTTGTCAAGCCAGGCCTTAAAAAACTCTCAGAATGGAGATTCCACCACCTCTCTAGGTAACCCATTTTATTGCTTCACCACCCTCCTAGTGAAATAATTTTTCCTAATATCCAACCTAGATTTCTGATCTGCAACTTGAAACCACTGCTTCTTGTTCTATCATCTGCCACCACTGAGAACAGCCTAGCTCCATCCTCTTTGGAACCCCCTTTCAGAGAGTTGAAGGCTGCTATCAAATCCCTCCTCGCTCTTCTCTTCTCCAGACTAAATAACCCCAGTTCCCTCAGCCTCTCCTTGTAAGTCGTGTGCCCCAGCCCCCTAATCATTTCCGTTGTCCTCCACTGGACTCGCTCCAATTTGTCCACATCCTTTCCGTAGTGGGCCCGCCAAAAATGGATGCAATACTCTAGTAGCCTCACCAATGCTGAACAGAGGGGAATAATCACTTCCCTCAATCTGCTGGCAATGCTCCTACTAATGCAGCCCAATATGCCGTTACACTTCTTGGCAAAAAGGGCACGCTGTTGACTCATATCCAGTTTCTCATCCACTGTAATCCCCAGATCCTTTTCTGCAGAACTGCCGCTTAACCAGTTGGTCCCCAGACTACAGTAGTGCATGGGATTCTTCCGTCCTAAGTGAAGGACTCTTCACTTGTCCTTGTTGAACCTCGTCAGAATTCTTTTGGCCCAATCCTCCAATTTGTCTAGGTCACTCTGGACCCTATCCCTATCCTCCAGAGTATCTCTCTCTCCCCTCAAGCTTAGAGTCATCCGCGAACTTTCTGAGGGTGCAATGCATCCCATCCTCCAGATAATTAATAAAGATGTTGAACAAAACCAGCCCCAGGACAGACTCCTGGGGCACTCCGTTTGATACTGGCTGCCAGCTAGACACCGAGCTGTTGATCACCACCCGTTGAACCTGATGATCTAGCCAGCTTTCTATCCACCTTATAGTCCATTCATCCAATCCATACTACTTTAGCTTGCTGGCAAGAATACTGTGGGAGACTGTATTGAAAGCTTTGCTAACGTCAAGGTATATCACATTCACCACTTTCCCCATATCCACAGAGCCAGTTATCTTATCATAGAAAGCAATCAGGTTGGTCAGGCATGACTTGCCCTTGGTGAATCCATGTCGACTGTTCCTGATCAGCTTCCTCTCCTCCAAGTGCTTCTCCTCCCTCCCCTTATTTTCATTTGCTAAAGGTCTGTTGAATATCTAATAACTGGCACTCAAGAGCATGGACTAATCTTTGGGATGCAAGACTTTCAGATGTTGTATAATCTGCTGCATCCTACTAAAGATAGTAGAAGACTATTAGAAATGAACTGAATAGATGAGGAATAGTCTTTGCATTAAGGAGTTAGGAGTCTGTCACTCTGCTGGCAACCCTGCAGAGAGACTCACATAGCAAAGCCACCACACAGTGTTAATAGTGTCACTTATCCCATAGCCATTCCAGTGTCCTATATGCAGTCACTGTCTGTGTGGGGGTGTGCATATGCATGAGGGGAGTTGACAATGTGTGAGAGGAAACTGTAGGAGATGAAATCAATGTAATTTTTCACCTCTACTTCTTGCAATGGAAAGTATGTAAGACCTCAATTATACTCTGTTATTACAAGATTCTTCTTTGCGAAAACCCACTAATTAATTAAAAATCTAAAAATGGAGCTGGAAAAGTTTTTTTTTTACATGAAGGAAGACAAGCAGTTGGAATGATATGAAATAGGAAATGATTGTTTTAAACAATTATCCTAAGAAGAAGTCATATGATTACTTCATTATATTGTGGTCACTGTTAAAAGGAAACTGTGCCTGAGCTTTGGCAGTACTGTACCTCTGTGTGTAGAAGAAAGATATATGGTGTTATGACTGTTGGTAAATACTTATGTTTGGATTTTTGAAAGCATGCATGCCTGAGTGTCCCAGACACAAAATACACAAAATGTTTTTAAAGAATCTCAGAGCATTAAGATGAAATCAATATGTCACAGCATTGAGATGAAAGGTACTTGGGAAAGAGGTAGAACTTGGTCACTTTTATACTCCAGCAGTCCTCAGGTGCTAGAATAGCCCCATGGGAGCTATGGGCAGCCAATATAAGTCAGAGTTGCCCTGACCAGGACTGATTGACTCAAGATCTAGGGAACACAAAGATTACCTAGAGCCACCTTTGCTCCCCCCCTCAGTCTTGTGCCAAATACAGATTGGTCAGGTTTGAGGATGTGGCCCATAGTCTGTGAAACCACAATACTTGAGATTTGATGGGCCTGATTTTGATGTAATTTACATCAGAGTAAAACAGGACCAGGTCCCTTGAAATCCATGGCTTTACACCAATATAACAGTTGTGAGAGTAAGATCAAACCCTCTTAGTCTTAGCATCAAAGGAAAAAATTGTCTCCTTTTTAGGGAAGTTTTCCAGCTTCATGACTTATCTTTTAAGGAATTTGAGAATATAAAAAGAAGTGACTAGAAAGTTTGAGATGTTTTTAATAGATGATTTCTGAGGTGAAATCTCACTAAAGTGAATTTTTATGGGTGTGGGCAGGGAATATGTGCTAGGTAAAACTGAATAGATATGATTTAGCACTTCAAGACAATCCTTTCCCCCACTCCCACCCCAAAATTGCTTTGTGTAGAATTTTTTCTCCTGCGTTTGTTGAAAGGTCATGATGCTACCACAAAAAAGCAAGACTGCTATGGAACAAAAATCCTCGTGGGCCTGTTGAGTAAACAATAGGAAGTGAAGGTGTCCTGAGGGATGTGAAGTCATAGTCAGAAACATGGTGAGAAGCTCAATTTCACATGGTTTCAAATGAGTCTTAAGGTTATTAGCATTTACCACTATTATTACTTAACTTTTATATTGTGGCAGCACTTAATGGCTTCAACAGGGTCAGTTTGTTTTCTGAGCTATACTAACAGATAGTAATGGACAGACTCTGATCCAAATTGTTTACAGTCTCAGCACACTGCTACATTGAGTAGCAAGATTAACCAAGAGGATGTCTTATGCTGATGATACTAACGGGACACTTGTCAGCCTTAAATCATGAATGTCTGTAGAACATTTTGAGATCTTTTCTGATTCCCCTCATTCTCCATTCTTCTGCTTCATGTCTGTTCTTCCTTTCCTATACTCCTGTACTTCTTTCTTCCCTTTCTGTTTCTTGCTTTCCCTTCTTTCTTCTGCATTCTCCTACTGTCTTTGCCTCCTTCAAATCTAGCTTCCATTCCTGCACAAGAGGTATTGGATGGTTTAGTTGGGAATAGTTCCTGCTTTGAGCAGGAGGTTGGACTAGATGACCTCCTAAGGTCATTTCCAACCCTGATATTCTATGATTCTAAGTTTAATGGGATACTAACAAAAGCTTGAACCAGAAGTTGTCAAATATTTCAGATTAAAATTATGTCACACGAAGTGGGGATCCCTTCTTGTGACTGGGCTGGTAGCAGTTGCTACACTGAGCAGATATTGCCTCTCAGAAGGTGAATAAGTGAACATGGAAAAGGGAAAGCAGTGGCAACTCAGTGTTGTAGCTCTTGGTGTCTCTAAATTGAAGTGTGGTTTGCCTTGATCTCTGCTCCTTTTCTTAATTGCAATAAAAGTTGGTTCAAAGGGGTTATATAGCTTTTGATATAGCTTTTCAACTATTGAATTAAAACTAGGAAACCTACTAAGGGAGGCGGGGAAGCCAGATTGGAGGGGGAGGAGGTGAGAGGTGGAAGAGGGGGAAGCACATAGAGGTGTATGGAGAAGTCTAATAAGCCAAGAAACTTGGTTTTGTTTTTTAAGAGGGAGTGGGGGAGAGGGAATTACAGTGAAAGAAATAAAATTTATATTTTCAGATCATTCTTTCCTTGCTGTCATCTGCATCCGTTTTATTTTAGAATTACTTTTCTCTTATAAAAATCCCATTTGTTTATATAAACCATTGTCTTATATTCACCTGTGGTAACATTGATGTGACTCTTTTAGAATCACAATAAGGTATTCCAGGATGTGCCAATACAATGTCACTTCTTCTATGGATGAAGCACATGACCTTTGGCAGTCCCTGGCCTTTTGCATCAGCTCTGATAACCAACCAAAAAGTGTGCTGGTAGCTTAAGACGGCACGTATACTGTCACGTCATGTCATATGGAGATAGATTTGTTCCCACTGAGCATGTTTCTGGAGACAGTAGCTAGAGGTTCAGTTCTAGCTCTAATATTAGATATAGAGAAACCTCCTAATGGTTTTGGCAGATGAAGCTTGGCAAAAGTACATTAGCTCTCTCACTTCTCCACACAGACCGCTTCACTAGTTTCTATATTTATTTGATTCATCTGGCTGTTAAATGAGTGGAGCAATTGTATAAGGTATGAAAGTTTCCTTACAATGCTTAACTTGATTAGATTCATTTCCCAGCATCTGATTATGGGTAATTCTGACGGTCCATGCCCCTCGGGTCAGGGCAGCGTGGCCCGTCAGTCATAGTCTATAGAGCAGCCCTTCAGTGCAGGGCAGCGTGGCCTAGCGGCCAGAGTCTGTAGTGCCACCCTTTGGTGCAGGGCAGTGGAGCCGAATGGCTGGAGTCTATAAAGCAGGCCTTTGGTGCAGGGCAGCATGGCCTAGCGGCCAGAGTCTATAGCACTGGGGCACCTACCTTATGGGATGTGGTAGCCCTGGTAGGGGGGCCCAGGCCCACCCAACTCCACCAGGCCCCAACCCAGGGCCCTAACAGTGGCATAGAGGCTTGCCACTGACTCAGCGGGGGGGGGGGTCCTCTCAAAACTCGCTGAGTTTCCCCGGGGGGGAGGTACCACTCCATCACCCTCTCTGGGTCACTTCCTACTAGAGTCTGTGGTAGGGTTTCCCATGAGATGTCGGGTTCTCTGTATTCAGCAGGGCCAGTCATCTCCAAGGGTTCCTCCAGTCACCAGGGTGCACTGCAGGCAGGCCATGGACAGCTTCGATCCCCGGTACAGTCAAGGGCTGTGGCTGGCCCTCCACAGGAGCTTCCCAGGCAGGTCCTTCCCCTGCAGCCTCTACCTCAGAATGAGCTGGGCTCCCTCCCTTTATACTACTAGAGCACTTGGAGCATGCCCAGTCTTGCCAGGGAGGCTGGACTTCTGCTGTCAATTACATGGGTTTAACCCTGTCTGGGCTAGTGTGGGGTAAGCTGACCCCGTCACAGTAATATATATGTTTCACATATGAAATCATTTAAGCCAGAATTTTCAAAAGTGCTGCAAATCGCCAGCATAGAATTCTCCTGGTGCAGATTAGAGCTCCCAGCAGGCCTAAGCATGCCAGATCTCAGCCCTGTGTCACCTCACCTTCCATCCTCTCCAGTGTAGAGTGGCAGAACGGAGTTCCATTATGCCAATTCCCCAATGGCGTAGGGTTGATTAAATGCCCTGTGCCATTGATATGTCTTAGAGCAGTCTACCTAACCAGTGTTGCTGTCATGGCTAATATAGACCAGCCCTCACGCACAGGAGCCATAATCTGCTTCTTGATGCTTCCTACTCCCTCTCCTGCTCTGATCATAGCACAGGTGCAGGATAGACTCTCATCCTATGTATTTCACATCTGCTGCTGATGGTGAGATTTATTGCTCATGGACCTAATTAAATCTTTCCATAGAAGTGTTAAGCTAAGTGTGACAAAGTTCTTCCTCTACCTTGGTGGGTCCTGCGCTGACTGGTGGATTTGCTTGCCTCAGAGATCTTCCCCTCTGGTGGAATCCACAGTCTGGGTCAACTCCTCTTGTGTCTGATCAGGAGTTGGGAGGTTTGGGGGGAACCCGAATCTGCTGTTTACTCCGGGTTCCAGCCCAGGGCCCTGTGGATTGCAGCTGTCTATAGTGCCTCCTGTAACAGCTGCAGGACAGCGACAACTCCCTGGATTACTTCCTCATGGCCTCCTACAAACACCTTCTTTATCCTCACCACAAGACCTTCCCCCTGGTGTCTGATAATGCTTGTACTCCTCAGTCCTCCAGCAGCACACCCTCTCAGTCTCAACTCCTTGCACCTCTTGCTCCCAGCTCCTCACACACACACCACAAACTGAAGTGAGCTCCCTTTTGAACCCAGGCGCCTTAATTACCCTGCCTTAATTGATTCTAGCAGCTTTTTGATTGGCTGCAGGTGTTCTAATCAGCCTGTCTGCCTTAATTGTTTCCAGAAAGTTCCTGATTGTTCTGGAACCTTCCGTACCTTACCCTGTCTACCAGGGAAAGGGGACCTACTTAAACCTGGGGCATCATATGTGCCTTCTATCACTCTCCTATAGTGCCTGGCTGACCCGTTCACTAAGCTTATTGAGAATTCTTACAGTAAATATCCATTCAACAAATAAGGTTTTTTTTTTTTGTTTGGAAATTAAAAAATTGGGGACATTTTATTCATCTAGCTCAGAGCAATAACTGTATCATACAATAGCAAAAGCATAAGCAAAAACTGTCCTAGCCGCATGCAGGATGGCATGTCGGGATTGTGTCTTGGAGCTGTCATCTGCATCTATTATAGGTTTCAGATAGCAAACCGTGTTAGTTCGTATTGCAAAAAGAATCAAGAGTACTTGGGCCCTTAGAACTACAAATTTATTTGAGCATAAGCTTTGTGCGAACTACAGCCCACTGCTTCAGATGCATAGAATGAGAACATAGAGTAAGGAGATTATATAACATACAGAACATGAAAAGTGGACGTAGCCATTCAACTCTAAGAGGCTAATAATTAAGATCGCTATAATCAGCAGGGAGAAAAAAAATAACATTTGTAGTGATAATCAAGATGGCCCATTCAGATAGTTTAAAAAGGTGTGAGATAACTTAACATGGGGAAATAGCATCATCTGTTAATGACTCAAGCCATGTCTCAGTCTCTATTCAAGCCTAAGTAATGGTACCTAGTTTGGCATTAATAATTCAAGTTCAGCAGTTCTTGTTGGAGTCTGATTTTGAAGCTTTTCTGTTGCAAAATTGCCACCTTTCAGTCTGTTACTGAGTGACCAGAGAGGTTGAAGTGTTCTCCTGGTTTTTGAATGTTATGATTCCTGATGTCAGATTTGTGTCCATTTATTCTTTTGCATAGATACTGCTCATTTTGGCCAATGTACATGGCAGAGGGGCATTGCTGGCACATGATGGCATATATCACATTGGTAGATGTCCAGGTGAATGAGTCCTTGAGGGCTTGGCTGATATGATTTAGTCCTATGATGGTGTCACTTGAATAGATATGCAGATAGGGTTGGCATCGGGCTTTGTTGCAAGGATAGGTTCCTTCGTTAGTGTTTTTGTTGTGTGGTGTATGGTTGCTGGTGAGTATTTGCTTCAGGTTGGGGGGCTGTCTGTAAGCGAGGACTGGTCTGTCTCCCAAGGTCTGTGAGAGTGAGGGATCATCTTTCAGGATAGGTTGTAGATCTTTGATGATGCGCTGGAGAGGTTTTAGTTGGGGGCTGAAGGTGATGGCTAGTGGCGTTTTGTTATTTTCTTTGTTGGGCCTGTCCTGTAGTAGGTGACTTCTGGGTACTCTTCTGGCTTTGTCAATCTGTTTTTTCAGTTCAGCAGGTGGGTATTGTAGACTCCTAAGGGCATGTCTTCATGGCATGGCTATGTGTACCACGGGGTGTGATTCCTAAAGTGCACTAACATGTTGTACGCTAATTGGCCCATGTATATCCTGCTGGGCACACTAAAAGTTTCCTAGTGGGTTTTAGCCTAGTACTATTGGAAATACATCTGAAGCACACTCAGGAATTTTTCATGTGCACCAGATAGTCGCAAATTAGCCATTGGGCCAATGAAGCCCATGCCCAAGAGCCCCAGCCAATTGGGGCTCCCTGGAAAACTGGTGCCCCCTGTACTCTGACCCACTTTGCCCACCGTGACCCCACTCCTCTGCAGAAGTGCTGGGTTGGCAAAGCAGGCCAGGAGTTGGGGATTGCAGGTGGAAGGAGTGGGAAGGCCCCCACTTGCTCTGGCACAGGGCACCACAAATCCCTAATCCGCCTCTGCACTAGATGCTTTTGAGAATGTCACCCTTGATCCTTATATACTCATGCCTGAGCTTTCTCAGTTCTGAATTCCCCTGGTTCTTTTGAGTTCATTCTCATTGTAGTAAATTGTTTCAGCAAATAATGAAGGCATGGTGAAAGCACCCCTCTGTTTTACACTCTCATCTTTGTAAAGATGTGTTTAGCTAAAAATCCCTGCCAGGAACAACTTGTGAAAATACCGGATTGTAATAGTCATAGGGACCAGGGACTGGTACACAGCAGTTTTTCAAGCTGCATACACTTTATTAAGTTCAGAATACTTTTGCTCATGTGATGAACAGCATCATTTCAGACAGAAAGAAATAGTTATACAGAGAAAACCTAATTATTATAGCAAGATCTCCCATACAAGTATGCATGAAGGCAAAAATGGCATTCACAATATACTAGGGAGTGAGGAGATGAAGTGAAGGCAAAACTGCAAAAAACCTCAAAATGAATGATAGGTCCTTCTTACAAGGAAAAAGTGGGCAGTGTTATCTGCATCGTCCCTACACAGGGGATTCAGAGGGGCTCTGGCATCTGTTGCAGGCTGTTCCAGCCTAGCTACAAAGCCTGATTCTATTCTACACAGTCCCCTGCACAGACAGATTTCCCAGGCATTATGTGGGTGTGTGGCATCGGAGAGGGGGGATTTTCACCCATCAAGAACTATGCAGGTTTCACTGGGACATGTGACTTGACTGAGGGCTGCAGGACCAGGCCATGATTTTTTTAAAGAGATAGTAAAATGAGATGAGATCTGGGCCCACCAAATTTGGCAGTGTCTCTTTAATATTGCTTTAGTTTTCTTACTAGTTCAATTACACGAAGACCAAGCAATCAATCTTTATATGGTTTAAGTAAAGTGAAAGTGACCTTCTCAACGCAAAGTGAGCACCCAGGCTGCATTCTATGGAGTAGAATGGACGCCACCGCCTCCCTTTGCTATTTTTACGAATTGTTGGAACGCAGGATACATGTGAACATAGACCCTTTCATTCTTTGGCCCATCCTCTGGTCTCCTTCTGTCAGTACCGCTGATGCCAGCATATGTGAGATGGCTTTGCTACCTGTTGGTCATGTGATAGAATACAGAACCCCTTTATGAGACTGGTAGCCCCTGACCAGAACTCACGGGGGCCTTAGGAGAAGTAGCAAGCTTTGCACCAGAGAGAATTTCATATATGAGTTGGTGTGTGCTGTGAATCCCTAAATTTTGTAAATTAATGAGTAAATGATCGAATGTATTGGAAAAAAAAAAGCAATGAAAAAGGTGTGAAAACGTACATAGTTCCTTTATTTCAGCAAATTTCATTTAGTTGTAATTGCCTTTATTTTACAGTACAGAATACTACCACAGAGCATGCAGATCATGTTGGGTCTGATTTTTGCATCCTTTACTCATCTCAGTAAGGCCTATTGTTGTAAGCAAGGGTTATTTACTAATCTTAATCTAATCTAATTTAGTTTTAGACCTCGCTACAACATTCTGCCTCTAGAACCTGATCCAAGCCCACTGAAATCAAGGGAAATACTCTAAGGTTATGTCTACACTGAAATAAAACATCCGCAGCGTTCCTGTGTCAGCTGACTCAGGCTTTTATGGCTCGGGCTGTGGGGCTATAAGATTGCAGTTCAGACTTTTGAGTTCGGGCTGGAACCCAGGCTCTGGGACCCTGCTCCCTTCTGGGGTCCCAAAGCCCAGGTTCCAGTCTGAACCTGAACATTTACACTTCAATTTGATGGCCTTTGCAGCCTGAGGCCTGTGAGCCAAAGTCAGCTAACATAGAACAACCCTGAGTGTTTCACTGCAGTGTAGACATACCTTATGGCTTTGGATCAGGCCCTTAAAAGTGTACGGCTACTACTACTACCACAAAAATGTAGTTTGTACCCTTTACTGTTTCTTAATGATGTATCAAGCTGCATTAAGTGTTTTTGCAAATTATTTATATTAGGAAAAACCCATGATTTGACTTTGGTTTTATGAAGCTTATATACTTGAAGCAGGCTATTTGAATGAACCTAAGTATAGGGTGACCAGATAGCAACTGTGAAAAAATGAGACTGGGGTGGGGTTAATAGGTGCCTATATAAGAAAAAGTCCCCCAAAATAAGACTGTCCCTATAAAAATGGGACATCTGGTCACCCTACCTAAGTATATAGATTAAATGACTGACTAACGGGAAGGTGACATGATATTGTCACTACTTTTACTTGTGGCACTATATTCTTTCTCAATAAAGTGCTACCCACTTGCAGAACGATAATCTCACTTGGAAAGCTAGACTAGAATTTATTCTGTAAGGAGAGCAAATAGTTGTTGCTGGTTCCATCTAACAGATATTTACCTATAGTAGATTGAAGCCTTTTATGTTATTTATACACCAAATGGCTAAATTTGGCCTGCTAATAAACCACCATCGCCTAAGATTTATGCTTATTTTTTGAAGGCTTGTTTGTGAAATGGCCTGTTTTCTGATTCAGAAAATATTTTAAAGCATTGAAGATTCAATTGCATTTAGGTCACACAGCTAAACAAAAAGTATGAGTGTTGTGCTCAGTCACAATTTACTATTTATCTTTGGATTTGCTTTTTAAAAATGTACCTAGCCCCAAATCCCAGGACACCTAGACAGAATTATTAAAAACAATACACATAATTCATTAACCAGTGTCAACAAAATTATACTTCCATCCCATACATTAAGTTATATTCCTTCCTGACAGTCACTCCCACCAAGAAAGGATAGATCATTCTGAAGGTCATCAGAGTCTGCATAGGCTGAACTAATGAGGGAAGTAAATAGCAGAGCCAAGGGCCTTTCAGGGACTACTTCTTGCTTCCAGCCCCCAAGCATTCAAACTTAGGAAGAGAATAAAGGCCTGCTTCTTTTTCTTAAACCAGTGTTAATCAGGAGTAAGTCAGCTGAACATATTGGTACTACACTGGTGTACAACTGGTCTGAGATGAGACTCAGGCCACAGCCTCTCCGTAGCTCAAACAACATAAGAACTTCATAGATTAGCATTAATATCTTGTATTGCATGCAGAACAAGTAAGAAGCCAGTGCAGTTTTTAGAGAATGGGTAGAGCATGTCACACATGGCTAATGCTGCCAGACTGGAACCCAGCTGCATTTTACACCTGCTGTAGCTTCTTTCAAAAAGTGCTCCGTGTAGAGCACCTTGTTGTGATCCTGTCTGGAGGTCACAAAGGGAAGAATAAATATGGGGCTTTGTTTCATTTTTTGTTCAGTTTTACATATTTATGTACAGTAAGTGCTGGTGTAAGTCATCACAAATTCCTGCTTGGCTTTGTAGTCCTGAACAGTGCTATGATTGTAAAAGTAACAAGTGAGCTGTAAATACCTAATTCTTCCTGGTGCCTATTGGGGATCACTCAAGCGCAAACTGACACTTTTCTAGAGACTAGAACAATAAAACCTTCTCATGCTAGCTTCTTACTCTAAACATTTACTTTTTCTCTGCTGCATTGTTTTACTTTATTTTATTTTTGCTAGGAAATCTATCTAAACCATATGAAGCATTGGTCCTGCATGGGCAATGACATTGGTAAGTAAACTGAATATTCATTAGCCCAATGCAACTGCCAATCAGCTGTTTCTTTTATTCAATAGCACTCTGAACAAATCAGGATGCATAGTAACTTTAATTCCTTTAGTCCTATAGTATTAATCTTCAACCAACGGATTCAGGATAGAAAAAAAAAGGTTTATTTGCACAAGCTGTTTCATGGCTGGGTTCATGTTTTAGATTAGATCATAAATAGGTAAGTTTGTTGGTCTCTGTCTCCTCACAGAAACATGGATGTTTGAGATGGAAAAGTCTTATTCATAGAATCATAGAATATTAGGGTTGGGAGAGACCTCAGGAGGTCATTTAGTCCAATCACCCGCTCAAAGCAGGACCAACACCAACTAAATCATACCAGCCAAGGCTTTGTCAAGCCAGGCCTTAAAAACCTCTCAGGATAGTTATTCCACCACCTCCCTAGGTAACCCATTCCAGGTTCACCACCCTCCTGATGAAATAGTGTTTCCTAATATCCAACCTAGACCTCCCCCACTGCAACTTGAGACTTGAGACCATTACTTCTTGTTCTGTCATCTGCCACCACTGAGAACAGCCTAGCTCCATCCTCTTTGGAACCTCCTTTCAAAGAGTTGAAGGCTGCTATCAAATCCCTCCTCACTCTTCTCTTCTCCAGACTAAATAACCCCAGTTCCCTCAGCCTCTCCTCGTAAATCATGTGCCCCAGCCCCCTAATCATTTCCATTGTCCTCCACTGGACTTTCTCCAATTTGTCCACATCCCTTCTGTAGTGGGGGGACCAAAACTAGATGCAATACTCCAGGTGCCAAATAGATGGGAATAGATGGCACTGGATGCAATACTCCAGTGCTGAATAGAGGGGAACAATCATGTCCCTGGATCTGCTGACAATGGTCCTACTAATACAGCCCAATATGCCATCGGCCTTCTTGACAATGAGTGCACACTGCTGACTCATATCCAGCTTCTCGTCCACTGTAATCCCCAGGTCCTTTTCTGCAGAACTGCTGCTTAGCCAGTCGGTTCCCAGCCTGTAGCGGTGCATGGTATTCTTCCTTCCTAAGTGCAGGACTCTGCAGTTGTCCTTGTTGAACCTCATCAGATTTCTTCTGGCCCAATCCTCCAATTTCTGCAGGTTACTCTGGACCTATTAGTTCATGTCTGTCACCCTTGTCAAAGGAAGATTCCTCCTACAGTACATATTAGTTCCTAGCAGACACTTGCTACAACAAAAATCACCATGTGACCTGGTGCTATTGAATTTCTGACTTAGAGTACAACTGATGTAGAATAATAGAAGTGTTGCTTTTTTGGAGTAAGATATCTTGGTGCTCTGGGGTCTGGTCCTACAAACCATTATTTATAGGAGTAGTGCTTTCTCACACAAATAATCCCAAAGAACTTTATAGAACTACTCATGTTACTATGCACCATTCATATAAGCAAGAGCATGCAGGATTGGGGCCATCATGTATTGCTATGTAGTGGGGAAGCCTGAGCTTGTGCAGTTCACATTCAAACAGTTTTTCATTAGATCAATGCAAACATCACTTTCCATGTTGTGTCTAAAAGGCACTGATGTAGCCCTTTTAAGATATGGTATCTCTCACATGGGGGCCTGAAATGCCACTAAGCTCTCCAGGAGTAAAACTTTTTTGTTTACCTCCCCCTTTCTTTTTCTCTGACTTTTCTAACCTGAGACAGCAGCTGAAGTGATGGGGATACCCTGTGTTCCACCATTTCCCATTTCTCTCCCCCCCGTCTACTTTTTTTCTTTCTTTCCCAGTTCCCATTTGATTTATCGCTACCTGTTTTTCTGCACAGGAATGTTGCTGTTTTTTAAAAAAAGCATTCAAAAATGGAGGCTAGTGTTGTGACAGACTGACAACGTCCCACAATATCCTTGACAAACCTTATAGAATTAAGATAAATTTGACTGAATTACGTTAAACCTTATTGAATTAGGCTTAGTACCTTTGGGGCCCATTGTATTAAAAACACACTTGTGTATGTGTCACAGTAGGATTGTATGTAACTTTTCTAGGAGCTTGACTAATGTAAATGTTAGGAACTTCAAAGGACTTTTTAGGAAAATGCAGGTAAAGTGGATTTCCTAGGAAATACGTGGGGGTGGGGGTGGGGAATGCAAATGACCCACTTCAAATCCGTTCTTTTGAAGCTACACCCAGGGGAGAGAAATCCCTTGTCTTCTAATTATCTGCTCCTGGAAACCCCAAATCAAAGACCCCTGAGCTACATAAAGGGTGGATTAAACATGTCATGAGTATGCTTGTTCTGAGCTGTAGCTGTGCTGAACTTGAAATCAGAAGGAACCCCTTGGGTGGGGTTTTGAAGGCCTGCCAGAGTCCCTGTTAAGCTTGGGGTGAGATCAGATAAGCTTATTAGCATGCATGTTCTTTTATTATTTTATTATGTTCTCTCTGTAGTGTTTTTACCTTAAGAATAAAATTGGCTTGCATAGGAAGTGCTGTGTGGCAACATATAATGGCGGACAATTACTCTGTTATTAGTCTCTGGAGAGAAAGTAAGTAAGCCTGCTTAGGCAGAACCTCTTGCTGGGATATCATAGGGGACTATGCGGCCTGGAAATACCCCAGTCAGAAGGGAGAGAGATGTGAGCCTCCACTCTAGAGAGCTGACGGCCAGTGGAGCCTGGTGCCTAGACCGGGTGCCCTAGCTGGACCATCGAGGGGAATATAGGTGCAGTTGCCATGAACTGTGACAAGTGTATTTATAGATTATGTCCTTCCTGTAGAAAGAATTCCTTCAACTAAGGGGTGCAGCTGGCCCCTAGATAGATTTTTCAGGTGGAAGCTAGTCCACCTTCATGTTAGAGAAGTGAGGATCTGCATGGATTTAGGGCCAGATTTTCTCCTATGTGGAAATCTCCTTGGTGTGGAGGAGGTTACAATGCCTTGATTCTCAGGATGAAACTGCCCTAGCCCCAGTGTAAATTAGGATTGCTTTGTGGCTCCTCTAAATTATGACAACTAGCTATAATCCCTAAGGGTCATACACCAGTTTAGCATTTCCCATTCTCTCCTTCCCCAATATACTCCATATGCTGGAGTGAAGACAGACAGGTGGCCTAGGAGCTGGTTTTGCTAGCTTTATTCCATCAGAAAATTGCCTTTTACTGGTTGGTTTCTCAACAAGAGAGTTGTGACCAGATTATGCATCATACGGGTACCCAAAGACGATGAATCTGGGAGAGAAAATCTGATCTACAGGCTGATGGTTTTTTAAATCCCTTTTTGTTGTATCTGTTAACTATTTCACTCTCTTGAATATTTATTGTTTTCTTTGATCACACATTTTATATCCATCAGCGCTGGCAACTGTCCATTTAAACTGGATCATGGTATACCATAAGATGTCTAATCAGTGCCTGATGAATCCATTTATGACTGATAAACCCAATTCGAGAGCGACACAGATTGTTACAAATTTCACAGATCCACGTTTTGGCTGAGTTCGAGTCCAAGATTACAGCATGCTGCTTTCTTCTTCCTTGCTTTGCTTCCGTCTCCCGGATCAAAGTTGCTTCATGGTGAGCTGCACCCAGTGCCAGATATTCCCTCCAACTTGTCTGGGATTCTGTGTGCTCCTCCCAGCTTTCTACTTTGATGCTGAATGACTTCGTGTAATTTTTGCACACATTGTGGTACCACCATTAAGGGTGATCCTGCTTTCTATAGCCATCCTGAATTTTGCTGTACAAAATATTCTTGGGGATATGGTCTCCTTTTATTTTCCTGGCATGACTGAACCATCACAACCTCCTCTTCTTGATAGTGGTTTCTATGTGTGTCAGCCCTGCATGCTCCAGCACCTCTGTGTTTGGTGTTTTGTCTTCCCACTTTATTTTCAGAATCTTACCCAAGCATCTAATGTGAAAGCTGTTCAATCTCCTGATGGGCCTAGCATATGTAGTCCATGTTTCTGAACCATAGAGCAGGCATGACTGCACACAGGTCTCGTAAATTTGCATCTTCACTTAGTTGATAGTTTGCTGTTATTCCATATACGGCTCTGTAATAGCCTGAAAATCTTAGTTGCATTTCTGATTCTATAGTCAGTTCAACCTGAAGGTCAAGATACCATGCTAATCGTAGAACCCAAGTAGCAAAAGCTCTCGATGCTGCCAAGAGATTTACCCTCCAGAGTGATGTCAGGCACTGGTTCTTTCACCACTTGGTACATGATCACAGTCTTCTTGAAACTAATTGTCAACCTGAAGCTCTTGCATGATGCAGAAAATTTATCCAAGATATCTTGCAGAGAAGATTCACTAAGGGCCACCAAGGCCACATCATCTGCAGAGAGGAAATCTCTCAGAACCAGCTCTTTCGTCTTGGTTTTCGCTCTAAACTTTGTAATGTCGAACAAGCCTCCATCAGTCTGATTTGAAAATAAATACTATCACTGCTGTCCTTAAATTCATGAAAAAGCAGGAATGAAAAGTAGATGTAAAAGAATGCAGGGGTTAAGACACACCCGTTTCATCCTGTTGTTAATGTCAAAGGCATTTGATTCTATGTTTTCATACACTAGTGCCCTCATATCTTGATGTAAGGAATGAATGATGTTCAACAATTTGGGGGAACAATCCAGTTTCTTCAGAACAATAAAATGCCTTGACTGTTGAACATATCGAAACTTAGCCAAAAATATCATATCAACAGCGAAGCATCTGGAGCGAAAACCACATTGACTTTCAGTATAGATTCTTTCACCTAGAAATTGAATTCTAGGGAGTATAATGCGAGTGACATCTTTTCCAGTGATGTGCAACAGGGAGATACCTCTATCATTGTCACAATTGCTTCTATCCACCCTGTTCTTGTATAATTGTACAAACTGAACATCTTTGAAATCTTGCAGTACCACTTCTCCTTTCCAACAGAGTACTGTAATTTCATGGAGCCATCACACAAAGCTGGATGACAGCAACTCTTAAGAATAAGCTTGAAACCACTTTGAAAAAAGGAAACAGCAATGCAAAAGTCTTTTTTAATCAGAAATTTAGGGCATTAGACTAAAGTGCAGCCTGATAACTTTAGAAGTCTTGTTCTAGTCTATTAGACAAGCTAATTTGTAAACTTCTAAAGAGCCAAAGAATCCAGACATTTCTGTGGTAATGGTGAAGCATGAAAAGTTTGGAAAAATACTGTGTATAATTATAACTGTAACCCTTCTACCCCTCTGAGTTGGCAGCAACAAGGGCCGGGTTCAGTATCCAGGGGTTCCGTTTCAATAACACAAGGCATAACCGGTTCGAGCCCCCACCCAGTGACCTGGGACACTTACATACCATACCCTCCTGGGCGCCTCTAGGAGGCAATACTTCCCCTCTCGCAAGCACGGAGGCTGAGTGTCGCGAAATCTTTTTAATAAAGGAAGGAATCAATGTGGCATCCCATTGGAGAAACACCACAAACAGAGTTATAACACAAACCATAACCACCCCAAAGTAATTTGGCAATGTCCTTCCCCCTTAGGGTCTTAAGTCCAATCACTCAAAGTCCAACAACCCAAAAGTCTCTGGTCGATGCCACCCCCAGAATTCAGAGTCCTATCTGTAGAGGTCCCCTCCCCCCAGCCTGGGTGAAAGGGGCACCTTACGTGGTCCAGGGCCAACTCCCTGCCTCTCAGGGTTCTGCTTCGCCTTCTCCACGAACTGCTCGCCTTACCAGCCGCTCCATTCTGCTCCCCGGCCGTCCTCAAAACTGCTGCCGCTCCACCAGCTGCCTCGTGAGCTGCTCAAGTTGTCCCAGCAACTGCTCAGCTCCGCTCGCTCTGTGGGCTGCTCCACACGCCCCACAGCTACTCCGCTCTGCCAGCCCTCCACTCCACCAGTGTCCTGTGGTCTGCTCCGGCCATCCCCATAAACTGCTCCACTCGCGCCAGCTGCTCTGTTCACAGTATAGCTCAGGCTCCCCCACTAGTTAGCACAGTACTCAGTGCTCCAGCTTGTAATTTCAGCTCTTTTGTGATTTCAGCTCTTAGTGTCTCAGCACATAGTAGGGGAGCCCAGTGCTAGTGACATTAGCCCAAAGTGAGTCAGCTCGGTAACCTGTATCTAGAGTCTTAAGGGAATAAAAATCAACTCTGACATTCCACAGTGGAGAGAGGAGGGGTGCAGCTGGTGCTTCTAGCTCCCAAGTTACCTGCACCACCAGACACAAATACTGTCCCAACCTCTCTCTATTGACAGGTTTTGGAACCCATGTCCCTTGTCTAGCAAGTACCACCCAACTGAGGTTGAGTCATTCTTACAAAGCAGTTCCCACAGCTTGGCAGTCTGGGATGGGGTGGCGTGCCTGATGGCAAATATTGAGATTTCGCATTCCAGACATTCTTTCCACACTTCCCATACTTCACCACCAGATGTCAGGGTACAGCTCATCCTGACTCTGCTTACATAACAGAGATCATAATCTAACAATGAGTGGGCCAGTGTTTTATCTGGGTTACGACCCAATCCTATAACCTGTACATATGCTCAACTCCCACTAACATAAATGGATCTTGTGGGTCTAGAACGACTAGCTAGTTAAGGCCCTTAGAGATTGTAACCTAAAGAAAACTGTACCAGGTTTCCAGTTTCGATCAATGTTATTTCCATTCTTGCATACTTTAGTTCCCTTTGTTATAAAGCTAATCACAGTTCCACACATTCTTTCTCAGCAGTAATTAAGAATTAAGCAACAAAACCTAATACATCATCCATTGCTTTGGGATTCAGTATTCTGACAGTGAAAAAAGTTCACTGCAAAGGTACAATATTCAGCAATCAATTACATTCCTGAACAAATGGTATCATACCTGTGAAACAAAAACATACCAACAAATGGTGAAAGTGCTTCATTTCAAGTACAGGACTCTGATTTCTAATTAAAAATGGAAACTCACTGAAAAACCTAGGATATCCTTTCATACTGACAACAAATGAAAAAATATGCCCAATACCTGCTGTTTCTGTATTTAGGGATATCTTCTTCTTCTTTATTTATTTATATTACTATAGCAACTAAGAGCCCACATCAAACACCAGGACCCCATTGTGCTAGGCACTATACAAACACAGAACAAAGACAGTCTCTGTATCAAAGACAGTGTCAGATGGATACAGTTAGATGTACAAGGGAACAATGAGATGATATTGGTCAGCATAACAGGCAGTGGTTTAAGCAAAGCAGCAGCCCTGGATGGATTTATTTAAATCAAAGCCATTAAAATCACGGATTTTAATAATGATTTAAATCAGCAAGCAGAAAACTTAACATACATTTATTCTGATTTTTAATTATTCCTTTTTCATTATTTTAGAAATTTTAGATAATGATTTATTTACTTTTGATTTGTCAAATTCTATCTGGATGGAAATTCAAAATCAACTAAAATGCACAAAACCAGCACTTTTTTATTAAATAAAGCTACCGTAAATGTGATAGAAACATAACAAAATTTATCAAAACATGTTTTTCATTTAAAATGGACTGATTTATTAAACAAAGGAAGAATTATCTATAGTTAGTTAATTGAACTGGTTATTTCTAGTCACTAGGTCCTTCAGGATTTTAGAACTAGTAGATCTCATTCTTTCGCACCTAGCTTTTATTCATAAATTGGAAGACAAAAATAGGATTTCTTGCTTCTTCAACTTACAATTGGTTTGTTAACTTCAATGATCTTGTCATTGAACTAGTCAAATAAAATATAATAAGAAAAAAAACTCTGTACCTACAGAAGATGCTACTGCTGTCAAAAGCTGATTTAGCACTTCAGTAAACCCTGATTCCAGAAGCTTAGCCAGTGACTTCCACCATTTATGTGATTTGGCTTTCTTTAAAACTTGGCAGCAAAAATGTACTACTTAATATTTTTTGTATTTAATTTAAATGATTTTAATAAATCATGTTGAGACCTAAACTTAGGTTATCAAATTAAAATGTAATTTTAAATAAAATTTATTGAAAAAAACCCTGTAATTAATTTAAATGAAAAATCCAATTTAAATAACCTCCCTCAATTTTCTTTACTTATTAAAAAAATCATCATGTTTTATCCACCCTGCAGCAACCTAACAGTCGTCAACTTTGTTTTAAGGAAGGCTTTGAAGGAAGGTAACAAAGTAGCTTTATGCATGTTAATGGAAGTTCCTCCCAAGCATGAGGGGCAGCAAGGGAGAATGCACAGAGATGCTTGTTTGAAAACTTAACAGATCGGAGGTGAGCACTGATAGTTCGAATGCAAATGAGAGATAATGGGAGCTGGGAGACAGACTGTGAAGGACCTGGAAAGTGATGACAAGTAACTTATGTTTGATATGATAGAGAATGGGGAGCCAGTGGAGTGATGCAAAGGGGAGGGCATGGTCAAAGTGATGGACTAGGAAAATGGTCTTTGCAGCAGTATTCTGAATGGATATGCATGGGGCAAGACTGCATTTGTAAAGGTAAGGGGGAAAAGATGTTACAATAATAGAATCATAGAACTGGAAGGGACCTCGAGAAGTCATCTAGTGCAGTCCCCTGCACTTGTGGCCATAGTCAAGATGTAAAATGATGAGAATCTGGATGAAAGCTTTAGCTGGGAGGAGAGATAGGAAAGGCTTGCTAATCTCTGCTAAGGAGCTGTGCATGCTATAGGTTATGCACAGATCTGTGAGCAATTGTTAATGACTTGTTGAAGTGGTATGAGTAAACCACCATGATGCCATATTTTTCTTGTTTGCTCTGTCGGTGCTCATTGTGACATTTAATTTGTTGCTTCCGAGAAGTATGGAATATATAGCTGATGATGCTTAAATGACCCACTGGCAGAACAGGAAAACTTGCCATAAGTGTCCATAATATGCCAAATATTTATTTCACCTGAATGTCAATTTGCTTCATTATGTCTACTCAGAATTGAAGCTTGGTGATAAACTCTATGGCCATTCTGATTTTCCTTCTACGCCCAAGAGTAACCCTCCATGGCCAGCTCCCGCTCCCTACAATCCTCCTATGGCTTCCTTCCGCTCTCAGCAACTTGCCCTGTAGCTCCCCTCCCCTCCCAAACATCTCTCTCCCTCTCCCAGTCCCTGCCCATTAGCATGTAGTAATGACTACCTGAAGCCCACTTTCTGCAGCCCCCATATATGGCTCAGCTTGCTCCTTGTCATGTAGCAAGCCACCAGCTCTCTCCTATCTCCATAACCCATACAGAAAACTGTGCCCATGGACAGAGCTTGAGAAGAGGTGAAAAGAAGGAACTCTATGTTGGGTTGGGGATACTGCAGCTCCTCAAGTCTGTGGCAGTAGGTGGAAGCACAGGGACCTGCCTGCTCTGCCTCTGGACTTGGAGGGCTCTTCTATAGTTAGCTTCTAACATGTCTCTAATTTCATCTCTGCATCTACTCTTGCTGCCTGCAATCCATATGTACTCAGAATGGGGTGGAGAGGATTCAGCCAGAGGAGGAGTCCCCAGTGGCCACAAGTGGTATTACATCTTGCAGTTAACCACCCGCTGCTACGGTAGCTAATAGCTGAGCCAAGACTGATGGCCATAATTACCATGAAAGCCTCTGCTCATAGATCCTTTTAGTTGGGTCAGTCAGTGAGAAGTGCCTCCAGGAGAAAGTGAATCCAAGTGAGGCAGTGACAGAATTCACTGTAATTATGTACTTGACTGAATATATTAATATACAAATATTGTGCTTGTGCATACAATCATTCATAATAATTATACATGCACTCTAGGCATGTGATGCCACATGTATTCAGCCCTGCATGCCTTGAGCTGAGATATATACATCTCCTGAAAGCAGTCACAACAAACACACCACTGTACTTTTAACCATAACGATGCAAATTTCACCACCAGTGTTATGAAGTCAGATGATATGAGGAGAGAGCAGATATAGCACAAGGGTATGTTTCTAGCTTTGAACAACATAAGAACATAAGAATGGCCATACTAGGTTAGACCAGACGTCCATCCAGCCCAGTATCCTGTCTACCAGTATCCAATGACCAATGCCAGGTGTCCCAGAGGGAGTGAACCTAACAGGTAATGATCAAGTGATCTCTCTCCTTCCATCCATCTCCACCCTGTGACAAACAGAGGTTAGGGACACCCATTACTTACCCAGCCTGGGTAGTAGACATTAATGGACTTAACCTCCATGAAATTATCTAGTTCTCTTTTAAAGTCTGTTATAGTCCTAGCCTTCACAACCTCCTCAAGCAAGGAGTTCCACAGGTTGACTGTGCACTGTGTGAAGAAGCTCTTCCTTTTATTTGTTTTAATTCTGCTGCCTATTAATTTCATTTGGTGGCTCCTAATTCTTATATTATGGGAACAAGTAAATATTTTTTCCTTATTCACTTTCTCCACAACACTCCTGATTTTATATACCTCTATCATATCCCCATTTAGTCTTCTCTTTTCCAAGTTGAAAAGTCCTAGCCTCTTTAAACTCTCATCATATGGGACCCGTTCCAAACCCCTAGACATTTTAGTTGCCCTTCTCTGAACATTTTCTAATGCCAGTATATCTTTTTTGAGATGAGGAGACCTCATCTGTATGCAGTATTCAACATGTGGGCATACCATGGATTAATAGAAGGGCAATAAAATATTCTCCGTCTTATTCTCTATCCCCTTTTGAATGATTCCTAACATCCTGTTTGCTTTTTTGACTGCCACTGCACAATGCGTGGACGTCTTCAGAGAACTATCCACAATGATTCCAAGATCTCTTTCCTGATTAGTTGTAGCCAAATTAGCCCCCATCATATTGTATGTATAGTTGGGGTTATTTTCCCAATGTGCATTACTTTACATTTAACCACATTAAATTTCATTTGCCATTTTGTTTGCCCAATCACTTAGTTTTGTGAGATCTTTTTGAAGTTCTCACAGTCTGCTTTGGTCTTAACTATCTTGAGCAGTTTAGTATCATCTGCAAACTTTGCCACCTCACTGTTTACCCCTTTCTCCAGATCATTTATGAATAAATTGAATAGGATTGGTCCTAGGACTGACCCTTGGGGAACACCACTAGTTACCCTCTCCATTCTGAAATTTTACCATTTTTATTCCTACCCTTGTTCCCTGTCTTTTAACCAGTTCTCAATCCATGAAAGGATCTTCCCTCTTTATCCCATGACAAACTTAATTTACATAAGAGCTTTTGGTGAGGGACCTTGTCAAAGGCTTTCTGGAAAATCTAAGTACACTATGTCCACTGGATCCCCCTTGTCCACATGTTTGTTGACCCCTTCAAGAACTCTAATAGATTAGTAAGAACATGATTTCCCTTTACAGAAACCATGTTGACTTTTGCCCAACAATTTATGTTCTTCTATGTGTCTGACAATTTTATTCTTTACTATTGTTTCAACTAATTTGCCCGGTACTGATGTTAGACTTACCAGTCTGTAATTGCCGGGATCACCTCTAGAGCCCTTTTTAAATATTGGCATTACATTAGCTATCTTCCAGTCACTGGGTACAGAAGCTGATTTAAAGGACAGGTTACAAACCATAGTTAATAATTCTGCAATTTCACATTTGAGTTCTTTCAGAACTCTTGGGTGAATGCCATCTGGGTCCCGGTGACTTGTTACTGTTAAGTTTATCAATTAATTCCAAACCTCCTCTAGTGACACTTCAATCTGTGACAATTCCTCAGATTTGTCACCTACAAAGGATGGCGCAGGTTTGGGAATTTCCCTAATATCCTCAGCCGTGAAGACTGAAGCAAAGAATTCATTTAGTTTCTCCGCAATGACTTTATCGTCTTTAAGTGCTCCTTTTTTATCTCGATCGTCCAGGGCCCCCACTGGTTGGTTAGCAGGCTTCCTGCTTCTGATGTGCTTAAAAACATTTTGTTATTATCTTTTGAGTTTTTGGCTAGCTGTTCTTCAAACTCCTTTTTAGCTTTTCTTATTACATTTTTACACTGAATTTGTTTATGCTCCTTTCTATTTACCTCACTAAGTTTTGACTTCCACTTTTTAAAAGATGCCTCTTTATCTCTCACTGCTTCTTTTACATGGTCCATTCAATAGTTTACAATGGAAGTTCCCCTCCCTACCACCCCAACTTTCCAACACAGCAAAATGCCTCATTCTCCTTGACCTACTATTGTGGGGAAAACTCTCCCTTTTGTCTTCTGCCAGAACTTTTTCTCTGAGAAGCGACAATCTAGCCCTTTGTTTTTCCAGCATCTGGCAAATTGAGAGGTCTGCCTCTGACTCCAGTAGCTCCACAGACTGGGTGAGGTAGTATGAATTATGTTTTTTTAATGATCCTATTTTTGCTCTGGTGCTGCAACTTTCAATAGGTGTTATGGTATGTTTACTAATGAAATGACTCATTTGAACCAGTGCTCTACAGATTTAATTCTGCAAAAAACATTTTTGATGTGCTTCAGAAGTCTGAATTACCCAGATCTCTCCTAATTGGTGAAAGAGAATGCTGAGTATGAATGGCAGATGTGTTCTTAATTAATATCCTACTGGGTTAATCAGCAGAACCTTGGGAGCTGCTATGAGACTTTTGATGTACTCAGAAAATCTTAGCCTTGATCTATAGACTTCTCTTTAAACTACACTCAACTGTTCTAACTATTTGACTGTGTGATACTTGCAAATAGTAAATAGACTTTAGTCACAAGTTGTCTTTTTGTATAACCTAATTTCTGAGCTGTGCTTTGAATATTTCAGTTACACTTGTGTTCAAAATGTAGTCATTGTTATATGCAAATTGAGCTTCTTTATTAAACTTGTGGACTGAGGTATTTATTACAGGTTTAAAAAACTGCAGTGGCATATCTTCCAATTTGTAAGTAAATCAATCACACTGGAACCCCATGCTATAATTTTTATTTGTTGTTTTAAAGTATATGTTTTACTATAAGTGGGTTTGTTACACATAACTGTCATGGACTAACAGCACTAGCTAGAACCAAGTGTGCTCTCTGTGCAAGCTTTCTTTCTCAGCTCTGGGGTTACTGCAAATTTGATTACAATGCTCCTGCCTCCCGAGCTTCTCTTGAAGAAAGACTGTTATTGTAACAGTATTTGTGATGACTTTGTGAAGTCGGAAAATCTCCACAAAGCTGAGACAATGTGATAAAAAGGATTTTAAGTTAAATCTCTGCAGGTGAAAAGACCTTATTTAACTCCTTGTTATCAGTCTCATATTCTTTTCTCCCCAGTGTTTTCTAAATCAAAATTTCAAAATTCTGTCTTGAGACATACATGTGTGGCAACTCAGTTAAAGCAACTGAGTTACTGAATTGTGGAATTTAAGGGTATGTCTACACTGGCAAGTTTCTGGCAAGTTTTATTGAAGTGCTGGAATTAAACTGCTGTTGTGTGTCCACACTGTGCTCCTTGTGACGGTGCAGCGCATACACATTAGCAGCTATTGCAAAGGCAAAAAGAGCTGTCAAGGTATTATTCCCACTTTGAATTTTAGCGTCCAGAAAGTGGGGACCTGCATGTATCCTTCAAAGCTTAATTCCTAGCATAGATCTGATAGCGCTGCCAGCAACCAGAAATTCCAGTGTCTGGTACGCTCCCTGTCCCCCAAAACCTTCCCTGGGAGAGCCAAGACCCAAACCCCTTGGGTCTTAAACCAAAGAGAAATAAACCATTCCCCTTCCTTTCCCCCTCCCAGACTTCCCCCTCCATGGGTTAGCCTAAGAGATTACACTGATCCAAACTCCTTGGATCTAAAACAGAGAGGAATTAACCTTTCCCCCCCTTATTTCCCCCCACCAATCCCTGGTGAATTTAGACCCAATCCCCTTCGGTCTTAAACAAGGAAAAAAAATAAATCAGGTTCTTAAAAAGAAAGCTTTTAATTAAAGAAAGAAAAAAGTAAAAATTATCTCTGTAAAATCAAGATGGAAAATGTTTACAGGGTCTTCAGCTTATATAGACTAAAGGGACTCCCTCCCCCCTAGCCTAAGATACAAGTTACAACAAACAAAGGTAAAAATACCCTTCCAGCAAAATACACATTCACAAGTTAAGAAAACAAACATAAGTCTAATCGCCTTTTCTAGCTAGTACTTACTATTTTGAACAAGAAAGACTGTTTCAGAAACATTGGAGAAACCTGGTTGCACGTCTGGCCCTTCTTAGCCCCAAGAGCGAACAACGAACAACACAAACAGCACAAACAAAGACTTCCTTCCACCAAGATTTGAAAGTATCTTGTCCCCCGATTGGTCCTTTGGTCAGGTGTCAGCCAGGTTCACTGAGCTTGTTAACCCTATACAGGTAAAAGAGACATTAACGCTTAACTATCTGTTTATGACAAGAGCAGTGCATTGTGGTAGCTATCCCACTGTGCAACTGGCCACAGGGTGCTTTGGGAAGGGTTTGCAAAGCCTCATGGGGCATGCACAGCATCACATGATGTAGGTTTCCGAATCCCATTGTTCCATGGGCATCCTACTACATTGCCAGCTGCTTTTCACTGGAGAAGGAAGGGATAGTGTGTGACAAGAAGTGTGTGTGTGTGTGTGTGTATGGAGGGAGGGAGGAGAGACAGTGTGTTTCGGGGGACAGAGAGGGGCAGGAAGCAACCAGTTCTGAGGCAGGGGGACGGGGAAACCCTGACATCAGCCCCCGCCGCCATCCACAGCTCTCTGCACTGCAATCTCTCTGTCTCTCACACACACACACACACCCCCACACATGCCGGCCTCTGTGTTCAACAACATGAGCATTACATATTAATGATTTGTTTTGTGTCCTGGAGCAGATCAGCACAACACTCAAGGGCTGTCAGAAATGGAGCTTTGAAAGGGGATGGGCACATGTTTCCAGGGCAGCGGAGTTCAAAACAATGAGCAGAGCAGCTACTTGAGGGATTATGGGACACTTACAGAGGCAAATTGATTGCTTTCTGTGCTGTAATGTGTTTGCATTGCCAGTACAGTGCTGGACCCTCTGCGCTGTAAGGCTTACGGCTCTCCAACTCTCATTGAGGTTTTTTTTTTTTTGCAACGTTGCAACTGAGTAGTTTCTGCACACAAAGTGGCTTGGCAGTGTGTAGACCTCGGGAGTTACACTGCAGAAAGCTGCTTTACTGTGCAGTAACTTGCCAGTGTAGACACGGCCTAATTGTGTCTAATCAAATCTAATAGTAAAATTTGGTTCTTTTGATTCAGAGGGCAGTTACCCCATGAAGCAAACTCACAGTTCTAATTAGTGTATCTTCAGCGGTGAATTGTGCACAAGGGGATCTGCACCAGTTTAGGGGGAGACAAAATCATCTCATCCTGCTGCTTTACCCTATCTGCTGCCAGTTGGGGGTTTAAGCAGAGGATCTGTGTAATCATTGATCCACTAGACATGTCTTCATCATAGCCCTAATGCAAAACTCTCCTCTGCAACAACATGGAAACATATGTCCAGAGAGAATAATTCTGCAGGATACAGGGAGCAAAGATCTCGTGTGCCAACTAATTCATCCTACCCTTTAGTCTTCTGGAGCAGAATCACATCAGTTCTGCTGCCTTTCAGCTCCTCTTCTCCTGCAAAGTGGAAGCAGGACTTTTTCCCCAGTGAGATTTTTTTGGAAGGACACACGCCACCTACAATAATAGGGAAGAAGGCTGGTTTTCTTTGGCTCACCTTGTTATTTTAAGCTGTTCTTTGCTCTTTTCCTCAAGCTCACAGCCCACTAGCTGTTTACAATTATATCACACATCCTATGTCAGCCTTATGGCTTTTATTCTGTCGGAACTTGCTTGAAACCTCCTCCAAAACCCAATATTCATGGTTTGTTTATTTAAGACAACTCTTAGCTCTCAACCATCTAACTCAATTTCTCTTACTTGAGAAAAATTACATAATCTAGGTGCAGATTCTTGAAGACATTTAGGAGCCTCATAGGAGTTAAGCACCTAAATATCTTTGAAGATCTGGGCCTAGTTTTTAACTTGGTAATAATTATGCAAGATCATGATCTTGTTCATAACCCTTGTTCTCTCCACTCCCTTTATTTGTTACTGCTGGTCATGTTTCTAAAATTTGATTGTAGTAAGCTTTTCAGGCAGGCCTAATTCTCATTTACATTAGGACCACTTTACACCAGTACACTTACACTCTTTAAGGCCAGTTCAAACTGCCTGAGAAACATAAACAGCACTTTGTGTAAATGAGAGGCCTCATGTCTTTTCTCAACTCTGTAAAGTTTCTAGCAAATTATGGGCCTGATCCTGCAAAGGGATTAGGTGTCTAAAATGTTGATTTTAGGTGCCTAAGTCTCAGCTTTAGGTGCTGCTGAAGTTCACAAAACTCCCTTTTAACTTTTAGCCCAGTGGTGAAAGCACTCAGTCAGGATGTGAGAAATCCAGATTTAGTTGAGGGGCAGAAAGAATTTGAAGAGGGTTCTCCCAGTTCCCAGGAAGGCACCCTAATCACTGAGCTATGAGATATTCTGATAGGGGGCTCCCTCAAACTCTCCGGTTGAAGCCGTTCTACCTGGGATTAAATCCTTAGAGAGACATTGAAGTAAGGGGACTGACCCTGAGTCTCCCAACTCCTAGGTGAGTGCCCTAACTCCCAGGCTATGGTCATTGTCACTCTCTGTGCCCCAATTACTTTTTAAGAAGTTTGCCAAAGTGAAACAGCTTCAACAGGAGAGATTGATCCCCTACAGCAGAATATCCTGCAGGCTGGTGGTTAGGGCACTTTTCTGAGATGTGGGAGATCCCTGGTCAAATCCTTTCTTCCCCTCCAACCCCCTATGCAGAGGGGAAATTAAACCCAGGTCTTCCACATCCCAGGTGAGTGTGTGAATCATTGGGCTAAAAGGTATAAGAGGATTGCTTCTTCCTCATCCGCCAGCATTTCTTGGTACCTGCTGTTGGTTAGCTTAAGTGGTACCTCACTTGGCATTTTGGCTTTTGTGGATCCCATTCTATAGCTCCTTGCATTGTATAGTGAGTCTAGGCAGCTAATTTAGGCTTTGTGGATTAAAGGCTGTTCAACATCCTGTAGCCTTTCCTTAAATTGAACTGAGACAGTGATCAATAGTTCCATGTTAAACCACAGTGTCCCTAGTGAGAGAGTCCATCACCAGAGTTGTCCCAGTTTTAAGATTAGCAGTGTGAGAGTCCCCTGGGGACTCTCTTAAGTTGGGAGACTCTAGGAGTACACAAAGAACAAATACTGCGCCCACAAACACAGTTGCCTGTAAGGAATCTTGCGTATATTTTAAGTTTCACTAAACAGTTAATTTAAGTTACAATCACAAACACATACACAAAACCTGAGGGAGTCCACGAAATAGCAAACGTTATATTCATACTCACGTATACAAAGATATCAGAAAGTCGGGTAGATTTCTCAGTAGGTTGTCATTGATAAATGGGGGGGTGGGTCTTCCCAGCTTAGTTCTTCCCAACTTGGAAAACCTTCTTATCCTGTGTTATGACCACAACTACCATGTTATGCATATGCATGAGGGTCCCAAAGCCCTTTTCCTTATCTCTACTTGCACACCCCATAAATTTTGGGGTACCCCATTTCTCATAAATTGTTCAATTAGCTCCCTTTATTCTCATTAGATCTATAAACATGTTTCCGTGGTAACCTGTGGTGAGAGCAGAACTTTCCATGATGTTACAATCAGGTGTCTTGTATTCTAGATGGGTACATTGCAGCATATTTTCCCAGACATCACCTATTGGCATAGTCTTTACAATAATCTTTTAACTTTACTGGTACAGGGTTATTCTTTGGTCACCTATTTATGTCAACCCTCCTTTGGCCTGAAACTTACTAGGGCTAAGCTTAAATCTCACAGGCCTCAACCTCTAGGACTTCCATTATGGCCTTACCTTACTGATATATCAAATACATACTCATCACTCCTGAATACTTGTCATTCTTATACTACTATGATTCTATCCTACTTATATTTCTACCTACAACTTTAAATCTATTCATCACACATTCCTTTGAAATAACATATAGCCACATAGATAACACATTTAAATGATTAAATGAGATAATTGGCTACAATGCCTAAAAGTTGAGCCTTGCAGTGCCTAGTTACCTTGGGAGGTGCAAAGTTTCCTCATCTCCCCTTACAGTTCTGGAATTGAGGGAGCTCATTACCATTTAGAGGCACCCATACTAGGCAGCACTCAAGAGATCAACCTCTCTCTAAATAAACAACCAATAATGTGTCATTTTGGGGGAGGGGAGATCCTACAATGCAATAACCAATAAAGAAATAAAAGACAATGTTTTATAGCATTCAAGTAAACACGACATATTTCCTCCAAATTGGGGTGAGAAGCTGTAACAAGCCTGCATAAGATTTTAATTAATGTCCATGTAACTAAAAATGTATTTAATTCATAATAACACTATGAGAAAACATATTGACGTCTAATTATGGATCACAGAATTTGCTGCAGTGAAAGTGTGATGCATCTGTTCAGTGAAACATAATCATGGGGAATGCTAAATGGCAAAATTTAATGAAAATGTGAACTGATACATAAATGAGGCCATTAAATACATCACAGTGTGAGACAAAAAACAGTTTGGATATTCAAGCAAAGAGCTCATAGATAGGGTACTGTAGATGCTAATAGAAAGTAATATTGTTTAGTAAGGGGTTTTGATGATTGTTTTCTTGTGAATTGCAGGATTTCAGCTGTTGGAAGTTTTTAATGGCGAATGCTCTTTGGAAGTTAACATGAGAATTTTCAATGCTTAGCTGACAAACAGAGAAATAACTTCTGTGGCTACTCACAATAATTGTTTCATTCTTTGCAGCTAGCACTTTAGTTATTGTGCTTGATTCTTCTCTTACAGTACAGCAGTTTTACACTGGCATAATGGAATTAACTTCATTGGAGATAGTCCTGATTTACACTGGAGTAAGTAAAAAGGGAACGGTGAACTTTACATTTTAAGCAAAAATTGTCTGGCTTCTTTGATTAGTAATCTTGATAGTCTAAAAATTAACTGAGCAAAACATTAGAAAATGTACTGTAGGGAACAATCTTGCATTGGCATGGAGATAGAAAAGATCATTTAGTCCCACCCATTCTCTCTCTCATTCTATGATTCTATTGTGCACCGTGTGTCCTTCACACTGTAAAAAGACAGATTCCTACACATTAAGCAAAGGTCACTACAGAAGAACAAAAATTGTTACAGCCTGGTTCTGTAAACATAAAGTCTTAAAGGAGTATCAGAGATATACAGGCCTGTTGAATAAAGTGCTATTTTTATATAGTCACATTTCAGAATAGACACACTTTAAGTTATTCCTCTATTTGTCATGACTGTGGAAGTGGCCGGTTAAATTCATAGCCCTTCAACAGGTCTACAACAGGCAGATGCCTAATTAATAAATCTGGTAAATTACACCTTTACAAACATGGTTGCAATCTTGGAAGTTGGAAGCCTATGGTTACTTAAGTCTTGTATTTACTAAAACAAGGCACAATAGACCTTCAATAAGCTACATAGGTGTGTGAAGAATATTTTTGCTTAAACCTTTCTGAAATGAAGTCCTTCAATGACTTGGTCTCTAATTTTGGCAGAATTGATACAGTCCTATGAAATGTTTCAGGCATGTGGAATCAGCATTATCTGATGAAAAACTGTCTCATTAGAATCTTTTAAACCAACTCTAATGGACGGCACAGGAGGAATAGTCTCCATTTCAGTTCCAATGCACAGCTCCACAATAGCTTCCACCAACAAGGAGGAGAAATTGCAGTCAAAGCTCTGCCCATAGCAAGATTCCTAGGCTAAAGCATGCTTAGTTTCTCTGTGGGGATATCATATGTGCACGCCAGTTGACATATAGGAGCTGTCTGGCAGTGGAGCAAGCTCAGTGCAGATGGAATCTGCGGACAATTTATCTACCAAACTCTTGCAAGGCTTCACTGAGTATGTGTGATTTTCTCAGAGGTTAATAATTTGGACAAATTTGGGTGGATTTTCATGAGGAAAAGACACTTTATTGGTACTAATATGGCTTCTTCTCAACTCCATGCTACAAAGTAGGGAGGCTCTAGGGCTCCTCAATGAAATGGCTGTAAGAAGATAACAGGCAAAATAACATATGTCCCCCTAATTTTTTTCTTGGAAATTGCTGAATGGTGGTTGAATTTTTCAGAAGGAGGCATGGTTCAGCCTGAATGGTTAAAATTTGGCAAAGTTATAATCAACTGATCATAATGTCTTATAACGGAAAGGGTCAGATTTCCATAACTGTAGGTGTTGCTGCCAATGCCATCTTTGGCATTTTGCCACCCTACCAGTGAATGCAATAACAAATTATATCAACTACTTCTATTTTTGTGTTGCAAAAGTAGTCCTCAGGTTATGGTTTTCATTTCTTTTAAAAACAGACTTGCTGATGTCAGGACTTGTGTTCAGTCATAATTCTTTTCTTTTCTCTGCAAAACCTATGTGTAATGAGGCGGCCTGGCTCCCAGCCGCCCTGGAGGACGAAGAATCCAGCCGGAGGCCGGACTGGGCAGAGCTACAGAGCTCTGAGCCCGCCCCTCAAAGAGTCAAACGCCGACCCGGAAGTATAAAGGCGGGCCCTCCGAGCTCAGTGAGGTGCCAGCGCCCGGAGTGAGCGGACGTCCCTCTGGGAGCTTGGGACTGGGAGACTCCTGCAACCAAGCGTAGCTGCCCAGAGTGGCCTGAACTTCCTCGTGCTCGCTATCCAGAGGAGCTGCCGGAGCGCCCCCCTCCCCCCCATGCTCGTTACCCTGATGAGCTGCCGGATCTACCCTCTAGCCCCGGCTGGGATGAGCCCATGCACCTGGACCCTGTGGAGGATGACCCCAGGATCCAGGTAAGCCCCGAGGGGGAGTCGGGAAGTAGCCCGGGGGCAGCTGACCCTAGTATGGCTACAGCAGAACCAGAGCCAATGTCAGTGTATTGCGGCCAGGATCCCCACTGACACAGCTGCAAGTTGCCTGCCGCTGTTAGGATCCCGGGCTGGGACGCAGAGGAGTGGGCGGGCCTGCGTCCCCCCTGCCACCCCACTCACGGGTGGCAGTCTCCCCCTTGCCCCAACACTCAGGCCCAGAAGCCTGGGCCTCTTACCTTGTATAAACTGAACTGCTTGCTCAGCCCCTGCCTGAGGGTCTGAGCCCTGCACCAGTGTTTGTTGCCCCGCCCTGATCCAAAGCCTGGGCTTTATAAACTGAACTGCTTGCTCACTCCCTGCCTGAGGGTCTGAGCCC
Source organism: Chelonoidis abingdonii (assembly GCF_003597395.2). Taxonomy (NCBI): domain Eukaryota; kingdom Metazoa; phylum Chordata; order Testudines; family Testudinidae; genus Chelonoidis; species Chelonoidis abingdonii. The sequence continues at coordinate 59,048,063 of NC_133774.1, read as the reverse complement.
TGCACCAGTGTTTGTTGCCCCTCCCTGATCCAGGGCCTGGGCTGGATAACTGAACTGCTTGCTCAGCCCCTGCCTGAGGGACTGAGCCGTGCACTATTGTTTGTTGCCCCGCTCAGACCGAGGGCCTGGGCTTACTAGACTGAACTGTTGGCTCAGCCCCTGTCTGAGGGTCTGAGCCCTGAACTGTCGTTGTTGCTCCAGGTAGTGAGGCGGCCTGGCCCCCAGCCACCCCAGAGAGGAGTGAACCCCAATAGCGGACCCCTACACAATGATATTTATTTGAGTTCCTGGACAGCATCATGCATGAAATTCTTTAATAAATGACTCAAAGCAAACTTTCACTTACAGTCTCTAGACTTCTATCTCATGAAATACCTTTTTGACTCTGTAGGAATGCTTACATAGTATCTCCCTCTTACATTAAGGGTTTACAGCTGAGATTACTCACAGTTCTCTAAAATTTGGCTGATCTTCCACAGTTCAGCTCCCAATGTAGGAACTTTTCCAGTTATTGCTTATTCATGGGTGACATGCAGTAACGTACATATAGTAATTCCAGAAAAGATTAATTATGGTTGACACCGCAGATTTCAGCAACACTGTCTCATTCTTGAGTTTGTTTGAGCTGTGGCCATAAATCACCTTTAACTCTTAACAATCCTGGGATTGACCTTGAGCTATCAGTTTTCTGGTACAATTTAGTGCAGCTTCATGGCTGTTCTAATTTGTGATTGGCTGACAATGGCCATAAATAACCATTCCCTCAGTTAGGTTTCATCAGAACTCAGCACTATTCAATCCACACCTCTTCCACTAGCTTTACACACACTCCCCTCCTGCTTCTCCACACCTAGCTCCCAAACTCTTTCCCCTGCACCCAGCCCCATGGTCTCCCAACTCCTCCTCGTGCTCTTCTCTCCCCATTGCTCCAGACACAAGCCCTGAGCTTTTTTTACCCCGAGAGACAGACTGAAGAGCACCATCCCCACCAGGGGCCAGACGGTATTGAGATCCCAAAGCCCCATATTCCTTCTCTGTCTTTGCTTCCCCACAAAGCACCAAAATCCCAGATCCAACCTTCACACCTCCTGGACAAGGGAATTCCCACTACCCTCTGCTCTATTTTTCTCTCTTGGGCTTGGGGGTACCTGGTGCCCATAGGAACTGGAAGGACTGCAAAGGTGAGGAGGTCAAGTAGGCATATGAGATCACAGTGCCTCTTAAATTTGTCTTGAAAGTCTCTCCTTTCTGATGGAGGGGTGGCGAGGCCAAATCTGAGTGATTGGTGTTGCAACCTGGTGCAGGGGTCACAATGCCACTGAAATTTGGCCTGACTGCCCCTCCATCATGACAGAGGGGCTGACATACCAAAGTTCTAGCTCTACTCAGGGGGATTAGGGAAGGGGTTGGGCTGGGAGCTAGGCCCCTCCAGGTTCCTTTCCCTTGTTGCATCTCTTGTTTACAGTAGTGTGATTAGTTTATCAGTTCATAAGGAAATTTGGGAACTCTTACAAATTATGCTTTAGTCAAACAAATTATTGGGCTCAATACCAGGGTAACTGAGTGAAATTTAAAGCCCAAGATATACAGGAGGTCAAATTGTGTAATCTAATGGTCCCTTCTGGCCTTAAGAAACGTTGTGTGGGACCATAAGAGTAAACGATAAGTTTATAATCTTACGTGTTAATAACTGAAACACCCACATTTTAAAGTCACTTTTCTTCAGCCAACTCTGCACTCCCTTTGATAGCCATCATGTTTATGGATCCAAGTTTGACTAGCTTGAAAATGTTTATGAAAAGTGAATTTTATGCTCACACAATGCAATTCTCAAAGAAAGTGAATTTAAAAATCAACCTTATGAGATCATTCATGCCTGAAAACTGATGGGAGAATTACGCTTATTCAAAAAATAATATTATGTGACTTATGTGGCCAATCACAACTGATCAACAAAGCTTGAATAGCAAGCCATATTGTAGTGAAATATGCAAAACAAAGTGAAAAATGAAGAATTAAAGAGAACCTCAACGTGACTGTGGACATTTCTTGAACAGAACCAACAGAGGTAATCATTAAATTAAATGTTTATTAAAAATAGTTTGGTCAATTCTATTTACAGTTCCAATTTTTTAAACCTAAAATTGGATGCACCTTGTATAATACAAATATCCCCAATTACATTACCAGGTAAATTACAATTTTTAGAATAAGAAGGATCAGATTTGATTGAACTGGCTATTGTACTACCACTTTCTATCAGTTCAACAAGACAGTGATTGGATTGTCATCAAGTCCAAACAAGCTGATGGACATTCAGGCTAGACAAATTACTCATAGTTGTGCTTTTATTAGAAGAAAACAGATACTTTATGTTTCTCATCTTTAATATGGTGAATAAGTTCCTTTCTCTTTTTTAAAGTCTTAACAGCATCTTTATCAATTGTCCTGGTTTGGACAATTTACCAATTGTCCCAATGAAATTCCACTTACAAGAAAATATGAGCTTAATGATCAGTAAAAGATCTCTTTCCCTGTACTAACCAGCGTGCAGTTTGAACTATCCTACATGTTGTCTCAAAACATCTGGAAATATAGCAATAACTATCTCCAACAACCTACTTTCTTGCCTTTTCCTCTGTTTTCCTGTCAGCTGAATTTATTTTTCACTATGTCCATTGGAACTGCTGGATACAACCCACTCCCCACCTTTATCAAATTACAAAATAAATCAATAAAAAGGCTCCCCTCTCTAGTCATACAGAACCCAATTTACTCAAGAAACCTCTCAAGGAAAATCCCACGGCCCAAACCCACAAAGGTTCTTAGGTACTTAAATCCCAGTTTTAGGCACCACCGTGATCCACAACCCCCCTGCTCAGCTGCTCTCTAACTCTGTAGGTACCTAAACTCACTTGACATCTAATTTTTTTCTGTAAAAATTACTTAGGTGCCTGAGTTTCTGGTTCTGCCACACTGCTGCTTCAGATGGGAGTCCAGACATCTATCTTCTGCTTAAGCCTCAATATGGTCCATGAACCAGAAGGAGATAGGCATTACTCCACCTCCCTCACCTGCAAGTCCTGATCCAATAGGAATGCTCAGAAGCAACATACCAGGGGAGACCCCATTCAAAATCTGGCAGTAGGAGGAAGTGCCCACCTTACAACTTTTAGTTCAGTAGTTAATGTAATCACCTGGGATGTGGGAGGCCCAGATTCAATTCCACATCTGCTGGGGGGAGAAAATGATTGAACCAGGGGTCTCCTACCTCTCAGGAGAGTGCTTGGACTACTGAGCTATGGGCTATTCTGATGTGGGACACCATCATCATCTCTTGTTAAAGATAAATAATTAAATAGTCAAGGCAACTGGATCTTGGGTCTCTCACCTCCCAGGTGGGCTCCCTAAATGTCAGTCTAGAGAATCATTCTCCCTCTCTCTTTCTAGCCCAATTTGTATATAATATTTATTCAAAATGGAATAGTTTCAACAGGAGAGTGAGAGACCCCACATCTGAATATTCCACAGCACGGTGTTTAGAACACTCTCTTGACAGGATTTGAACAGTGGTCTTGGGCAGATGGGGGAATTGAACCCTGGTCTCTTACACCCCAGGTGAGTGTCCTTATAAGATGTGCAGCTTTTCGGCTAGCCGTTGTGTGGAGTGAGACAGCCACCTAACTCCTTCAAATACAAAATATCTTATGTAGCTAACCTGCCTGATTCCAAGAGAGGGGTTCCCAGTTATGGATCACAGTTAGAGATAGGTGTCTCCCTGCAGCCTAGGCTTAGCAGCCAAACTGTATGAGAAGGTGGAGTTTGGGACACACTCCTCTCATCAGCATTTCCTATTGACTAGCTTAAGCAGCTCCCTGCCTAGTGTGTTGGGTTTTGTGGATCCCATTTTCTGGCATCTCTCTCTCCCCATGCATCCTGCAAGAAGCCTAGACACCTAACTCAGGCTTTATGGGTTGCAGTGTTGTTCCAGTGATTTTCTAGCCACTTAAAAGTAAGGCATTGCTACGCTGAGCATTGCAACACTTAAGTCCCTTTGTAGATCTGAGTAAACAGAAACCACAAGCCTTGCATCTTGCCCTGAACAAAGAAACCCCAAACACTCAGGCTTTGATGAGCTAATTAGAGAATGGCATTTCAGAGTAGAGGGTCCTCCATTGAGAGTACACTGATCTTGTCTGAAGTGTTGAAATCTGGGAGCTGTTAGCAGGAGTATCCCTGCTGATCAGAACTGTCAAAAGGGCCCATAGGAAAGAGAAGTGGTAAAATCCTGACCCTATTGAAATACATAGCAAAACCTATCAGGTTCCGTGGAGTCAGGCTTTCACCCATGTCTCAAAATCCTGCTCCTGCAATCTAATCCATAGAGGCAGATGTCCAAGTCTATGCAGAACCCCACTGATTACAGTATGACTTAGTGCAGGTGTCCTTGATTGCAGGATGAGGGTCAATAGTGGCTAGGGACCAAGTGATACAGGGCTTTAGAAAATAAAGTCCCCAGAAGAAAGGAATAAAACATTTTGAACAAAAGGTGAAACTAATTGAAGTTTGAATTTTCTTACCAGTGTAGCATGCTTAGGCACCTCTAAGGCTAAGGCCATTCTGTCCTGAGTTGCTTATTTCATATAGAAAATGTCATAAATCAGACAAAAATAGAAAATACCTTTAAAAACATCAAAATATTATACCATAAATAAACCTCTCTGCCAGAGGGAAAAAAGCCTCTGGGAAATACCCTTCTGGACAAAATCCCTGCAAGGGAAAATTCTGCTGGGGCCTGTCTTTCTAGTTAAAATGACCACAAAGGACTGCACCTCTTGGGAACTTGCTTCTAAGCAAAAATCCTGATTAGCTCTACCTATAAAAGACTCCCAAAGTGAGTCTTTTATAACTGCAAACAGTCCTTGTGTGAATGAAACCCTCCTATTAGACCTCTTCCGTCAGAGCCAGTAAGATCCCTTATAAAAGAAGACCCAGCGGCAAGTCTCTCCATATCCTATAGCTAATCACTTTGCTATGTACTTTTCATCACAAACTGGAACATGGAATATCTTTCTAAAAGCTCTTTCACTCCACTGAAAGCCTACTTCCTACTGAAAGTAGGCCTATTTTCAGCAAAAGTTGGCTTTCCTATACATAAATAGCAGGTTGAAATTTAAGCTAGTGACACATTTTCATGCCAAAAAAAAAAAGTTTTTTTCAGTGGAAGTCATGGAAACACAAAGTTTGACGGGTGAAAAAGTATTCATGGTGAAACAGCAAAAATTGTGTGAAATTTTTAGGAAAAACTGTCACCACCCTGACTTGCGCCCAGAAACAAATTGTTAGCTAGTGCTCCCTATGGAGCTCAGGTATAAAATGCATTACTAAATAAGCTGGCAGGAACATTCTATATTAACTAATCTTTTCTCTTCTCCAGTAGTAGCCATTGTAGAATTCTTAGCTGTAAGCCTGTCTGATGGTCACAGTTTCATAACTAACTTGCATGAGGTCTGCTTCAGAGAATGAAAATTACAATTTACCTGAGTGCAGATGGATTAAAGTGTTCTTGGCTACTACTTCTTCCCTGGGAATCCAGAAGCAGATTCTCAGCTAAAAAGAGGCCATAGATACCATGCTAATGAGAGTAGTTATAAGGGAATGGATGGTCACATTATGAACCTCAATAGAAGGAGCAGATTCTGTATCATCTCTGTCATATCCTCTAGATCAGTGATTCCCAAACTTATTCCACCGCTTGTGCAGGGAAAGCCCCTGGCGGGCTGGGCCAGTTTGTTTACCTGCTGCATCCGCAGGTTCGGCCGGTTGCAGCTCCCAGTGGCCACAGTTCGCTGCTCTGGGCCAATGGGAGCTGCTGCAGTGGCTTTCCCTGCACAAGCGGCGGAACAAGTTTGGGAACCACTGCTCTAGATGCTTCCTTCTCTATCTGCTTGTGTCATTTGTGTCTTGCATGGAGTGAGCTTTAGCCAAATAGCTCTTTGAAAGTATCAAAAGAAAGTTTGTCAGTATATCATTTATTAGCACTGTTAATATTGCCTAAAGTATTAGAAGAAACATGGGAATCAAATGTGAAAATGCATTACTGAAACAAATGTAGTTTGTTTACCAATGTGGAAAATGTAGGTACAAAGGGGAAAAAACGAACTAATGTCTATTAAACCCTTGAGAGCTCATCAATACCTGTCTCTCTGATGTTAGAGGGCTGAAACAGAGTATGACCATTTGATATTCTCTCTTTGTACCACCAGATTTCTTCACTGCCCCAATTTCGCTCTGCAGGTCAAACCACGTTAGGTGATCCTGGTCCACTTAATATTACCTTGGCTTTTTGATATGGGCATGGTAAGTGGGTTCACAGCTTGTGGGCCAAGTTAATTGAAGTTATGTAGATAGCTGTCCTTTTATTTCTCCTGGCATCCTAATGTATTTAAGGACTACAGACTTACTTGTCTTAGAGTAGATTCAAGTCTTGGATTATTAACAATCATGTTACCATCTGACCTTGCTTTCAAGTTGACATATGCAACATACTAACTATGATTCCTTGGGACATTTAAAGCTTGATTTATTTTCTTCCAACTTACACATGGAATTTCAAATCTCATAAGATAAAGTAGAACAAACTATAATTACAAAATAACAATATCAGCAAAGTTCTGTGTCATCCATTTGTTAATTCTAATTGTGAGAATGCAAAGGCATATGTTGGCATTTGGCTATATTCAAGAAGCTCATTTCTTGGAAGTACCCAGATCATCCCAGGAAAGATTGGAATGGATGAACATATGCATAATTCTGTAGCAATGAAGCTTACAGAAACAGCATTCATTAATTATGTAATTTCTCTAAAAGGCATCTCTTCAGATTCCTTGTAGATATCTCTGATGTATAATGAATGACTGCATTAAATGTCATACTGTCTGTCTCTGTGCTTTGACATCCGTGAACAACTGAGCACACCAGTTGCACTGCGTCATTTGGTTTGGACATTTTTCTTTTCAGCACAGACTGCTGGCTCAAGCTGACCTTAAAATCTGCAGGCATATAGGAAAACATAGAAATTGAAACAGCAAGGAAAGTGACCATTGCCAGAAACAACTAGAAAGTTATCAGATTCCATTTTTAAGTGGATATGCTTCTACGAGATAGAATATTGAGATTAGAAAGGGATATATATTTCCTCATAAAACAAGATAAAAGAATTAAGGATTATTTGGTTCTCTCAGTACTTACTTTTAATGCCTTCCACAGAGACATTAAAAGAACAACAAGAAAAAAAACTCTGGATCATAATCAACACAGATGAAAAGATGAACCACAATTTGACGTTAGAAGATATACAAATGTTGGCAATTTGATAGTACTTAGTGATCTGAAAATGGAAAAGAAAGAGCCATTGCTATTCTGACCAGTACTAGTAATTCTTTTGTGTCAGAATTGTTGCTGTCAGGCAATATGATCAAAGGGACTGATTTTGTTATCTCTTCACTGGCAAATAAGAAACTAAAGAAAGAATATCTTGTGAAATTATTTAGTGTACATCATGAATATGATTATGGGAAAGATCAATGAAAATAATCCAGTTGATTCCATCAGGCTTTGGATCAGGCCCTCAAAAGCCATCTAGTTTCAGTGGTACTTAGAAAACAAGACCATTAAGGACCACAATTTGCTGAAGACAGAAGTGCCAGGAGGCAGATGGCAGTACTCCCAATGCTAAGCATTTCAAGGATAAAAATCACTCTAGTGTGAGAGTAGTGGGCTTGGAGAAAATATTAAACCAAGAGAAGACACAGTAGACCAAAATGATTGAAAAGAAGGGAAACTATCTTGAAAGATCTTTTACAACCTTTACTCCCAAGGGATTTACACAAATATTGATTATTTGCCCTTTCTAGGTAAAATGTTTATGGCTGATCAACTCCTGTTAAAATTGGAGATTACTTTTAAGAAACTCTGCTTGACTATGATTTGTTTATACTTGTATATTCTTAAATTCAAATTAATTTGTAAATATTGACAGTATTGATTACTAGGTGCAGTAGCTTAACACATCTGAAAATGGTATAGCACATGCCTATAATGAATTGCACCACAGGAGCAGCAAGACAATTGAAGTCATAGAAGAGACATTACATATCCATTATGAAAAACTAAGTTTATATACACCCTAATGTGTATTATGTGTATAAATTAGTTTGCATGAGAACAATGTTTTAGGGGCAATTTTTCCTCTATGGCGACCTTCTCCAATGACATTCAGCTTCAGAGGGAAGTGGATAGGATATGAGGCTTGCATGCTGGATTTGGGTGCCACAGAGCTCAGAGGGAAGGGATATGAAAGGTTATATGTTAGCACTGCACTCACCTTCAAGGCTCTTCACGACTCTGCTCTTCTGTGCTTATCCAGTCTTGTCTCTTATTGCATCACTCTTCAGCCTTGGCCACTTCTTTGTTCACTTCTCCCATAAGAATATCCATCACCATGCTGTGTGCTCCCTGAACTCCAGTACTTTCATTCCCTTCAAATTCCACTTCGAGACCCACTTCTGCTGTGACACCTATAAGAAATCAGCCAACTGCCGATAACTAGTTCAGAGGCAAAACAAATAAACAAACAATCCTTTAAAATAAAAACGTAATAAAAAACATTTGGACCTATCAAATGGTGCCATCCTCTAATGCCCAGTGAAGATACTGGGAGTCCTTCCATTAACATCACTGAACATTAGACCGAGCCCAAACTGTATATAGTTATTATTACCTTACCCTTGTGTCTTCTCTGTTTCCTCCATCCTAATATTTGTAACACTCATTTGTCCCATTTCTTATTTAATTAGATTATAAGCTTTTTGTCTAGGTGTCAAGCAGCCACAGTGTATCCTGGTTGGAAGGCTTCCTTTCCCTAAGACCTGTCTCCAGAAGCACTGGGCTAGGTCAAGACACTGAGTCACAGGATATTTTGGACTATATGCATCTGAAAAAGCTACAAAAACAGCTCCATGATCAGTCAAAGCATTACTAGGTGGAGTAAAGCTCAGATATCAGCAGGGGTTGTACATAATAAATTTATTTAGATGCCAGCTTGGCAGAGTCTGTAGATTTCAAAGGATTTAAACAATCTATCTGTGAAAATGGATGTGACTAGGGAAATCAGTTTAATTAAAGATTTATTTGACAAGCCGGGGAAATGTTTAGGTTTTGAACAAGCAAAAAAATAAATGGCAATTTCAAAATACTTGCTATTACCAGTAAATCCATGGATCTACACGGTGTCTTTTATAAAATATATCTTGAGAGACAGATAGAAAATGGTGATCAGTCACTCAAATCATTCTTCCCGATAGAGCCTCAAAAATGTTGTCATGAATCAATCAACTCTTTCCCATCTTTCTTATCAAGAAGATTTCTAAAATATAAGAAAATTTGGTTATAGCCCTTACCTTAAACTGGAATGACACTAATTGGAGCTCATTATGGTCTAATATACATGCTAATCTTATAAATATTAAAGACAGACAAATCTATCTTAATGTATTACATAGAACTTATATTACTCTCCAAAAGTCAGCTTCATATCAACAAAATGGAAACTTAAGTTGCCAAAGATGTAGGAGAATTTTAATTGTGAGTTGGCAATACCTGTAACTGCAAAGCTTTTGGTCAGACACAAAAAGAACTTGCCATTGCAATGTTATGGAATGCACAAATCCACATGACTAGAGGAGAATCAGTAAATTAGGATAATACATCTTGACAAAGCTTGCTGTGTCACATGAGGACTACTGTCTGAAACTGAAATAATATGGTTCCCATTCCTGAACCACATCAGAAATGACTCTAATTACTTAGAATTACAGAAGTCTAAATCCCTAAATATAGAACCAAATAAACTATTTTTGAATCTTAGTGACCTGTTATTGCAAAATACTTTCCAAGCATGTTATATGGTAACATAAAACAAAAAGAGAAAAAATTAAAAGAATATTTAGCTAGAATAATTTTGTATCAAATCACTATTATCTGACCTCTACATTGCAAACAAATAAAAACACAATGTGATCTGTGTGTATTTTAGATTCCAACCAACTCAGCTTTGTGTTATTTAGCCAAAAAAGAGATGTTTCTGGGTAAGATTTTCAAGGTTAGGGATCTGGGTGGGATTTGCCAAAGTGCCTAAGTGACTGAGATTTCACTTTTGGTATTGTTGCTTTTAATTTCTGTTTCACTAATCTCCTCATTTTTGTGAAGTCCCCCTTTCTGAAATTAAATGCTACAGTGTTGGGCTGCTGTGGTGTTTCCCCTACCACAGGGATGTTAAATTTTATTATATTATGGTCACTATTACCAAGCAGTCCAGCTATCTTGGACCAGATCCTGAGCTCCACTTAGGACTAAATCAAGAATTGCCTCTCTTCTTGTGGGTTCCAGGACTAGCTGCTCCAAGGTGTAGTCATTTAAGGTGTCAGTATGGGGATAATTGAAAACTGCCATTATTATTAAGTTTTTTTTATTTTTATAGCCTCTCTAATGTCCCTGAGTATTTCATAGTCACTATCATTGTCCTGGTCAGGTGGTTGTTAATATATCCCTACTGCTATATTCTTGTTATTTGAGCATCGAATTACTATTCAGAGAGATTCTATAGTACAGTTTGATTCATTTAAGATTTTTACTTCATTTGATTCTACACTTTCTTTCACATATAGTGCCACTCCCCCACCAGCACGACCTGTTCTGTCCTTCCGATATATTTTGTACTCTGGTACTACTGCGTCCCATTGATTATCCTCATTCCACCAAGTTTCTGTGATGCCTATTATATCAATAACCTCATTTAATACTAGGCACTCTAGTTCTTATTATTCGGACTTCTAGCATTGGTATATAAGCATTTTAAAAACTTGTCACTTTTTAGCTGTCTGCCATTTCATGATGTAATTGAATGGGACTCTTTTTCATTTGACTGTTTGTCAGCAGATCCTACCTGTATTTTATCATCTTCCATCCTCTCTGCCTTACTAGGACATAGAGAATCTCCATTAATAGATCCTCCCCTAAGGGAGCAGCATAGTTAGGCTGATCTAATTTTTAAACATAGACCGCCTGAATAAGAGAGTGCTAGCTCATCTACATATACAAACCTCCTAGGCCAAGATAAACTTATGCAACCATCATAGAAAGAGCAAAAGTTACTGCAGAGATGAAATATCACACTTACTATTTGGGAAATCAATTAAAAAACAATGTTCTGATGTTCACATTCTTGATACTCCACCTGCAAAAGATAACACTAAAATGGCTTTTTTCCAGTTTAAGAAATCTACCAATACTGATTTCTTAAAATTTACACTTGAGAGAAAATTGTCAGAGTGAAAGATGGGAAACTGGCCATGTAATTAAAAGTGAGAATTTCTTTCATTTTTTCTTTCTTTCTCTCACTTTTAAATGTTCCCCCTCTTTTTCTGATGGAAAAAATTGGGGAGCGGGAGATTACAGGAAAAGGTAAAAGTGACTTTTAACCACTTGAAAATGAATGATTTTTTGTGAAAAATTAAGAATTTATTGTAAAAATGAAAAAAAATATTTTACATATTTTGTAAATATGCTTACCTTTTTTTTCAACCAGCTCCACAATATAATTGTGTGTTGACTGCTAATAACATGTAAACTTTCAGTTTGAAAAAAGCTACTCAATTTTATGGGAGCAAAAAAGTACTGGAGTCATTAGTATCTTCTTCTCTTTGTAGTCTTGTGATGTCAAACTGTCTGAACTGATTCCCTCAATGCCCAAGTTAATCAAATATGTTTAATCCCAGGCTGAGATATTGTCTATGAAATCTGAGTTTAGAGTGAATTTTGCAGTTATGAACATTTAGTAATTGTAAAGGAAAAGCCATCTTACTTCCCAATCCTCTGATTGAGTTAAACAGTAGGGGAATCAAACCCATGACCTTAGGTATCAAATGCAGGTAATAGCAAGAATGTCTATATGTTAAAAAACTCAGGAGAAATTCTCATTGACGTCAATGGGACCAGGATTTCAATGAGGCTCTCAACTTCTGTCTCCTTAAGACATACACACTCACAATGACTCACTCGAGACTAGCCAGTTACATGTAACTGAAGCACTCATTAGGTTTCATGGCTGCAAATCCCAACCTTTGCATGTGCAAAAGTGTGTTCAGGTGTTTGTATTCACCGCGTGAGGGTACAAATTAAACAGTAACACTAATAAAACATCTTCTAAATGTTAACGGAAATATTATCTTGATAAAGATTTTTTTAAAAAACCTCACAGTTTGGCTAGCATTTGCCATTTTAGAAGTGAGTCTGCTGTGAAATGTGAGGATAGCACTTGATGTGTTACTATTTCTTGTGAAGTGATTTAATAAATGTTTAAACAAGCCATTGCTACTGTCACAGCATTTCTTAGTGAAAAGCTGACATTTGGAAGGTTGTCATGCATGTGGTCCTCTACTTTTAAAAAAATATAGAAATAGGTGGCTATGCTAAGAACATAAGAACGGCCGTACCTGGTCAGACCAAAGGTCCATCTAGCCCAGTATCTGTCTACCGACAGTGGCCAATGCCAGGTGCCCCAGAGGGAGTGAAGCTAACAGGCAATGATCAAGTGATCTCTCTCTTGCCATCCATCTCCATCCTCTGATGAACAGAGGATAGGGACACCATTCTTTACCCTTCCTGGCTAATAGCCATTTATGGACTTAGCCACCATGAATTTATCCATGAATTTATGCTGCAACATTTGACCTTCCACTTCAGTTATATAGTGTTGGTATGAGTGTATTCTTTTCTCTGAATGTATACTTGACTTTTGCCATTGGGCTGAAATAGGGAAAGAAAGAGAGAAAGCAGCCCTGCCGAATGTGGAACTGAAGAAAAAAGACACATGTCTATACTGTGAAAAAAGACTCATGGTAGCAAGTCTGGATCAACTGACTTGGGCTTGTGGGGCTTTCACTGTGGGGCTAAAAATAACAGTGCAAATGTTTGGGCTTAGGCTGGAGACCAGGCCCTGAAACCTGGATGAGTAAGTGGGTCTCAGAGCCTGGGCTTCAGCCTGAGCCCAAATATCTATGCTGCTTCTTTTTAGATCTGTTACATGAGCCCTGCAAGTCTGATTCAGTTGATCTGGGCTCTGAGACTTGCTGATGCAGGTCTTTTTTTTTTTGCAGCATAAACATACCCATAGCGCCACACTCGCATGAAAAGTTCTAAAGGCAACGGTACCTAGCTGCAAAAAATATTCCTTTCAGGGACACATCTGGCTAGCACTGCAAAGTTGATAAAAGTACAACTCATGAAAAAAAATGTGTAATTCAGATTGATCTCCAGGCCATTTGTTTGTGCAGAGGAACTGATTATTTCCCTATGGAAAAGTACCAGTATCCCAGGTCGGTTTTATTATGTTTCCCTTTTGTAAAATGCCCTAAATATTCAGTCTGTAACAGCCCTTGTTGCAGAGAGCTGATAGGTTTTTCGCACTAAGGGGTTCCTTTTAAAGAAATTTTGGGTGAGGTTAAGAGTCATATTTCGGTCTGTTTTGCCTTCACGATATCCCTTTTATCTCTCATCATTTCCACATATTGTACAACACTGAAAAAGTCCCTTCACTACAGTTCCAATACCCTCTATAGCTCTCATGCTCATCTCTGTCACCCTTAAAGCATTCAGATAATGTATGTATTGGAGCTGGGTGAAATTATTTTCACAAAACCCTTTCTGTGTGTGTGCAAGAATGAAGACCTGGTGTCACTAAAATATTTCTTGTCGATTTTGCTGAATTTTTCATTTTGCAAAAAAACACTTCAAATAAAATTCTGAAAAATATCAAAAGATTCAGGCAACCTTAATTTAGGCATTTTGAGTGCTTGCATTTGCACACTTAGAAATGCTCCTTTAATGTCACTTTTGATATAATGTCCTAGGTGTGACCTGGGAGTCCCTCAATGTCAACTGGTAGAGAGCATTCTTTCTCCATGCCCCTAGTCCTGCCATACTATAACTCACATCAGATCCAGTCCACAGTTGTGAATATATAAGGAAAGTCCTGCTCAGCCAGAAGCCAGGACATCTCTAGTGCAGGTGGAATCTTTGGAGAATTTAGCTGTTAACATCTAAGAAGTTTCTACTGGCCAGGAACTGTGATTTTTTCAAAGGCTTATAACTTGGTTGACTTTGGGAAGATTTTCACAGTAATTTCAAAAGGCACAACCCTGACACAAAGGTTATACTGCTGGCAAATTTCAAGTCCCTGCACCAAAGCATGGGGGTGCTGGAAATTTTCAAATAATAGGTCACTAGAAGTTTGTAATATGAGCAAAATGACCTATTTCCCTCTACCCCTTAGTCAAAAAATCAGACTAAGGCAGGCACCCAGCCTGGAAAGTTGCAGCCTTAATAATTTGGTAAAGTTATAAGTCACTGAAAATAGGGTTTTATAATGGGAAGTCTAGTGGGCAATCTTAGTAATAGTCAATGCTGCCAGTTCTTCCTATAATGTGGAGATGGAGCACTATAATGAATCATTGAAAGGAATAATAGAGTTGCACATGGAATTTTAATAAGAACCCTTATAAATTTTACCTCTCATCTGGGAAAACGGAGATGTTTTTCTTTATTTCCTCTTCTACTTTTCCCTGCTCTTACTGTATCTATTATTACATACAATGGGAAGCATCATGTGAGCATTCCCATGGACTTCTAATGGGTTAGAGCTCTCTCAGGGCCTTCCAGGATCCAGCTCTATCGTTGCAAGGAAACAAGAAGAGTCATTTAAAAATATTTAGTAGCCATGACACATAGAACAGAACACCCACAGCCTCCTATATGTCCCTATCGAAACAGCATCCCAGAAGTCCAAAATGGTTTCGCAGAGACCATGGTGACCACTTTGTTTCTTCCTTTTAATTTTATTAGGGGTGAGTGTGGGAGGGGACCCCTTGATGTCAACTGGCAGAGGGCACCCTGGCACATAGGGTTTTTACAGGGATCAGTGAAGAGTGGCATCTAAAGGCTGTACCGAGAGCCAATCACATAATCATTGTGAACTGCGTGTATGGATAATAAATAAGGAGTTACAAAGCTATACTGAAAATTATGTTCTTAAGATCTTGAAGTTAAGGCAGATCATCAGGAGGTGACATACCTCAGATATGTTTCTTTCAGGTAGTAGGTATCAGACACCTATCTCTCTGTCTGGTCATTTGTTTATTGTGTGTCTCATAATGTATGCCGATGTGCATACTGGGCCACAGGAAAAAGAAGAGATTGCGAAATCTGCAAAGGAAGGAATCTTCAGGAATAAATGAAAACAGCAGGGTGTCAAGGGTCCTGTTTATGAAAAAAGAAAAAAGATTGTTCTGGCATATCTTGGAGTGTAAGGAAATACACTTAATCTTCCATATAAGAAGCAAGTTAACAGTGGGCTTATCTCGTGAAAGGAGGGTCACAACCAACCTGCAGTAATTTTGGGTGAACATTACTGTACGAGTCATAAAAGTGTCTTGGTAATGGTCCAGGCTCTAAAATGCATCTTATGATTTTATTTGATGTGTAACCTACTTGCTTTTACTTGAATCTCTATGCTTTGTTAAATAAACTTGTAATTAATTGCACTATAAACAAATCTAAGTGCTGTGGGTTACAGTGTTTTGTTTACTCCTAGGGGAATTTTGCAGAATTCATGTCCCCCTCAGATTTCTTTGCATCCCCACAGAAAATAATGGGGATGCACAGAGAAACTGCAAGAATGGTCATGCACTCCTCCCCAACAGTGTGGGTGCATCTTTTCAGGTGCCTGCAGCAGCCAGTGGAGAGAGAAATCATTGCAAGGTAGGGGTGGATGGGCCTGCGGATGCCCAGGCCAGTGGCTCCTACCCTGTGCCTGGCTCAGCTGCTAGTCCTAGCTGGGCTGGGGGAGGACAGAACTTCCTCTTCCCCTGCAAGGAGCAGCTGGGGCCGGATCAGATCCACCCCGAGAAACCTCTCCAACTCCAGGAAGCTCCGCACCCTTCCCAGCTTCCCCATCTGCCCAATCACTGTGTATCTGGACCCCCCATACCCAGACTCCCCAGACAAGCCTCTGCACCCAGAATCCCTCCTAATGAGACCCCCACCCAAACCCTTATCCCACCAAGCCTCACCCCCTGAATCTGGATCCCCCACACTAAGCACCTCCACACTTGGATCCTGTCAGGTTGAGCCTGCTTGCCCACACGCTGGATCAGGCAAAAGAGTTGGGTGTGCGTGTGAGACTCTGTCCCTCTCAATTACTGATTTGGTGTACCTGGTGTTGTCATAGCTTTCCTACTCAGATCTGAACCTTAGAGTTCAGAAAATAAGATGCTAGCATGAAACCTCCAAGCTTAATTACCAGCTTAGATCTGATAGCACTGCCACCAGCCAGATTCCAGTGTCTGGCACACTCTGGTCTCCCCAAAACCTTCCCTGGGGGACCCCAAGACTCAG
Organism: Chelonoidis abingdonii; assembly: GCF_003597395.2. Taxonomy (NCBI): domain Eukaryota; kingdom Metazoa; phylum Chordata; order Testudines; family Testudinidae; genus Chelonoidis; species Chelonoidis abingdonii. The sequence goes on along the minus strand of NC_133774.1, from coordinate 59,031,551 downwards.
ATGCCCTGAGTCTACAACAAAGGGAAATAACCCCCTCCCCTTGTCTCCTCTTTATTTCCTCCCAGGCTTCCCCTCCCTGGATGGCCCTGGA